>NC_067409.1:112140195-112474434 GCF_009764475.1 Pristis pectinata | reverse complement strand
CAATCTAAGTAATTGTTATACTTTTCTTTATTCGGACAAGCCCTGTTCCCAATTTAAAATATGCTTAATCAGAGTCAATCGGCACTCCTTATATGGTACATAGAACATAGAACATTACAGCACAGTACAGGCCCTTCAGCCCACGATGTTGTGCCGACATTTTTATCCTGCTCTAAGATCTAGCTAACCTTTCCCTCCCACATAGTCCTCCATTTTTCTATCACTCATGTGTCTATCTAAGAGTCTCTCAAATGTCCCTAATGTATCTGCCCCCACAACCTCTGCTGGCAGTGTGTTCCACACACCCAGCACTCTCTGTGTAAAGAACTTACCCCTGATATTCCCCTTATACCTTTCTCCAATCACCTTAAAATTATGCCCCCTCGTGTTAGCCATTCTTGCCCTGGGAAAAAGTCTCTGACTGTCCACTTGATCTATGCCTCTTATCATCTTGTGCACCTCTATCAAGTCACCTCTCATCCTCCTTCTCTCCAAAGAGAAAAGCCCGAGCTCACTCAACCTATCCTCAGAAGACATGCTCTCCAATCCAGGCAGCATCCTGGGAAATCTCCTCTGCACCCTCTCTAGACCTTCCACATCCTTCCTATAATGAGGCATCCTTAATGCAAATATATTTGTATTTGATTACATAAATAGATAATTAAAAATGCAAATTAGACCAAAGTTAGCTAACAATGAAATTAGACTTTGGGATTGAACTTTAATTTCCAGTATTTCTTAAACGAATAATTCTGCTGTGAAATAATCATTAACTCCAAGTGTCTTTATGAGTATCAGGATGCCGAATGTTAAGGGTACTAACAATTCAGCCTTTTTGTGAAATGCTTGTCATCTTGCATCCAATGTGCCAGCAAAGAACAAACGAGGAATCATTTCTTGTTTCAGAATCGAGAAGCTCTGGATAGTTCCAGGTACTTCAGCTCAATCCTCACGCATGCAAACAGAAATGGTTAATGGGAACTAAAGGCTGGACAAATGCCATCAGTTTCCACTCTACCTTTGTCTATACAGTAAACATAGAAAATAATCATTTATGCCAGATAAATTTTAGCTTTTACATATATATCTTATCTTATATTGAGACAGCATTTGTTAAAATTTACTTTTTTACTGTTTGATATGTCTTTATTGCAACAGAGCAGGTAGTCCACACTTAAGCCTAGTCAGAAGGCTTGTGGACATGCCATGCTTACAGCAGTCACATAGTGAGGAGCAGGACCAGTTACAACCTGATAGATTCATATCACATTGTAGTGGAGTATGCCAACAATTTTTGTCTGGCATGAATTAGCAACACATTTACAGTATTATCTACTTACCCACACACTGGCAGCATTCCTGTTGTACAACAGTAGGGTCACATTATACAGCCGATCACATTTTGAATTATGTTTCACATAAGTCAAAGTTCAGGTTTACATATTCTGTTATAACATCAAATAACCCCTCAGTAGAACACAGCCACTTCAAACATCAATTCCATCATTCTGATTTTCACCTTCCTGATGTTTAAAACCATTTATAAAGTAGAAAGGTGAAGTAAGAAAATAGTGTACAGAATTATAGAGTCAAAGAGTCATACAGCACGGAAACAGGCCCTTTGGCCCAACTGGTCCATGCCGACCAAGAGGCCCCATCCAAGCGAGTCCCATTTGCCAGTGTTTGGCCCATAACCTTCTAAACCTTTCCCATCCATGTACCTGTTCAACTGTCTTTTAAAAGTTGAGAAGCAAACGACTGCAGATGCTTGAAATCTAGATGGAAAACACAATGATGCTGGAGGAACTCAGCAGGCCAGGCAGCATCCGTGGAGAAAAGCAGGCGGTCAACGTTTCGGGTCAGGACCTTCTTCAGTCCTGAAGATAGGCTTCCCCTTTTCCTATCTTCAGTTCTGAAGAAGGGTCCTGACCTGAAACGTTGACCATCTGCTTTTCTCCACGGATGCTGCCTGGCCTGCTGAGTTCCTCCAGCATCATCGTGTTTTTCGTCTTTTAGAAGTTGTTATTGTACTTGCCTCAACCACTTCATCTGGCAGTTGATTCCACATAGATACCACCCTTTCTGTTAAAATATTGCCCCTCAAGTTCCTATTAAGTGATTCCACATAGATACCACCCTTTCTGTTAAAATATTGCCCCTCAAGTTCCTATTAAGTGATTCCACATAGATACCACCCTTTCTGTTAAAATATTGCCCCTCAAGTTCCTATTAAATCTTTCCCCTCTCACCTTAAACCCATGCCCTCTAGTTCTTGATTCTCCAACCCTGGGAAAAAGACTGAGTGCATTCACCCTATTTATGCCCCTCCTGATTTTATACACCTCTATAAGACCTTCTCAGTCTCCTACACTCTAAGGAATAAAGTCCTAGCCTGTCCAACTTCTCCCTATAACTCAGTTCCTCAAGTCCTGGCAGCATCCTCATAAATCTTTTCTGCGCTCTTTCCAGTTTAATAACGTCTTTCCTATAGCACAGCGACCAAAATTGAACACAATACACCGCGTGCAACCTCACCAGCATCCTGTACAGCTGCACCATGACCTCCCAACTTTTATACTCAATGCCCTGACTTATGAAGGCCAGCTTGCCAAAAGCTTTCTTCACCTCCCTGCCTACCTGTGACTCCACTTTCAGTGAACCATGTACTTGTACTCCAAGGTCCCTCTGTTCTACAACACTCCCCAGGGCCCTACTGTGAATAACCACAGCTTATACATGAACAACTTGTTCCATCTTGCACTCACTGGAACCAGAATCAGATTTATTATCACTGACGTGAAATTTGTTGTTTTGCGGCAGCAGTACAGTGCAAAGACATAAAAACCTGTAAATTACAAAAATAAATAAATAGTGCCAAAGAAAGGAATAATGAAGTAGTGTTCATGGGTTCATGGATTGGATGGTGAAGGGCCTTAACAATAGATGCCACCTTCTAGAGGCACCGCCTCTTGAAGATGTTCTCGATGGTGGGGAGGGTTGTGCCCGTGATGGAGCTGGCTGAGTATACAACCCTCTGCAGCCTCTTGCAATCCTATCCTTTGGAGGCTATGATGCAACCAGTCAGAATGTTCTCCACCGTACACCTATAGAAATTTGTAAGAGCCTTTGGTGACGTACCAAATCTCCTCAAACTCCTAACAAAGTAGAGCCACTGGCGTGCCTTCTTCGTCATTGCATCAATGTGTTGGGCCCAGGATAGATCCTTTGAGATGTTGACGCCCAGGAACTTGAAGCTGCTCACCCTTTCCACTGCTGACCCCTCAATGAGGACTGGTGTGTGTTCTCCCGACTTCCCCTTCCTGAAGTCCACAATCAATTCCTTGGTCTTGCTGACATTGAGAGTGAGGTTGTCGTTGTGACACCACTCAACCAGCCGATCTATCTCACTCCTGTACGCCTCCTTGTCGCCATCTGAGATTCTACCAACAACAGTGGTGTCATCGGCGAATTTATAGATGGCATTTGAGCTATGCCGAGCCACACAGTCATGAGTGCAGAGAGAGTAGAGCAGTGGGCTAAGCACGCATCCTTGAGGTGCACATGCGTTAATAGTCAGTGAGGAGGAGATGTTATTGCTGATCTGCACTGCCTCGGTGCATTCAGAGGTTCAGTGCAGGGAAGTGATGGCAAAAGCAATTTGCTTTCAGCAGCTGCCTGGCTTTTAGCTTGAACCAGCACTGCTATTCATAAACTGTGAGATGTGAAGGACAGATGTAGGGGTGACCCACCCAGACTGGGTGTCACAATTCCAAGGTGAGTGTTTAATGAGTTAGAGGGAACAGAATTCATACATTCCCTCGAACTCTTTAATAAATTACTGCAATTGCTCTTTGCTGTTCTAAAATGAGCGGGAACAGCTTGCATTTCTGGCAATATGAACAATAACGGTAAAAAACTCACCAAACTTGGCCATTCATAATTTATGGAAAATCATTATTCTAAGACACAATGTAGGCTAGAGATATCACAACAAAAGTTTGGGATTTGCACAGTTTACAATTATGAGTTAAAATACATGTCTCATTTGAAGAACATTTATAAACGCTACATTGGAGGTAAATGGAAAGAATAAATCAAGCTTAACTGAATTTTCACCTTATAAAGCAATGTTATAATGTGGAATAAGTGGAAAATAGAAACACATTTCCCATAGAATGACATTTAATTAACCAATGAGCTTCACCTTGACTGACCACGATGAGAGCACACAAATTATATCCATGAAGGTTCACAACTTCTCCAGCGCCATGTCAGAATAAGGACCACGGTTCACTTTAGGCAAACCTGAACATTAGGGACAGGACGGGTCACTCAGACCAATGGATCTCTTTCTACATTCAGTCAGATCACGGCTGATCTGCACCTCAGCTCAGCGACTTTGTTTCATGTTCTGCGACTCTCAAACCCTAACAGAAATAGGTGCATTATTGAAAAGGGAAAAAACAGCAGAAATAAAGGATGTCATAGAACCAATCCAACAACACATTCTGTGCAGTTCCTGTCGGTACACTTGGTTGTTGTATAATAATTATTCACTTTGAAGATAATATACACTGCTGTTATTTCTAAGCCTGTTATCCTGTTAGATAAACAATACACAAAGAACAGGTCTTGAATACACTATTCACTCAGTTAGTAAAATTAACCCCAATGAAAGATAAACAGTAAAGTCATAAGTGCATTTGGATATTGGCTTTATCATTGCTTAGACATTGTGTTCAATGGGTTACTGACATGTGATTTCTGATTAAATATAAATAATTCACTTTGGTGGAGATACGAAAGTTGAAATGGAACAGAGCTGGTTTGTGAATTAACCTGTGGTGCCTTGTGCTTCTGATATGACATCACAGATGGTACCAATATAACAGCTCAAAGCAGCAAAAGAAGTTATTATTGTTCCTGTCACAATTCCATGGACCATTTGATTAGTTCAGTTCGTTATAACATTATAATAAATGGGAGATGGCTTTTGAATGTGTGATTTACTCTTATACATTAGTGAAGAGATTTGACACTGAGAATTCCTGAATTTTCTATAAAAATTCCTCCTAAGTAATGTCCACCTTCAAGATCCACTGTAAACTCCTCCCTTCGGACAGATTGAGCAGGAGGGCCTGTTTCCCTGTTGTATGGATCCATGGCTCGAATAGATTCTTATTGGCATGGACAGAGCTGAACTAAGTGTACACGTTTTCCAGCTGAATTATTTACTTAGTTCACCTGGAGAGAAACACAACTTGAGTCATTGGCACTAAGTGCCTGGGAGGGTATTGTCTTCAGTTGTTCTCGCACTCCGATGTTCAAATGTGCAGTAAATGGAAACCTTGCCTGCAGGGATGGCTATAACCAACTGGTTCACATTCAAAGCGATCGGCAATGATGCTGAACTGCCACCATGTCTCTTCTAAATGATGGACATTGAGGAATGAAAGGAGCACGACTATGATTTTCCTACGTGTATTTAAATTGTTCCACACAAAGGCAACACATGTTGGAGTGGATAGGGGTTTGGGAGCAGTGCGTGTGATGGATGTTAACTATCTGTTGAAGGTTCTTGAGTTCAGATATCCCTGCGCACTATGGACTTTTGACTCGACTGACTGTGACGGGAAATCACTTTGATTGACAAGTTCGGCATCCAGTCAGGCAGGGATTGGTCTGGAGGAGGCCCCTCGCCCCAGAGAAGACATCTGCAAGTTAATGTCAGTGTGAAGGGATAAGAGCTCCTTGCTTCCTCAATCCTGTGCCTGAGATCACCCTAATGTCCGCGTGCACATGCATACACACTGACCTGTGCCCACGCGTGTTCCCACTTATCCTTGGGTGTGTTAATGTCTGTCCACCAGAACCCATGTATCCGCTGTCTCGGAGCTCCCAGACATAGGACCATTACCTGACATGCTCAAGCCCTTACGGTATCTGGTGAGCAATTTCACTTTAAATGAGGTCACACAGAGGAAATTTCCACTCCTCAATGTGAAGTTCAGGACCTCAAACATCAGGACAATCATGTTCCCCAAAGGTGCTGAGCTTCCTTAGGTCTGGGAAGCCTGACTGGACAGGGATAAGACTGCAAATCAGGTTAAATTAGAGGCTGCTCATTACACAGTTTACATTGTCAGCTTACTTCCTAGTACAGAGCCAGCAGCCCATACCATATCCTGCCTAGAGAAACCAAAACTGAGTGGATTAAAGGCAGGTCAAGGTTGGTAAATTGGTAAATTGGTTTATTATTGTCACATGTACCGAGGTACGGTGAAAAACTTGTCTTGCATACTGTCCATACAGATCATTTCATTACAACAGTGTATTGAGGTAGTACAGGGTAAAACAATAACAGAATACGGAATAAAGTGTTACAGTTACAGAGAAAGTGTAGTGGAGGTAGACAATAAGGTGCAAGGTCATAACGAGGTAGATTGTGACCATCTTATTGTATTAGGGGACTGTTCAATAGTCTTATAACAGTGGTGTAGAAGCTGTCTTGAGCCTGGTGGTACGTGCTTTCAGGCTTTTGTACCTTCTGCCTGATAGGAGGGGGGGAGAAGAGAGAATGACCCAGGTGGGTGGGGTCTTTGATTATGCTGGCTGCTTTACCGAGGCAGTGAGAAGTGCAGACAGAGTCCATGGAGGGGAGGCTGGGTCTGTGACTGTGAAAGTTTTGAAAGCTCGCTGGACAAGAGATTCTGCAGAAGCTGGAATCTGGAGCAACACACACGAAGTGCTGGAGGAACTCAGCAGGTCAGGCAGCATCTGCGGAAGGAAATAAACAGTTAGCACTTCGGGTCGAAACTCAGTCCCGATGAAGGGCCCTGACCCGAAACGTCGACTGTTTATTTCCCTCCACAGATGCTGCCTGACCCGCTGAGTTCCTCCAGCATTTTGTGTGTGTTGACCCCAACCACCTGTGTTTGGAGCTTAGGATTCAGCCCAACTAGAAAACAATGTTTTTTTTGAAACCAGCAACACATCCTGAAGAAAATATACATTTTTAAGGCAAAACCTTTTCCTGCATAAAAACAAAGTACTACTCCAATTTCAACACACACGAAGTGCTGGAGGAATTCCATCTGTGTCCCACATCAGATTGTATATTTCAATTTTTGGACATTTTAAAGGTATTTTTGATCTTTTAACAAAATACTGGAGGATTTCAACAAAAGTTCAGTGTACTCCAAAGGAATTGCTCTTCTTATTTTAACACTTACAATAGAATAAACCTTATATTAAAATACTTACACGAAATGCTGGAAGTACTAAAAGTGTGCATGCAGATTGAGAGAGAGTGAGCATTTCAGGCTGTTAACCTTTCTTCAGACCTTGGGGCAACTCAGAGCTCCCAATTGCCTGTTACTTTAATTCTTCAAACTACTCACTCTCCGCTTTGTTCTCTCTACCCCCCCCCCCCCCACCACCACTTACCTCAAACTTAAAACATACTTTTTTTCTCACATTTTATCGTTCTGATGAACACGTCATCAACCTGAAACATTAACTCTGCTTCTCTCTACACAGATGCTGCCTGATCTGTTCAATTTGTCCAGCATTTTCTGTTTTTATTTCCGATTTCCAGCATTTGCAGTTTTTATTTGCTTTTTGATTTAAAGTAAAATAAATGGTATGCAAATGCCATATAAATGTGTTATTTATCTCTAATATGCAATAGTAATTTTCAGACATGTATCTTCTCAGGGATCTTTGCCTGTGGATAAAGTTTTCTTTAAATGAAACAACTTTTTTAAGATGTTCATTACACACGTTCTGCTTGACCTTTACGCAGGAAAGACATCTACCAATTTTATCTTGCTATGAATTATTTAATTATTCTCCTGCTCAAACTCTCTTGCATCGTATGCCACATTGAAGTAGTGAAGCAAAATACACAAAACAATTCAAGCTTTCTCCTCTGCACCCTGTTATCAGTTAAGTCTGAGAATAGCCAGGGTAAAGTTCCCACTTCATTTCTACCTGGTATTTACTCTCAGAGACACTACAGAGACTGAAGCAGAACGACGTACAAAGAGCTGGAGAACCCGTCATTGGAATTTCTTGATTTGAAGTGAAGGGCAGGGGTTCATAATGCAAAATAAAAAGAATTTTGCTTGACCTTTCCCCTTGAACTTTATGACCAACACCTGGAAAGTATCCAGTGTTTCAATATACCAAAGTACAAGTGCTGTTTCTGTAGTGTCTGGTTAGCACACTGATTCAATTCAAAATGTCATTTAAGCCTTGTGATTCGTAGATTATGCCTAGTTTGTATCCTACTGATAATTTTTAGTCATTTCAATAACTGGGCAAAGCAAGGCTGTTTGCTTAAATCGAGACATTTTTGATAATGCCACTTGGGGATAAATGTTTCTCTTGATCTGACTGAGAGATGTCAAAGACAACGTTGAAAACCTTCTTACTGAGACTGCATTACGCTTAATGAAGCCGCTGGGAAACCTGGAGAAAATGTGCTCAGTACTGGGTGAAGATTATAGGTGGCAGCTAAAGAGAATCTAGTAGTGGCACAAGGTGAGATAATGAGGCAACTGCTCATTCAGAAAGAGGGAGAATGGATAACAAAGACCAATGTGATCAAGGATCTATTAAACCACAGATGAGTGTATGCCTCACCAAAAAAAAGGACCCCATTTCACAAACAGCTAATGCTGGAGAGATTTGGTTGGTCAGGCAGCAACTGTTGGAAAGAGACGCAGTTAATGTTTCAGGTCCCGGGGCCACTACTGGGACAGCATATTTCAGATAGTCTGTCGCCTCATTTGTTTGACTTGTGCTATTATCACAGAAAAGAAAAGTAGTATTTAATCTTAGCCGTGGTTGCAATTGGAATTGGAATTGGTTTATTATTGTCACTTGTACCGAGGTGCAGTGAAAAACCTGTCTTGCGTACCACTCGTACTGATCAATTAGACATGCAAACATTTGCGTATCTACACATAACAGATATGATTTGAACTGATAATAATGTGGTAAAATGTGATCTGTTCCTTTGGGATCTTGGCTCAACTGTCTGTAATTATACCATCTAGTTTCTTTTCCATGGAACACTCCAATTTAAGGCATTGGAGCACAAACCAAGGTTGAACAGTAGTTCAAGGCGGTAGTTTTTTTTAAGCAAGCAGGATCGAGGTGTTTGGTGAGGTGAATTATTTGTCAGCTTTATATATAGTGAAGACTAATCCTTTTGCACCAACAGTGTGTCAGGGAAGAGCCCTCAGAGGTGCGTCCATCACTTTGATTGACAAGGTATTTGCTCCCAATCTACTGTTAAATACAGCAATAACGTTTAACCTCTGGAGAGCTTTCATTTACATTTGAAAAGCAGCACTCTGACTTTAAAAATGGGTGTTCTCTTCACTGCTTGAATGGATTTTTTAAACCATCTCTGAACTGACATCCAAGTAATTTAATTTACACTGTTTAAACAGTTAGGTTCTAATTCAGAGCAGCTGGATATTTGAAACCAATCCAGCCTGTATAGCTGGATCATGAACCAGCCTTGAGATCATTAGCAAGGTTCAATAACTGAGTTTAACTGGTCATTGACAGAAATACAAGCCTTCTAATTAACGCCTGGACATTAATCAAGACACAGCAGGAGCTGATAAGAGGAACTGCACTTTATACTGCTCTGGGCAATTACAAAAACTGACCCAAGTAAACATTTTTTTAAAGGAGATGCCTTTTACTGGAGGTTTCATTGTCCGTCATCGGCCCTTCCCCTATCATAGCTGCGATAACGGTTTTAGTTCAATCCCAAAGTCAGTGATTGCCCACAACATGCTTTTTTAAGCTGAGTGATAACTTATCCAACCATCTATGTTATCACTTATAGATGCTGAGTGCCCACACTAAAAAAATCTGCTCCAAAATATACCATTCAAAAACAGTTAGTGTTTGAATAAAATAGATTCCAAGGTAATTTTACCAGCTGGAATGGTATCATCAGTAGTCATGTATTGGGGTCACAAGAGAGACTGCAGATACTGGAAATCTGGAGCAACACACAAAACGCTGGAGGAACTCAGCAGGTCTGGCAGCATCTATGGATCTCCATCAGGACTCGGCCCGAAACTCGACTATCCATTTCCCTCCATAGATGCTGCCTGACCCGCTGAGTTCCTCCAGCATTTTGTGTGTGTTGATCATGTCTTGGGGTGTTGTGCCTGGAGGAATCATCTCTTTGGTACATATTAATCTAGCAGTATTAACAATCAGATGCAATTCTTTGCCACTTTCTTGCCATGAAACACTTGCTAATGGGCACATTGCACTTATTGCTTGTTACCATCTCGCACGATTCCTGATCCAAGGCAAAGGTGCAGTGTAAATTCAGGCCATGAACTCGGCACAGCTAAAGCCTCAGTAAATTCTCAGTTAAGTTCCATTAAAATGTGATTGTTACATTGGAGGAAGGGAAGGGTCCCATGAAGTCATCTGTGAAGTTTTTGCTTTGATTGAGATTTATCCAAATTATATTACCCTGAATTTAAAAAAATACCCCAGTTACCAAGCTTGGAATCTTTGATCCCTGGCTCTATGAATGGAGAGAGATGTCTCTTTATTTAACCAAAGTGGTCATTATTCAGATATGACTTCTCACAATGCTACTTGCATTTTCAATTTCAAAGTCAAAGTTGAGTTTATTGTCAGATGCACAAGTCCATGTGTGCACAGGTGCAATGAAAAACTTACTTGCAGCAGCATCGCAGGCACATAGCATCAGATAAGCAGCATTCACAAGAAAATCATAAACACAATTTTTACAAGAACAAATCACAATTAGAACAAAAAAATGTCCATTTTAGTGCAAAGTGATCAGAGTGGTCATAGTGTTGCTAAACTATAGTGGTGATTAGTGTTTTGCCATTGATACAAGAACCAAATGGTTGAAGGGAAGTAACTGTTCCTTAACTTGGTGGTGTGGGACTTCAGACTTCGGTACCTCCTGCCTGATGGTAGCTGCTAGAAGATGGCATGGCCCGGATGGTGCGGATCTTTGATGATGGATGTTGCCTTCTTGAGGCAGCGCCTCCTGTAGATACTACCAATGGTGGGGACGGATGAGCCTGCAATGTATTGGGAAGAGTCCACTACTCTCTGCAGCTTCTTACGTTCCTGCACATTTGAATTGCCGTACCAGACCATGATGCAACCAGTCAGGATACTTCGAACAGTAGATCTGTAGAAGTTTGTTAGAGTATTTGGTGGCATTACAGTGGGGTTAATGCTGCCCCAACTAATCCACACACACATAAGCCCCTGGGATGGATTATATCTTAGATTTGAATCCGCGTCAATATTTCCCTCTTTAACCTAGAGATAACAACAGCAATTACAATTCCCTTGCTATGACTAAGTAGTTGAGTGCAAACCAGAATTTGAAAATGCTCTCCTATAAATGACACAGACATTGGCTGTGATGAAAATTATTCATTTTTTTTATCTGCGTAAGAATTCTATTTATTGTCATAAATAAACATCAGAATAAAATCTATACCATTACATTAAAAATATCACATTAGCAACAATTAAAAGACATCTAGACACACTAGCAACATTTAAAAGCCATCCGGATAAGTCCATGGATAGGAGAGGTTTAGAGGGCTATGGGACTAGCTCGCTGGGCAACACAGTCGGCATGGACGAGTTGGGCCGAAGGGCCTGTTTCCATGCTGTATGACTCTGTCATGGAACATTTCATAATCAGATACCTGAGTACTTTTAATTTGAAGTTATTAATGTTTGAACAGGACACTGTATTTCTCATTCACCAGCTTCAGTGCAGGTATACTGATTTATTTTGATTTCTCCTCAGAGTGATATGTCTCACTAGCTCCTGAGTACTAAAACACTTCAGTATTTCCATCAATGTAGCAACTCCTCATGTGTGAGCCTGCAATGAGAGTTGGACCTTTATTTATTGATGACGAACATCGTAATAAAGCCAGATTCTGTGCTCTTGTAATGCTCGTTACAACAGTCAGAGCGAAAAGGTTGCATGGCTGTAGCCTAACGAACATCACTCTCTGATGGGAACAATAAGCTCAGCACTGATTTATTCTTAAAATACCATTACTTGAAAATACTTTGGGCCTGCTTGCATTTGGAGTTCATGAGATAATGAGCTTGCCTTGTTGATTATCTCGAGTGCATAAAAAGGGCAAACTGACTACATTTGCTATTGTCACCTACACTTCCCGCCCAGCTCATTCTGAAAAACAATGGCACAGAGAGCCAAGTGGATATCTTTCCTCTCCGTGCAGGGCAAGTACAATTTGTTTTTTTTGAAGAAGAACAGACAACTCAAAAGATCTGAGTTCACATAAACCAACAGATTAAGGTGACTAGGAATTTAGAGCTCAGTTTTGTTCTACATGCTATTGTGGTGCCGCACTTTACATCAGATCTCCATTTCTTTAACATGTCTATGGAATTGCTACTAAAATTAAGCAAAACTGATCCTGGTGATCTGTTACCTTTATATTTCTGCTTTTATTGTTGCTGCAATGTGCTGGTGATACAATCCAAATACACTCATGCCTTCACCTATTATCAAAAATTAAATCCATACATGAAAAAAGGCATTTTAAGATAAGATAAGATGTCTTTATTAGTCATATGTAGATTGAAACACACAGTGAAATACATTTTTGCCTAGAGTGTGCTGGGGGCAGCCCGCAAGTGTCACCATGCTTCTGGCATCAGCATAGCACGCCCACAACTTCCTAACCCGTACGTCTTTGGAATGTGGGAGGAAACCAGAGCACTCAGAGGAAACCCACGCAGTCACGGGGAGAACGTACAAACTCCTTACAGACAGTGGCAGGAATTGAACCCAGGTCGCTGGCACTGTAATAGCATTATGCTAACTGCTATGCTACCGTGGATGGAAAGATTTCTTCAATAATTTTAATAATTCTGAATGTTAGATTGGCATTATATTCAAGGAGAATAACTTGGCATAAGTTGATCTCTAGTTTTTGCTAAATATGCACGAGATTCTCACAGGACTGGACAGATAGATGCAGGGCTGATGTTTCCCTCAGTGGGGTGGATAGAACCAGCTGCTGTGGTCTCAAAATAAAGGTGCATCTGTTCAAGGCAATCTCTTCACCCAGAGCTTGGGAATCTTTTCAATTCTCTGCCCAAGAGGGCTATGGAGGCACAGTCACCTGTAATAAAGACAGAAGCTGACATATTTTTAGATGTTGAGGGAATCAAGGGTAATGGGGTGAGTACAGGAAAGTAATAGGGAGGTAAAATAGCAGCCTTGATCTCAATAATGGTGGAGCAGGTACAAAGAGCTGAATGTCCTGTTCCTGTTAGTTGTTATGTTCTTACATTATCTGGTGTAACTATACACTTCAAACCAGAGAAGTTTCAGACATTTGCATTATCAAGTTGCTTGAAAGTGATTAAAATGCAGTGAAAAAGACGTACACCTTTTCTAGCTTTCTTACCTTCTTAGATGCAATACAACTTTGAATGAAAAGCCACCTGTTGCTGCGATTTGTTCTTGCAAAAGTTGAAGCTGCCGAGACTAAACAAGTTGCCAACAAAATGATCAGAGGCACAAACAATGTAGGTGTAAAACACCGACAGGCTAATTAACATGAGGGCAAATCCAGTGGATCCTGTCCAAATGGAGATGAGAATTTTGTGGCTCTTTCAAATACTGAATTGTAAGAGGCCTCAGAGGGTTGCAGACTCAGCCAGCTCCATCACGGGCACAACCCTCCCCACCATCGAGGACATCTTCAAGAGGAAGAGTCTTAAGAAGGCGGCATCCATCACTAAGGACCCTCACCATCCGAGTACATGCCCTCTTCTCGTTACTACCATCGGGGAGGAGGTACAGGAGCCTGAAGACCCAGACTCAACAATTTAGGAACAGCTTCTTCCCCTCCGCCATCAGATTTCTGAATGGTCCATGAACCCATTAACACGACATCTTTATTCTTTTTTTTTGCACTATTTATTTATTTTGTAATTTTTATGTCTTACACTGTACTGCTGCTGCAAAACAACAAATTTCACATCAAATAAGTCAATGATAATAAACCTGATTCTGATTCTGATTCTGATTCTGAAAGTGTGGAGGCACTCTTAGCAAAAGCAGTTGATGATGTGTTAATTTAATTCTTTAAAAACAGAAAGATGGATTGATAGGTAAAGGATAAGGACTCCAAGTCCAGACAAATGCAACAGTCCTGACATTCTGAGTATAATGCTCTGGCTGTATAAATATAATGGAGAAGAATCGTTAACTGTTTCTGTACCAAGGCTCAGATTGATGAAATGCCACTCCCTGTTGTGACCCTTTGGCTGGCTCCTCCCAATCCACTGCTGGAGGTCCAGCCATAACCACACTTCCACATGGATAAATACAAGCACCTGTCAAAGCAAAATCATTTGCACAAGGTGTTCATTTGCCTTATGGAAGGTCCTTTGCATAGGACTTTGAGGAAGTTATGTTAGCTGTTGTGGGTAGAACCTTGAGGGGTCCTGAGTGCCTCATTTGAAAATTGGAAAGATTTTACCAAACCTCTTGGCAAAGAAATCCTGCTGGAATTGAGTTCTTCCCTAAATTCCTGTTGTGCTTTATCATTCTTCCCACCCTCCGTTATTGAGCCTGGACAACATTTTGGGTGAAAGATCTTTGAACTGAGTAAATGTGCATATTTAATATAATGAGTGCTTTAACATCCCAGGGATTGGGTATTGGGAAGGAGGAGCTGAGATAAATTACAGTCACCAGGAAGCTGTAATTGCAAGTTGTTTGAACTGTAACTGAGTTTTGATGAGCTTCGCCCCAGGATCTTAAAAGAAGTGGAAGGTAGAATATTTGGTGCAAAGGTTCTCAATTTTCAGAATTCGCAAGATTTTGGGAGGTCCCATTAAATTTGAAAACAGAAAATGTGGCTCCTTTATTCAAAAATTAAAATCAATGCACCAAGTATCCCATTCGCCACTTACCTTGACACCTAGGATGAAGTTCTTTAAGGCCTGGGAACTTGTTAGCGTGCAGATCTAATAAATCCCTTAGTACCACTTCCCTGGTGAAAACAGGAAACTTCAGGCAAGTTAGCTCGACAACTGTCATTGGGTAAATGTTGGAAAATATTATTAAAAAAAGACAAAGATCCTTCATTAAATGGTGGAACAGCTTTGAGGGGCGGAGGGTCCCTCAACTTGTGGGAACAGCCACAGGGACCTCCTGTTGCTGTAGTGCACTTTGTAGATGGTACATATCACAGCCATGATACATGGGTGATGGAGGGAACTAAAGTTCACAGAGACGGGTAGGGTGCATTTGTGTGGGATGCATTGTCAGGTATCCAAGCGATGTAATGATTCCTAGCTTTGTAGTTTGGAGTTTTGTCACAACTACATCTGCATGGCAGCTTTTACCCTAATACATGGGTCGTAGTCTTGGATAGGAAGCTAGTGTTCAAGGTATAGCAGCATGAAGAAATACCATGAGATTTCTATTGGACCTGTGTTATAAGGTACATTAATATATTAGTATGTTGTATGCATGACGAGATGTCAAAGTCAACGTCGAAGTCGAGTTCATTGTCAGATGCACAAGGCCATGTGTGCACAGGTGCAATGAAAAACTTACTTGCAGCAGCATCACAGGCACATAGCATCAGATAAGCAACATTCACAAGGAAGACAAAAATAAAACATACATTATACACAACTTTTACAGGAAAGAATGCAATCAGAACAAAAAAACAAAGTCAATTTTAGTGCAAAGTGATCAAAGTGGTCATAATGTTGCTAAACTGTAGTGATCAGTGTTTTGCCGGTTGGTTCAAGAACCGAATGGTTGAAGGGAAGCAGCTGTTCCTGAACCTGGTGGTGTGGAACTTCAGGCTTCTGTACCTCCTGCCCGATGGGAGCTGCGAGAAGATGGCACGGCCCGGATGGTGGGGATCTTTGATGATGGATGTTGCCTTCTTGAGGCAGCGCCTCCTGTAGATACAACTGATGGTGAGGAGGGATGTGCCCGTGATGTACTGGGCAGAGTCCACCACTCTCTGCAGCTTCTTACGTTCCTGCGCATTTGACTTGCTGTACCCGACCGTGATGCAACTGGTCAGGATAAGTCCTGCTGGCTTTGTTATGGATCTGCCCAGCAAAGGTAATTTACCACATGGCGTGAGGGAGGGAAGGAGATATGGCCTTTCCTCCATTGCTCCGAGGGATATGCTACAGAGACATGACAAAACTCAGTCACGTTACAGGAATAGATGCCGTGCAGTATTGTTTTAAGGGAAGATAAAATAACATGGAAAATAACAACTTTTGCAGCTATTGCACATTTTTCCAAGTTTGCTGTTGATTATCTGATTGGAACCTTTTTTTGTTATGTTTATCCGAAGAACACTTAAGCATTGAGAAGCATATAATAGGCATTCAATTACAGAACATCATCTGGTCAGCATCAGATGTGTTTCATGTGTTTCAAATGATTTGTGTCATCGCAATTCTCTTAGGATAAAAAAACCCTAAATGCCTGGATCCTTAAATACAGTACACTTAGTAATCACCACAGCAGCTGCCGTGGTTTTCTATGGTATATTTATTCACTAGGAAAATATTCCTTGTTTGTTATTTTAAGTATTTCAGTGTTAAATTGCATTGTAAGGTTGTGCACCCGGAACGTTGTCTCCACAGTAGGCATAGACATCATCCCATCGACCTGCTTGAAGGAACAGCATTCAGTTCATCAGTGGCATCTTGATGTATTAATCAATGCATGGCAGTCTGGGCAGAAACCACAAAAACACACTTGTGAATGAAAAGGTTGTTTCACTTCTCATTACTGTACTTCAGACTAAAGTGCACAGATCAAGTGTGAGATTTTTAAAGGCACTCATAGATTTCACAGAGAACATGTTGACATGTCCACATAGGTCGAAGCTTGAGACTCCTTCCTGGGATTGAAAGATGATTCCTGCTTTGAAATACACTAACCTCCTCCTCCCCATGTAGTGGTGACAACCACAAAAATGCAATTCTGATTAGATTAATTCTAGCTAACAAGAACATATATTTCTGGAAGGGAATCTGTGAGAAGATGGCGCTTCCATTGAAGCTAATGGTATTTCTCAGCTAGTGTAATGAAGAAGGTCCATCACCTCCTCCTCCCAGCACTGCCCTTCTGCTGGAATGGGGAGAGTGGGAACAAGGTGCAGAGAAGAGACATTGCATGGAGAAGCAATAGCTTAATGTGTGTGGAGAGAGTTGAAAGAGGGAGAGAGGACGGGGTTGGGGAAAGGCACAGGGGGAGAGAGAGAGAGTGCAGAGAAAAGGAAGAGGATAAAGGGTTTATTGCAGAAAGGAGTCAATAGCACAAGGGGTCAGTGTAAGGAGAGGGAGTAAGGCATTGGGTGGGGATAGAGCATGCACAGCGAGAGGATTGCTGCCAGTGCCACGTGATAGTGAAGGTAGGAATAGGAGGAGGTGGCAGATAAATGTGTGGCTGAGAAGCTGGTGCAGGAGGGAGGGTTTCAGATTTCTGGATCATTGGGATCTCTTCTCGGGAAGGTGGGACCTGTACAGAGAGGACGGGTTACACCCGAACCAGAAGGGGGCCAATATCCTTGCGGCGAGATTTGCTAGGGTGGTTCGGGAGGGTTTAAACTAGTTTGTGAGGGGGAAGGGAACCGGAGGAGTAGGTCAGAGGAAGAAGGGAATGGGGAAAAGTTAGATCAAACAGGTAGAGAGGCTTTGGGGAAGGAGAAGCAGAATACAGGCTGTAAAAGTAGTAAGGTAGATGGACTGAAGTGTGTTTACTTAAATGCAAGAAGTGTCAGGAATAAGGGGGATGAACTGAGGGCTCGGATAAGTATGGGGGACTATGATATCGTGGCTATTAATGAGACGTGGCTGACGTCAGGAGAGGAGTGGATATTGAATATTCCTGGTTTTCGGTGTTTTAAGAGGGATAGGGAAGGGGGGAGAAGAGGAGGAGGGGTGGCAATACTGGTCAGGGACACTGTTACGGCTGTGGAAAAGATGGATGTTGTAGAAGGATCATCTCTAGAGTCCGTATGGGTGGAATTAAAGAACAAGAAAGGAGCAGTTACTCTACTAGGAGTATTCTATAGGCCCCCCGGTAGCAGTAGAGATATAGAGGAGCAGATTGGCAGGCAGTGTTTGGAGAGAAGCAGAAATAACAGGGTTGTTATAATGGGAGACTTCAACTTCCCAAATATAGACTGGAACCTGCTTAGTGCCAAAGGTTTAGATGGGACGGAATTTATTAAATGTGTCCAGGAGGGATTCCTGACGCAGTATGTTGACAGGCCGACTAGAGGGAATGCCATGTTAGATCTAGTTTTAGGAAATGAACCGGGACAGGTGAAGGATCTATTGGTGGGTGAGCATTTGGGGGACAGTGACCATTGCTCCATAACCTTCAAAATTGTCATGGACAGGGACAGGTGCAGAGAGGACAAGAGGATTTTTAACTGGGGAAGGGCTAACTATGAGGCTATAAGGAGAGAACTTGGGAGTGTAAATTGGGATGTCCTTTTTGAAGGAAAATGTACCATGGGGATGTGGTCGATGTTCAGGGATCTTATTCAAGATGTTAGGGATAAATATGTCCCGGTGAGGCAGGGAAGGAATGGCAGGGTGAAGGAACCGTGGGTGACGAGAGAGGTGGAACGACTTGTTGGGGGAAGAAGGTAACATACGTGAGGTATAAGCAGCAAGGTTCAGACAGGGCCCGTGAGGAATATAGGGTAGCGAGGAAGGAACTTAAGAAAGGGCTGAGGAGAGCTAGAAGGGGACATGAAAAGGCGTTGGCTAGTAGGGTTAAGGAAAATCCCAAGGCCTTTTTCACGTACGTGAAGGGTAGGAGGATGGCTAGGGTGAAGGTAGGTCCGATTAAGGACAAAGGTGGGAGAATTTGCCTGGAGGCGGCAGAAGTGGGAGAAGTTCTCAATGAGTACTTCTCTTCGGTATTCACCAGGGAGAGGGGTCTTGATGACGCGGAAGGGAGTGCTGGTAGGGGTAATGTTCTCAAGGTTGTAGATATCAAGAGAGAGGATGTGTTGAAGTTGTTAAATAATATTAAGACAGATAAATCTCCGGGGCCTGACGGGATTTTCCCCAGGCTGCTTCGAGAGGCTAGGGAGGAGATTGTTGAACCACTGGTAAGGATCTTTGAGTCCTCGTTGTCCACGGGGATGGTGCCAGAGGATTGGAGGGTGGCGAATGTTGTCCCCTTGTTCAAAAAAGGTAATAGGGATAGGCCAGGGAATTATAGACCGGTGAGTCTCACGTCTGTGGTGGGTAAGCTGTTAGAAAGGATTCTAAGGGATAGGATTTATGAACACCTAGGGAATCATGGACTGATTAGGGACAGCCAGCATGGCTTTGTGAAGGGAAGATCTTGCCTCACAAGCCTGATAGAGTTCTTTGCGGAGGTGACGAGGAAGATTGATGAGGGCAGTGCGGTGGATGTGGTTTACATGGATTTTAGTAAGGCATTTGATAAGGTTCCTCATGGTAGGCTTCTTCAGAAGGTCAGAGGCCAAGGGATCCAAGGAAGCTTGGCTGTGTGGATTAGGAATTGGCTTGCATGTAGAAAGCAGAGGGTTGTGGTGGAAGGAGTGCCCTCGGATTGGAGGGCAGTGACTAGTGGTGTCCTGCAGGGATCGGTTCTGGGACCTCCACTTTTTGTGATATTTATAGATGACTTAGATGAGGGGGTAGAGGGCTGGGTTAGTAAGTTTGCGGTCGACACTAAGATAGGCGGTGTAGTGGATAGTGTGGAGGGCTGTTGGAGCTTACAGAGGGATATTGATAGGATGCAGAGCTGGGCTGACAAGTGGCAGATGGAGTTCAATCCGGAGAAGTGTGAGGTGGTACACTTTGGAAGGACAAACTCCAGGGCAGAGTACAGGGTAAATGGCAAGGTACTTGGCAGTGTGGAGGAGCAGAGGGATCTGGGGGTTCATATTCACAGTTCATTGAAAGTTGCCTCACAGGTGGAAAGAGCAGTTAAGAAGGCCAATGGGATGTTGGCTTTCATAAGTCGTGGGATTGAGTTTAAGAGCCGCGAGGTGATGATGCAGCTTTCCAAAACTCCAGTTAGGCCACACTTAGAGTACTGTGTTCAGTTCTGGTCGTCTCATTATAGGAAGGACATGGAGGCGTTGGAGAGGGTGCAGAGGAGATTTACCAGAATGCTGCCTGGATTAGAGCGTATGGAATATGAGGAGATGCTTAAGGTGCTAGGGCTTTATTCACTGGAAAGGAGGAGGATGAGAGGAGACATGATAGAGGAATATAAAATATTGAGAGGAATAGATAGAGTAGACAGTCAGCGCCTCCTTCCCAGGGCACCGATGCTCAAGACGAGAGGGCATGGCTTTAAGGTTATGGGTGGGAGGTTCAGGGGAGATGTCAGGGGGAGGTTTTTCACCCAGAGAGTGGTTGGTGCATGGAATGCACTGCCTGGGGTGGTGGTGGAGGCAGATACATTGGACAGGTTCAAGAACTTGTTGGATAGGCACATGGAGGAATGTGGGATGGGGGGATATGCGGGAGGAAGGGGTTAGGTAGTGTGAGGGTGGTTTGATGGATGGCACAACATGGTGGGCCGAAGGGCCTGTTTTGTGCTGTATGGTTCTATGGTTCTATAGAATGCAGTCCAAGGAGAGGAAATGGTGTACAGAGAGGGGATAGCACAGGAAGGGACAGAGACACAAGAGATTCTGCAGATGCTGGGATCTGGAGCAACACACACAAGATGCTGGAAGAACTCAGCAGGTCAGGCAGCACCTAAGGAGAGAAATAAACAGTCAGTGTTTTGGGTCGAGACCCTTCATCAGGACTGGAAAGGAAGAGGGCAGAAGCCAGGAAGGGGCAGTGCAGGAACAGGGGAGAGAGTGTATGGAGAGAGGTAATGCTGGGGAGATAGTGTGGCCTGAGCTGTCAGGGGAAGAAGAGGGGACAATATGTCAATGGAGGGGAGGGGGGCAGTGCTGATGGAGCATCAGAGCAGGGGGAGGGAGCATGGAAAAGAGAGAATGCAGGGGAGGGGAAGGTGGAGGGAGAGGTGATGGAGAGAGATGGCGTGGGAGACGGGATCAGCACAGGAGGAGGATCGGTGCTTGTGGAGGACACACTGACAAGAGAAGGGACGGTGCAGGGTGAGTGGAATGTGTTTGGTCAAATATTGGTGCCTGGGGAAGTTTTAACTCAGGATTAGCTCAGTACGTGGGGAGATTTCCATGTCAGGAGATGACACAGATAAGATCTTCATTAGTCACATGTACATCGAAACACACAGTGAAATGCGTCTTTTGCGTAGAGTGTTCTGGGGACAGCCCTCAAGTGTCGCCACGCTTCCGGCGCCGACATAGCATGCCCACAACTTCCTAACCTGTACGTCTTTGGAAAAAGATGTCAATGTTGTAAAGGCTAACACTGCAGGGAAGTGGCAGAGCTTAGAGAAAGCATAGCAGGTTGGAGCAGTGGTGATTCAACAGTACAGCGGGGGTGAGTCTGCACTGGAAGAGGGAACAGACTATTTCTTAAAATTTCTGTATGATTGGAAGAAGATGAAAGATCTTCTGGTGGATATTGCAATTAGTGGTAAAACCTTTGATGCTAAACTTAAAAACAGAATTCTCTTGTAGAGAATGTGTTGGCCCATGACAAACACAGCCGTTGTGTTCTTTTTAAATGCTTTGTTAATAAAATGTCTCATTTGTGTGAAACATTATCCATTTACCTCCACAACACATGGATAGTTTCCCAGTCTGCAACAAATTAATATTTTATTTAAATTCTGTAATAAAGTGATGGATAGATAAGGAGTAATGTGTGGATGCGTCCTATCATTTCCTCAGCACAGACAAACTTCTTGGCTCCTGTCCATTATCAAGAGATACTTTTAAATCAATGAATCTGAAGAATTATTATAGCCACCAAAGACATCAGGTTTCATAGCCCCGTCTCAATACAAATGTTCAGGCTGTAAATATAAGTAATTTTTGCAGAATCACATAATGGTACTGTTTCTAAACAACGTTGCACTGTAATAGAGATGGGGGATATGGCAGGTTAATGTTTCTTTAGATAATTGTCCATTTATTGTATTTTCGTTTTACGATATTAATAATTGAAATGTTATAATGACCTAAACTTACAACCTGCTAATGACACAGTCCACCCTTTTGGACAGTTAGATTTAGATGTTGGGTCCTTTAACATCTGTGTTCTCGCTGTCGTCTAGGAGTTTCCTTTGTGAAACAATGGTCGAAGATATGTTCAGTCTGCCAAAATGTATCATAGTACAATATTAATTTCACACTTTGTTGATCAAAGGCTTCAGAGTTGTTTTGGAGAGACAAGGTGCAGTCACGTATGTGATGAATTTGACATTGTTCCCAGCTGATGACAGGTTTGGTAATGTCATTGGTGTTAAACTGTGAGCAATGACTTAATAGGGGTAAGAGATCCTGTTGTGGGGCTTCCACCTATCATTGCCAATGAGTGCCTTCTACTGCTGGAACCCGAAAACAATGAAAAAGCACCATGAGATACACACACACTGCTGACTTCCAGCTGTGTACATGGCATAGAACAAACTGATTCACAGGGAAAATAGAGCTAAACACAGACAAGAGGCAGGCACAGTAGTGCAGTGATTAGCGTAACACTTTACAGCGCCAGCAACCCGGGTTCAAATCGGCCACCGTCTGTAAGGAATTTGTACGTTCTCCCTGTGTCCGCGTGGGTTTCCTCCGGTTGCTCCGGTTTCCTCCCACATTCCAAAGACGTACAGGTTAGGAAGTTGTGGGCATGCTATGTTGGTGCCGGAAACGTGGCGACACTTGCGGGCTGCCCCCAGAACTCTCTACGCAAAAGATGCATTTCACTGTGTGTTTCGATGTACATGTGACTAATAAAGATACCTGATCTTATCTTATCTTATCTACTAAAATAATTGCTGACCCTTTGTGATATCTCAATATGTACTCCTTAAATCTAAGATATCTTTATTAGTCACATGTACATCGATACACACAGTGAAATGCATCTTTTGCGTAGAATGTTCTGGGGGCAGCCCGCAAGTGTCGCCATGCTTCCGGCGCCAACATAGCACGCCCGCAACTTCCTAACCTGTACCTCTTTGGAATGTGGGAGGAAACCGGAGCACCCGGAGGAAACCCATGCAGACACGGGGAGAACGTACAAACTCCCTACAGACAGTGGCCGGAATTGAACCCGGGTCGCTGGCGCTGTAATAGCTTTACGCTAACCAACACTACACTACGGTGCCTGCCCTAATCTGACTGCCAACTCACATTTTCCCCTGTTAGTTTCAGTCCTGTGCGTTTAACAGTGTCAGCAAATCACTTGATCATATCCAGTGCTACCTTGACTACTCCTGCTCTTCCACTAATGGGCTTTGAACAATGGGGAGATGTCACCCTGACTTGTCAAATGCCTTATGAGAGGACAATACATATTTAAGTTAAATAAAATGCAATTTTAAGTTCAATGCCAGTAAAAGTAAGCAGAAGTTAAGAACTGTTTATTCATTTCGCAATATCTATCTCTTATTGAGGGGAAATATAAAATATCAGGACAGCAGAGGCCAGATTAATTTGGAGGAACAATATACTAGAAACACTCTGGCCTGCAGAGCAGCGATGTGGGCGTCTGCTTACATACAAGAAACTCCGATGCATATGCTACACGTGTTTCAGTGGCTTTTTAACCGAGTGACTGCCTTGTCATAATCTTTCTCAATTTCACCACTAATTAGATTGAACAGGAATGTTGACAATCTGCATGAGTCCATTTAAAGGAAGATTTAAAGGAATCTGGAATTGAAATCAGAACAGAGTGAACTGACAGTCCTGATGAAGGGTCTCAGCCCGAAAAGTTGACTGTTTATTTCCCTCCAGAGATGCTGCCTGACCTGTTGAATCCCTCCAGCGTTTTATGTCTGTTGTTTTAACCATTCAAAAGCTGGGTCATATCTCAGTGACATTTTCCTCGATGTGCTGCTGGGGGCATTAGAGAGTCCAGGGGGAGCAAATGTACCTTATGGGTAGTGGCTGTAATTACAGGACTAACAACCAGACCTAAGTATTGACCTGAGGTCATGAATACAAATCTATAGCAACTGCGAATTTAAATGCAAGTAAACTGAATTGCAGAAAAGATTTACATGGATGCTGCCAGGACTTGAGAGACTGGGTTATAGGGAGAGGTTGGACAGGCTAGAACTTTATTCCTGAGAGCGTAGGAGAATGAGAGGTGATCTTATAGAGGTGTATAAAATCATGAGGGGCATAGATAGGGTGAATGCACTCAATCTTCTTCCCAGAGTTGGGGAATCAAGAACTAGAGGACATAGGTTTAAGGTGAGAGGGGAAAGATTTCAGAGAAACTTGAGGGGCAACTTTTTTATTATCCATGTGGAATCAACTGCCAGAGGAGTGGTTGAGACGGGTACAATAACAACTTTTAAAAGACAGTTAGACAGGTACATGAATTGGAAAGGTTTAGAAGGTTATGGGCCAAACGCTAGCAAATGGGACTAGCTTGGATGGGGCATCTTGGTCGGTATGGACCAGTTGGACTGAAGGGCCTGTTTCTGTGCTGTATAACCCCATGACTCTTTGACTCTAAGCAAGTAAATAATCTGGAATAAAAAGCCAGCATTGTAACAGTCATCATGAAACCACGGGGTTGTTATAAAACACCACCTGGTTCACTGATGTTCTTCAGGGAACAATTCTGCCATCTTATTTGGAATTGTCCATACATGAGTCCGGACCCATCAAAGTGATCAACTCAAGGTGAAATGACCCCTAAGGATGGGCAATTAACGCTGGTCTTTCCAGTAATGTCCACACCCCATGAATGAACATATTTTGAACAATGGTGACAGGAGCAAGATGCCTGCCACAGACAGCAAGAAGGAGGTTGGCTATGAGGCCAGCAACAGGATTGTGATGCCATATCCAGGGCAGGTGAGAACAGCGGCCTGTTCAAATACACCCTCACCTGTTTATCAGACTAACCCCTAGCTCTACCTTCTCACTTCTTCTTGCACTAATCAGCCTTGTGCCTATGTAGTTCCTCACATCTGTCCATCCACCATTGACTCAAACCTTCATGCATCTCCCTCATAATCATCCGCAATGTGATCCCCATCCATTCCCCCAACATGGCAGTCATCAGTCAGGGCACTGAGTACAGGAGTTGGGACATTATGTTGCAGTTATATAAGTCATTGGTGAGGCTGCCCTTGGAGCACTGTGTACAGTTTTGGTCACCCTGTTATAGGAAAGATGTGGTTAAAGTGGAAAGAGTGCAGAAAAGATTTATGAGGATGTTGCCAGGACTAGAGGGTCCGAGTTATAGGGAGAGGTGGCCAGGCTGGGTCTTTATTCCTTGGAACGTAGGAGAATGAGGGGCGACCTTATAGAAGTGTTTAAGATTCTGAGAGGCATAGATAAGGTGGATGGTAACAGTCTTTTCCCCAGGGGAGGGGAGTCCAAAACTAGGGGACGTAGGTTCAGGGTGAAAGGGGAAAGATTTAAAAGGGACCTGAGGGGCAACTTTTTCACACAGAGGGTGGTGAGTATATGGAACGAGCTGCCAGAGGAAGTGGGTGAGGCAGGTACAATAGTGTCATTTAAGAAGCACTTGGATAGGTACATGGAGGGGCGGGGCTTGGGGGATATGGACTGAATGCAGGAAATTGGGACTAGCTGGGTGAGCACCATGGTCAGCATGGACTGGTTGGGTCGAAGGGCCTGTATCCGTGCTGTATTGCTCCACTGCTCTCACTTCTCAGTGCCTTCTTTCCCGGGAGTGCAAAACACCAGTGAAAGCAGAGCAGCAGAGCTTTGAGCAGAACATAACAAGGCTTCAAGGCAAAGTAGGCAACTTGAGTGGGCAAAGGCATGGCAGATGCAGTATAACATGGATAAATGTGAAGTGGTCCACTTTGGTGGGAAAAACAGGAGAGTAGAATATTATTTAAATGGTGAGAGACTGGGAAACGTTGATGTACAATGGGACCTTGGTGTCCTTGTAGAGCAGACACGAAAAGCAAATATGCATTGGCAGACAGCAGTTAAGAACTTATACAGTATGCTGACCTTTATTGCAAGAGATTTTAAGTGCATGAGCAACTATGTCTTACCACAATGATACGAGGCCTCATTGAGACCACACATAGAGTATTGTGTGTGGTTTTGGTCTCTACACCATACTTGTCATAGAGAGCATGCAATTAAGGCTCACCAGACAGATTCTGAGGACGGCAGGACTATCAAATGAGGAGAGATTGATTTGACTAGACTCAGCCTACATACAGTTGAGTTTAAATGAATGAGAGAAGATCTAATTGAAAAGTACAAAATTCAGACAGGACTCAACAGGCTGGACGCAGGGAGAATGCTTTGCATTACTGGAGGTTTACAGTCGGGGCTCACTGTCTCAGGATACAACCTAAGACGTGGTAAGACTGGGGGTGAGGAGGGTAGTGAACCCATGGATTTTTCTCCCGCAGATGGTGGTGGAAATCAACTCACTGAATATGTTACAGAAGGAGACAGATAAATGTTTAGATATAAAGGCAGGCACGGCAGTGTAACGGTTAGCATAACGCTATTACAGCATCAGCGACCTGGGTTCAATTCCAGCCACTGTCTGTAAGGAGTTTGTACGTTCTCCCCGTGTCTGTGTGGGTTCCTCCGGGTGCTTCGGTTTCCTCCCACATTCCAAAGACGTACGGGTTAGGAAGTTGTGGGCATGCTATGTTGGCGCCGGAAGCATGGCAACACTTGTGGGCTGCCCCCAGAACACTCTACGCAAAAGATGCATCTCACTGTATGTTTCAATGTACATGTGACTAATAAAGAAATCTTATCTTATAAAGGGCATCAAGAGGTAAGGGAGAGAGCAGGAATGTGGCATTAAGATAGAGGATCAGGGTAAGTGAACGAAGTTATCCTGTAAGAATGGTAGTGCCATGACATTTTCTCCTTAATCTTTCACACCTTCTCAGTAACACCAATTAGGTGAAAGATAATCTACATGACTCACCAGAAACCTCTGGAACCAAAAATGCATCCTCTTATCCACACCACTGAGCACTCCCATTACGTGCCGTGATGCTATCTTGAAGGAAAGCTATTTAACGGGAATCTGAATCTGAACCATTATGGAAGTTTGGTGGATGTAGAAAATTACCTGCAGTGAAGTGTGCTTGCCAATCAACTTCCTTCATTAATAAATAGGAAATGTCACAGACAACCAGCAACTGCTGTATTATGGACTATTCTTGCACACTTATCAGCTAACTCAAGTTGTGTTATTTACAGGTTTCAGGATTAATTGGGTTCACCGTTCCTTTGCCCAAGGAGGAAGAAAGTTTTAAAATAATTTAAAATAATAATTTAAATATGGTGTGCTGGCCTTCATTAGTCGGGGTATTGAGTTCAAGAGCCGTGAGGTAATGTTGCAGCTCTATAAAACTCCGGTTAGACCACACTTGGAGTATTGTGTTCAGTTCTGGTCGCCTCATTGTAGAAAGGATGTGGAAGCTTTAGAGAGGGTGCAGAGGAGATTTCCCAGGATGCTGGCTGGATTGGAGAGCATGTCTTATGAGGATAGGTTGAGTGAGCTAGGGCTTTTCTCTTTGGAGAGAAGGAGGATGAGAAGTAACTTGATAGAGGTGTACAAGATGATAAGAGGCATAGATCGAGTGGACGGTCAGAGACTTTTTCCCAGGGCGACAATGGCTAACAATGAGGGGGCATAATTTTAAGGTGACTGGAGGAAGGTATAAGGGGGATGTCAGAGGTTAAGTTTTTTACGTAGAGAGTGGTGAGTGTGTGGAACGCACTGCCGGCAGAGGTTGTGGGGGCAGATAGATTAGGAACATTTAAGAGACTCTTAGATAGACACATGAATGATAGAGAAATGGAGGGCTATGTGGGAGGGAAGGGTTAGATAGATCTTAGAGCAGGATAAAATGTCGGCACAGCATTGTGGGCCGAAGGGCCTGTACTCTGCTGTAGTGTTCTATGTTCTATGTTCTAATTTATAAATTTAGGATAAAGAATAATGATCTAAAACATGGTACTTGATCTGTACGTTGCATTCCAGGGGTGATTTACAGCAATCTTCGGCTTAATTTACCTTCTGGAGCATGGAATTAAAATATCTTTAAATGTGATTTGAAATGATGAAAGAAGTAGAAGTAACGGCTGGCCAAGACCCCAAAAATCCAGACGTCCCTTTTATTTTGATTTCAGGTTGGAAGGATTTTTAAAGCATCAAGATATTGTGAGATACATTTTTAGTCAGTGTCTGCACAAAGGATTATAGTTCTTTGGTATATACTCTTCAAGGTAAGATAGTTTACTTAGTGCTGTCTTGCTGTTATGTTTTGACAATAAAAAATTTGCTGCATAACATTGAATGTACACTGGCATGTCTAATTTTTCAATGAGAGGAAGGAATTGTTACTGCAACTCTGTCTAACCTTTGTCAGCTCAGAGCTAATACAGAAGTACAAATTTATTCTGTGTGGATAGGTTTAAAATGATTCTGTACATTACAGTCAAAATCAGAGCGAGTTATGGTAATGAGTACTAATTTGTCATATTCAGAATGGACTCACCTTTTCTTTATTTCACCTGGGAGCAGACTGATGTACAGCACTGTAAACAATCTGTGCCAGTACTTCTTTGGTTTGTTAAGCAACGATTTAAAGCAAATGAGCAAATTTGTTATCACTTGGCTTTCAGCCCACAACCCATCAGTGCCTTAACACCAGCCTAACTTAAGGGTCCTGCATGGAGCAGTGCAGGAAATATTGGCCCTGAAATTCCATGTGGTGAATTTCACTGGATTTGTGCCAAAAAGTCATTGGCCACAACCATTAATGCTGTACAGAGCTGAAACACAAGTATTTCACAGATTAGGTCATTTGTATATCCACTGAGGATCCATTGTTGCAAATTTGTGTGTAATTGGAGTAACTTATTGAGGGCAGGCTACTTGTAAATTAGAGCATGGCCTTTGCAGAGCAACTTCTGCCTGAAGACTGCAGCAGCAAAATGGCTGAGCAGCGGAATAGTAGGGAAGTGTTTGCTCTATTCTGCCAAGTGTCAGCTAGCTGATGGCTCTTGTGTGTTTTTTCAAGAATGTGCACCACCTTCAGACCTGGCACTGACAACCAAAAGAAGGACTAGGGCACGGCTGGTAGGAATGGAAGATAAGTATTCGGTTTGGTGATGGGAACTTCCAAACATCCCAGATTAGATTGCACGAAGCCTGGGCTCACCATGATGATGCCACAGCAAAGTGGGCCTCGGGTTATGGAGAAAGAGGCAGGTTGTGCCTTCTCTTTCACTAGTAGAACAGCAGCAGTTTGCTGCCAGAAGTTCAATACTTCAACCAAAACAAGGAAGCTGACATACTGGCTACTCTCTCTTTGCTTCAATGCAAACCCTGAACAGCAGAACGCTGTCCAATACTGATGTGACCAAGTAATAGTGTTTTGCTACATGCTATATATGCTACATGCAATTAAAATGTGTTGAATTATCTGTACAGAAATCAACACAGTCCATCGTAAAGCAGGGTAGTGGAGTCTGTAAGGAGTTTGTACGTTCTCGCCGTGTCTGCGTTGGTTTCCTCCGGGTGCTCCGGTTTCCTCCCACATTCCAAAGATGTACGGGTTAGGAGCTGTGAGCATGCTATGTTGGTACCAGAAGAGTGGCAACACTTGCAGGCTGCCCCCAGCACATTCTCAGTAACGCAAAAAGAAGCATTTCACTGTGTGTTTTGATGTACATGTGACTAATAAATAAATATCTTATCTTACCTCATAAATACTGATTGAAATAAAGAACCAATCATTCTATAATGCAAATCATCTACAAGTGGAAGGTGGAGGAAGGAACATGCAAAGATGCTGGGGAAATAAGTAAAAAATAACAGTTATGAATAGATGAAGATTAGATCGGTAAGCAGGATAAGGGAGTGGAATTTTTATAGTGTGTACATTATAACCCAATATATGAGAAGTTCAAAAAAGTTTGCTACTGCATTTTGTAATGGGAAATGGACTTGGGCATATAAGAGAAATGAATATAATGGAACATCAAGGCAATGGCACACAATTTGGTTTAAGATATGTTACAATGGCACGGTAGCATAGTGGTTAGCCCAATGCTTTACAGCGCCAGTGACCTGGGTTCAAATCCAGCCACTGTCTGTAAGGAGTTTGTACGTTCTCCCCGTATCTGCGTGGGTTTCCTCTGGGTGCTCCGGTTTCCTCCCACATTCCAAAGATGTACGGGTTAGGAAGTTGTGGGCATGCTATGTTGGCGCCGGAAGTGTGGCGACACTTTAGGGCTGCCCCCCAAAATCACTACGCAAAAGGTGTATTTCACTGTGTGTTTCGATGTACATGTGACTAATAAAGATCTTATCTTATCTTATGACCAATACTCAAGATGAAAGTTGATTTTGAGGGTCTAAGAATAAATCTTTGGAAAATGAAATGAATGTTGGCTAGTAATGATATAGAGCAAAAGGAAACACTTAACATTTCCAGGTAAAAATACACAAAACCCTACAACAAACAAAGTCATAATGGGATCCCAAGGAAGAGAAAATATAAACAGGAAAGCATAGTGAAAGGGAGCTGTATAATTTCATGGAACCTTGCAGCCTGACGGGATGAATATTGAATTCCCCCATTTTAGGTAACCTCCCCCCACCCCCCCCCCCCCACCACGCTTCTTCTCTTCTTCCCTTTTCTAGCCTCATTTTTTCTGCTTTTTTTTTCCTTTCTCTCCGTACTTTTGACCCACCCCCCGATGGATCTGCTCTCCCCTCCTCCCCCGCACCTGCCTCTCACAATCTCTTACCTGCATCTACCTATCACCACCCTGTGCCCACCCCGCCTCCCCTCTTTTGTCCACCTATCACTGCTCTGCTTTTCCCTCCTATTTATCGGGCTTCCCCTTTTCCTATCTTCAGTCCTGAAGAAGGGCCCTGACCCCAAACGTTGACCGCCTGCTCTTCTCCAAGAATATCCCAGGTGCAGGACTCACTCCAAGTGGCAGCTACTTGTATCGACACAGGCCTCTGTGTGTAGTGATTGTTGTAACATCCCTAGAATCTTCGTCCAGGGTGACCTGATTGTAGGCCTGTTTCAGGTCCAGCGTTGAGAAGTGTGGGCCTCCCGACAGGGATGCATACAAGTCCTCGATCAGTGGCAGTGGATACACGTTCAGTCTCGTCGCAGGATTTGCGGTCAGTTTGTAGTCACCACAGATGTGCACTCATCCATCGGACCTGAGGACGGGCATGATCGGAGCCGCACACTCTGAGCACTGCACCGGCTCTGTCACATCCGCTGTCTGTAGCTGGTCTGGTTCTTCTTCTCCCTTTGGGCCCACGGCACCGGGCGGGCCTTGTAAACCTTCGGCTGGCAGTTCTCCTTAAAGGTGAACTTAGCCACTGGATCGTGGTATTGACCCGAAGCCTCGGCTTGGACTACACACTGGTGCTTTCGTAGCAGAGTATTCAATGCAGGGCTTTCCCCGATACGATTGATGTAGGATAGCACCGATGGAATGTTTTTAATCCAGTTTCTGCCCAGCGAATTGGGCTGTTGGCCTCCCCTGACAACGTGCACTGGTAAGTGGAACAGGTCTCCGTGGTGGACCACCTCTGCTGTGAATACACCCCATACGACAACGCTGTCTCCAGTGTAGCCATGGAACGCCGAGCCTGGAGGTTGTAGTTTCAGAATCCGGCGTGAAGATGATTCACATACCAAGGTGACGGCTGACCCAGTCTCCGGCTCAAACTTCACGGGCCGGTTGTCCACTGTAAGTGTAACCAAGTATGGAGGCTGGTTCTGGTTGCCCAGTTCGTGGATTTGGAAGACAGTGTCCACTTCTTTGCAGCGGCCATCTTCTCGTGTGGAGTTGATGGTGGAGTTCTGTCACTTTCCCATGGCATGTTGCTTTGCGAATCATACCTTCTCGAGGTGCCCTACCTACTGACAGAGCCAGCAGATGGTCTTTTGATGCTTGCAGTGGGACCTCTGGATGTGACTTTCACCACATCGATGGCAGCTCTGTGAAGGCTAATGTGATTTTGACTGGAAGCTGTGGGTCTGCAAACGTTGGCAACAGATGTCAAAAAACAAACAAGCATTAAGGTTTATTTCTAGAGGACTGGAATTTAAAAATAGATAAATTATATTAACCTTGTACTGAAGCTGGCTTAGGCTGACTTGCCCATATGTCTGTTGCCTTATACGTTGAGATGGACTCTTGACTTCACAAACTATCTTGTTGTGACCTTGCACCTTATTGTCTACCTGCACTGCACTTTCCTGTAGCTGTGACACTTTACTCTGTACTTTGTTATTGTTTTTTTATATACCTGTATCTCCCTTATACAATGAGATGGACTTTGACCTCACGATCTACCTTGTTGTGACCTTGCACCTTATTGCACTGCACTCTCTCTGTAGCTGTGACACCTTACTCTGTACTGTTATTGTTTTTACCTGTACTACATCAATGCACTCTGTACTAACTCAATGTAACTGCACTGTGTAATGAATTGACCCGTACGATCAGTCTGCAAGACAAGTTTTTCACTGTACCTCGATACAAGAGACAATAATAAACCAATACAAATACCATATTATAAAACCAAGATAGAAGCAGTGGAGAAGGTGTAAAAATTATCTTTTAAGAAGGACAAGAAAAGGTAGGGTACACCAATAAGGGAAAGGTTAATAAACAGAATGTATTTCCTTCTTGTTGGAAAGACCAAACCTGGTGGACATCAAAAGAAGACAGTCACCATGTGTATTCAGATGAAACTTTGATGAGAATTGAGAGCTCACAGCTGCTGAGCACATGGAGGCATAAACTTCAGACATTTTTAAGGAACAAACAGAATAGTAAAAATAGAAAATGCTGGAAATACTCAGCACATCAGGCAGTATGTGTGGATAGAGAAATGGCTAATTTTTCAGGTTGTTAATCTTTTGCTACAATTGAAACTCATTGGCTCTATTCCCTCTCTGCGTTCTCTGACCTGCTGAGTGTTTATGGCCTTTCCTGTTTTCATTTCAGGTTTCCAGCATCTGCAATCTTTTGCTTTTGAAGGGCAAAGGGAGCAGCACATTATAGTTGTAGAGTTAGATGAGCGAAAATAATGGAGAACATCTCAAAGTCAAGGTCGAGTTTATTGTCAGATGCACAAGTCCATGTGTGTACAAGTTCAATGAAAAACTTACTTGCAGCAGCATCACAGGCACACACCATCAGATAAGCAGCATTCACAAGAAAAACAAGAATTAAACATAAATTATATACAATTTTTACAAGAAAGAACACAATTAGAACAAAAAGAAGTCCATTTTAGGGCAAAGTGGTCAAAGTGGTCATAGTGTCGCTAAACTCTAATGATGAGGGTTGTGCCAGTAGGTTCAAGAACCGAATGGTTGAAGGGAAGTAGCTGTTCCTGAACCTGGTGGTGTGGGACTTCAGGCTTCTGTACCTCCTGCCCGATGGTAGCTGTGAGAAGATGGCATAACCTGGATGGTGGGGATCTTTGATGATGGATGTTGCCTTCTTGAGGCAGCGCCTCCTGTAGATACTCCCGATGGTGGGGAGGGATGTACCTGCGATGTATTGGGCAGAGTCCACTACTCTCTGCAGCTTCTTGCATTCCTGTGCATTCGAATTGCCGCACCAGACCGTGATGCCTTGCCCCTATCAAACGGTACAGAGAGGATGAAATGAACAAGGAGGTCTAATCAATCATCATCATGGAGATAAGTCATACATTTATGTCTTGCTGATTTATTTAATCCTGTAATTATTATTGCTCTGCTAGTCTGATATGCTGTAATATTAAAAGATTGGCACAATATTGAAGAATTAGTTTGAAGGTGGGAAAGAAAAAGTTAAGGCATTATTTTCAAAAAATAAAAGTAGTCGTATTTTCGGATATCAGAATGTTCCAAAGTGCTTTACAACTAATGAAGTACGTTGAAAGTGAAGCCCCTCTTGTAAATATTGGCAAACACAACAGCCTTATTGTGCACAGCAAATTGTCATAAACAGGAATTGGTTGCTAACTACCAAGTAATCTGTTTTAATAATGGCAATTGAATGATTGAAAACTGTCCAGCGATAATACTCCTGCTCTTCAAATTCATGTCACTGGATCTTCCAATCCATCAGAGAGAGCAGATCTGCTCAGTTTAATAATCTCATCCAGATGACAGCGCCTTGACCCTGCGGCACTCTCCTAGGTTTGGAGCAGAACTTGAATCCTCAAGCCTTTGGCTCAAAAGCAAGAATGTTCTGGGTAGTTAACCAGAAAAGACATCAGTGATTATTTGTTCTGTGACATCTCCTGCAGGGAATCCTCTTTAGAACATAGAACAGTACAGCACAGGAACAGGCCCCTCGGCCCACCATGTCTGCACCAACCATGACGCCGATTTAAACTAATCCCACCTGCCTGCACATGGCCTAGAGAAAACCATCCAAGTTTCTCCAACCTGTCCTTGTAGGCAACATTCTGATGAACCTCTTCTTGATGTTTTCTCTTGTGTTGTTCTCACTCCAGAGCAGATAATGCCGTCTTCCTTGGCCTCTTTATACAGTTCACAGTCTATAACGAGGTACTGGTTGTGATCAGGAGCATAGTGTAAAGCCCCTCCTGACTTGGCAAGGCACTGCAAAAGCTCCACTGAGATCCAAATGATCCTCTCAACCACTCTGGTGAAGGTGTGTACCTCTGTGCTCCTTTTCAGGCCATTCTTGGTGTAGTGTGATGACCTCTAAGCCCTCTACATTCTTCTTCCTTTTAAGGAGTTAGGGAAGACAGGACTACAAAGAATAAAATAGTTATAGCAACTCTCAGCAAATATGATTCACATGTTGATTTCTCTATTTGCAGTCATATACGTCCATTTAAAGAGTAAAAAACTTTTCTACAATGAAGTTGGCAGTAGGAGATCACAACGAAATGGGTGCCATATGCTACACAGCCTACCTTGGGAAGACGGCAATGACGTCGACAGGAAGACTGTAGTGTCTCATGGTGATGTTGTGATAGAGTAAATGGAACAGGGCTTTATAGTAATTGGTGGAAGGTTAAGATGGGAAATGAGGAAATGCTTATTTCACCCAGAGGGTTGTAGGTGTCTGGAACTCACTGCCTGAAAGGGTGGTAGAGGAGACACCCTTAACACGTTTAAACAGAGGAGCTGTGGTCTGAGGGGCTTCGGGCCAAGTGCTAGAAAGTAGGATTAGGTGGGGCAGTTCTTTTCCCACCAGAACGGATGTGATAGGCTGAATGGCCTCCTTTTGTATGGAACTTTTCCGTGATTCTAGTACTGATTAATATTTCCAACTGATGTTGAAGAACAGATATGATGAAGCTTCATGTGAGATGTGAGTATTGGCCCAAATACAGTGGGAAGTAGCTCTCTGCCCATCCAGAGAAATAGTGGACACTCACAGCTCTGCTTGTAGCAGGGAGGAATTCTTTCAATTGAGACCCCAGAGGCTCCTTTATTTCAAGGCCTCCTCCCGTCACTTCTTCAGAGGCAAGGAATTAAAGTCCTGGAAGCTGCCCACTATTCCTGTACCCACTGTTCTGCAGCTGCATTTCTGACCAAGTCGGGTGCACTAATCACCTTTTAGAATATCCCAGCTCAAATCAACCCATCACTCAGACTCGCTTCCTGCACCCTACCCAAGGCTGTTCTAACCTGGTGCAGATGTCTGGGTAAAATTGCCCTCCACCTCACAATCCATAGCAAGGCCTAACCATTGACTCCATCTCAGCTGGTTTGCCTCTGAGTCCCTGTCTCCAGAATGCTCTGAAAACCTTTGACTGATCACAGCTGACAAAGTCTCTTTCTGAATGCCTTTGTCGGATCCGGTTATTTTCGAATCCACAGTTCAGGAATGAGTTGAAAGCAACTTGGTGCTTCGCAAAGTTTTACTGGAAAAGTTTAAAACAAAGGACCAGTCACAGAGCACATGGCACTAGCTTTACTACTAGGAGATGAGCCGAGACAAAAGGAACTAAAGATGAGATAGGGCTGGGGAGGAAAGAGAGCAAGAGAGAGATTGAGGCAACAGAGAGATTAATGAAAAACAACACCTCTTATACCTGAGATAAGAGGTACTCCTTAGCTAACAATAGTCCAATCAGGAAACCTATTAGGTACCTGTAGGCAAAACCAACCAATGAGAAAACACGTATTCACCTGCTGGATGAACCAATAAGCTAGAAAAGGCCATTCTTTGTACAGCCACTTGAGGTGTATTAAACATTATACATGTTAAAAAACCGCTTAAAACAGTCGAATCCAACACTTTTGATATTTAAAAAATGTTTCCAAATGGTTCTCTTAAATTAATTAAAAATCAAGACATCCTAAAATACCAGTAGGTTATTAGAGCTTTAAGATAAAGTTATGTAAGCATTTACTTTTTTACACAGGATTAGTAACCCCATTCAAATCCATGGCATCCTCCCTGGCACAAAACTGATGGGCAGATATGGCATGCATCTGGAACATCCATCAGCCCTTCCCTGCCATGTTGAGCAGCTGGCAAAGTAAACTGTCAGCACTTGACCTCCAGCTCATCTCTGTAGCAGTTGATTGAGCCGATAATTCTTACTTCATGAGAGTACAGAGCTAGCTGATGGAATCTGAGTTTAGCAATGTGATCTGCAAGAAGGCCGTCGAACAGGACGTTTCTGCTGATGAAGCATAACTGGTCTATAAGGTCCAAAATCTGAGATAAATCAAACCTAGACAAGTTGGAAAATGGAATTAATTAAAGCTGGTGTTTAGTGAGCTCACAGTGAAGAAAATAACCATGAAAAATTGCTGGATTGTTAATAAATCCAGCTGTAACGTTGCCTGTTCTGGCCTACATACAGACCCAACCCACACTCATTTTGGACTCGTAAAGTCCTCAGGCAACTATTTGGGTAATTAATTCAGCTTTGCTCATGCATTCTGCCACCATGTGCCTCTGACACCCCTGGACAAAATATATTTCAAATATCAATGGTAAAAAAATTGGGCGGAAGGTCCCAACACTGAGACTTCAGTAGGAAAACAAATGTGATACCTTTTCCTTCGACCCTCCTGGGGATGGACAGCTTCAAGTGTTGATCCTCATTCTGTGGTGAAATATCTATGACCCAATAAACAGCGGAGATGGAGAGGACGGGAGCAATGTATATCTGAAAGTTATAGGGACCCGGTGAACATTAGTATTAAACACTTTAAGCATTTGGTTTCCTTGTAAAATATTTTTCAGCTGCAAAAAGGTTCTTTTCATTTTTTTTTCAAGTAAATGGAAGGACTTATTTTTAAAACACTGTTTCCCTTTGAGAAGAAAGCAGAGAGAAAGAAGAAAGAAGAAAGAAGGCTCCTTCTTAGGTGTTCCCTCGGGTATGAAGATGTCTCCAGTTCTCTGCGTTCTGAAGTGACTGATGAGGCCAACGTGGGAACTGCAGAATCTTCCACGGGTGGGGGCAGAAGGTATCTGAGGGGAGAATCATTAGGTAGTTTGGGAGATGGTGAGCTTTTTCTATCATTTTCTCTGAGCGTTTACTTGCCCCCAGAAAAGGGACTCGGAGGTTCTTAGTGTCATCCTGAGTTTCTTTCTCCATGTTGAACAGTCAAGGATCGGAGATACCAATGAGTTGTTGAGTTATTATTTTAAAGGAGGCTTTGAGAATACCTTTGAAGCATCTTCTTTGACCTCCTGGAGTCTCGTGGTGTGACAGAGCTCAGCTTTAGAGTGCTTGCTTCAGGAATCTGACATCAGACATGTGAACTATCTGGCCTGCCCATTAGCAGTGGTTTAGTGCAATGAGGTGCTCAGTTGGTCCACTCATTCCAGCAGATCTGGAGGATTTTTTGGAGACAGCATTGATAGTACCTTTCCAGAGCTTTGAGGTGCCTGCTGAAGGTAGTGTGAAGAATACACGAGGATGGGGATCATTGCTGCCAGATAGACCTTGAGCTTTCTGCTGGTATAATCTTCAAACATCCTTATCTGTAGATGGCCAAAGACTGCACTGATAGTGGTAATGAGTTTCATTATGAATGTCTGCCTGACCCCACAATATAGAAAGTGGTCATCTTTTTTTCCAGGATATTGATATGGACCTTTATTGTTGGCGTTGGGTGGGTTGAGGGATGGGGGCAGTTTGATTGGAGGATGTCAAATGGAAGGCCCGATCCCTTGTACACTTCAGCGAACAAGTCAATGATGGCTCAGAAGGTGGCCTTGCAAGCACTGACAGCAAACTGCTTTGCTTGATTTCAGTCCACAATGGGGTTGGGCCTGCGATAGACCCATTGGTTCGTATCGTGTTTTGCATGCCCATTATATATCAGTAGTAGAATAAGGATACATTTCTGCGGGCAGCCAAAGGTTTGGTTGTGAGTCATGACCCTTTAAGAGTATGTAGAGAGAGAGAGGGGGACTCTGTGTGTTACTATATGGGTCAGAGTGCAGTTGAGGTAGCATTCCCTGCCAACCACACCCCACTCCACAGGACTGGATCAGGCTTCCATAGCCCTTCCCTCAGGATCTAACAGCTGAGTCCTCATTGTGGGCTTGAGAAACATGCAGGAAATGGATTCTAATTCCTCTCATGTCTACTCATTTCCTGGTCTCATTGAATTGGTCTGCTGCCCATTCCTGTTTTTCAGACTCCCCTGTTTCAGCCCCATTAGAGGAGGCAACACTGAGTCTTGGATGCAATAAACTTGAATCTGTTTCTAACATAAGCCTGCCAATGTGTGAAACAAATCGCAACAGCTCCACCTGATTCTGTCGGCATTAACAAGAGCCAAGTGCAACATGGCAATGGAAACAAAACAATGTAGACCTTGAGCAGAGGGTGGTTGAACAACTAGTTGTCTCTTTACTTCTTCATGAGGAACTTGTTGCTGAATCGCAGAGGTGAAGTCTGCAATTTTCAATGTCCTCTCTGTTTCTACCCACGCTGCTCTGATTCTTAAATTAAAACAAAGAGAAACCGAGTCTCTGAAGCCTGAGTCTTCATGTAGTAGTTTGAAGCTTCACAGTAAACCACCAGGATCAGGAATGGACTGGCAGTCTTGGTAGTGTAGTGGTTAGCGTAAAGCTATTACAGTGCCAGTGACCCGGGTTCAATTCCGGCCACTGTCTGTAAGGAGTTTGTACGTTCTCCCCGTGTCTGCGTGGGTTTCCTCCGGGTGCTCCGGTTTCCTCCCACATTCCAAAGAGGTACAGGTTAGGAAGTTGTGGGCGTGCTATGTTGGCGACGGAAGCGTGGCGACACTTGCGGGCTGCCCCCAGAACACTCTACACAAAAGATGCATTTCACTGCGTGTTTCGATGTACGTGTGACTAATATAGATATAAATATAACCACTAAGACAACTTTCTACTGGGGAAAAAGCAAAGCTAAGCCTCCAGAAAAGCTATCTGCAAGAAAAATATTTAAGAATTGCTATTGCAAATGAGCACATGGTGCAGAAACGCTGTCTGGGGAGACCTCTCAATGTGCTCACAGATCTGAATGTTAGCCCACTTTATGCTACTGCTATCCATGAAGAGGGCAATGTTGCCAGCAGTCTGATTTTTGCTTGCTTTGACAACAATATATATTGGGAGGATTTAAGACATGATCATTTTTAAAACTTATACACTGCTTTTCATAAAATCAAAATGTCCCAAAGAACTTTTCAAGCAACAATATACTTTGATGGACTGTTGTGATTTTTGTCTCCAAACACAAACTCCATCCAGTGACATTGATCCCGTTCCCCCTTCTCAGCCACTGTCTGTGGTTGAATGTTGGTTTTCTATTTGAGTCTGAGCTGAACTTGCTATTTTTTAGTTATTTGTTCATGGGATACGGATGTCAGTGGCAATGCCAGCATTTATTTCCAATATTTATCTGCCGCTAAACTGAGGAGGCATGTAAGACCCAACCACACAGGTCTGGAATCTTCGTCAAACTGGGTAAGGATGGCAGATCTCCTTCCCCAAAGGCCCATAAATGAACCAGATGGGTCATAGATAGAACAGTACAGCACAGGAACAGGACCTTCAGCCCACAACATTGTGCTAAACTAATTGGTCCTAAAACAAGCTGGTGGATACATGGTTGCAGTTACTGAGACCAGTTGGATTTTAAATTCAAGATTTATGTATGACTTGAATTTCAATTTCCAGCCGCTGTAATGGGATTTGAATTCATGTCTCTCGATCAATAGTCCAGAATTCTAGCTGCTGATCCAGAGTCTTAACCATTTTGCTACCATCCCCTGTGAACCTATAATGCTCTCTATTACAAAAATTGTTTAATTCTATCTCTGTGACATAGTCCATCACTTGCTCTGCCTCAGACCAGTGCTGCTGAAACCCTTATTTTCTCCTCAACATTTGACTGCTCCAATACCCTGCTAGCTTTCCTACCAATAACAATCCCTTGTAAGCTCTAAGTCCTTACCTCAATTTAATGAGATAACTTTTTAGTGTATTTTGACATTGAGTGATTATGCAATGGTTGTGTGATGGGTTGTCTGTGAGGAGGTGTACAGGAGTGAGATAGATCGGCTGGTTGAGTGGTGTCGCAACAACAACCTCACACTCAACGTCAGCAAGACCAAGGAATTGATTGTGGACTTCAGGAAGGGGAAGTCGGGAGAACACACACCAGTCCTCATTGGGGGGTCAGCGATGGAAAGGGTGAGCAGCTTCAAGTTCCTGGGCGTCAACATCTCTGAGGATCTATCCTGGGCCCAACACATTGATGCAATCATGAAGAAGGCACACCAGTGGCTTTGCTTTGTTAGAAGTTTGAGGAGATTTGGTACGTCACCAAAGACTCTTGCAAATTTCTAAAGATGTATGGTGGAGAGCATTCTGACTGGTTGCATCACCGCCAGGTATGGAGGCTCCAATGCACAGGATCGCAAGAGGCTGCAGAGGGTTGTAGACTCAGCCAGCTCCATCACAGGTACAACCCTCCCCACCATCGAGGATATCTTCAAGAGGCGGTGTCTCAAGAAGGCAGCATCCGTCATTCAGGACCCTCACCGCCCGGGACATGCCCTCTTCTCGTTACTACCATCGGGGAGGAGGTACAGGAGCCTGAAGACCCACACTCAACGATTCAGGAATAGCTTCTTTCCCTCCGCCATCAGATTTCTGAACAGTCCATGAACCCATGAACACTACCTCGTTATTCCTTTTTATTTTGCACTCTTTATTTTGCTTTTGTAATTTCTAGATTTTTATGTCCTTGCACTGTACTGCTGCTGCAAAACAACAAATTTCATGTCATATGTCAGTGATAATAAACCTGATTCTGATTCTGACCGATCTGAATACCTCCACAGCTTTCATGGTGAGAAAGTAAAGAGGTTTACAAATTACTTGTAGCAAGATGATATAATGGGACAATTTTCCTGACAGGGGACCTTCTTCAGCTGACAATGGAGCCAGAAAGTTGCTTCTACTGCTGAACCTGGTCTTCAAAATCAGAATCAGAATCAGGACCAGGATCAGAATCAGGATCAAGATCAGGATCAGGATAAGGTTCAGGATCAGAACCAGGTTTATTATCACTGACATACGGCGTGAAATTTGTTGTTTTGCGGCAGCAATAGTGCAAGACATAAAGATCTATACATTAGAAAAATAAACAAATTGTGCAATAAAAAGGAATAACGAGGTAGTGTTCATGGGTTCATGGACTATTCAGAAATCTGATGGCGGAGGGGAAGAAGCTGTTCCTGAATCATTGAGTGTGGGTCTTCAGGCTCCTGTATCTCCTCCCCAATAGTAGTAACGAGGAGAGGGCATGTCCCGGATGATGAGAGACCTTAGTGATGGTATTAGTTTATGAGGAACCACCTCTTGAAGATGTCTTATTGAGTCTAACAGTGACCAGGGAAGACAAAGTCCATTATAAGTTGAGACTCAGTGCATAATGTCTCAGCTTCTTTTCGACAAATGTTATATCAAGAACAAACACAAAAAATGCTGGAGGAACTCAGCGGGTCAGGCAGCATCTATGGAGGGAAATAAACAGTCGACGTTTCGGGCCGAGATCCTTCATCAGGACTGGAAAGGAAGAGGGTAGAAGCCAGAATAAGAAGGTGGGGGGGAAGGGGAGGAGCGCAGGCTGGCAGGGGAGAGGTGAGTCCAGGTGAGGGGCGAAGGTAGGTGGGGGAGGGGGGGAAGATGTAATAAGCTGAGACGTGATAGGTGGAAGAGGTAACAGGCTGAAAAAGAAGGAATCCGGTAGGAGGGGGCAGTGGACCATGGAATAAAGGATGGGGGAGGGGAGAGGAGATGGACAGGTTATAAAGGTGGGGGAAGGGAGCCACAGCAGTAAGGGAAGACAAAGGAGTGGGGGGGGGGGGGGAGAAAAGAAAGGGTGGGGTTACCAGAAGTTAGAGAAATCGATGTTGAAGCCATCAGATTGGAGACTCCCAAGGTGGAATATGACCTCCAACCTGCGCCTGTCCTCAACGTGGCAGTAGAGGAGGCCATGGATAGACATGTCAGTATGAGAGTGGGATGTCAAGAAGGTAGGCTTCTCTTCTCAAGGTGATCTTTGCCTTTTGGATTTTGCCATTTTTCGGCATAGAACATAGAACAGTACAGCACAGAACAGGCCCTTCAGCCCACACTGTTGTGCCGACATGGCTAATCCCTCCTATCTACAGGATGCCCATATCTCTCCATTTTCCTCTCATTCATGCGCCCATCCAAGTCCTTCTTAAAAGCCCCCAATGAGTTTGCCTCCACCTCCCTATCGGGCAACGCATAGTAGACACAACGAGTTTCACTCACATTTTGAAGGTTTCTCGTGCACCAGGGAACTGTCCTTGACCAACTTTCTTTGCAACTCAATGATATGTGGAAGAAGCAAACAGATGTTAAGATCAATGGCAACATTTCATTCAGAACTTAGACTTGGAGTGGAGAGGCAGGGGTCGGATGGGGTGGGTGGGCCTTCAACTGCTAGTGAAGGGAGAGCAGAAAGGGATAATATTTGCACAAAAACAAAGGAGCGAGAGGAACGTAAAATAGAGAATCAAATCAATGGACCTTTTGAAATAATTAAATGAATAGAAGGTAGTTAAAAAAAAGAAATTATGGTGAAATGAGAAATGCTTTTTTTGAACAGCAAAAGATCATGAATCGCAACAAGCAGGGGGACGTGAAAGCAGTGATTTTCCATGAGGATCAAGATTTAATAGAACTAGCAGAAACCTGGCATCGAACTGGACAAAAATAGGAAATAAACATATCAAGATGTGACACATTTAAGAGCATTAGAAAAGATAACAAAGTGTGCAAATAATTACTGCAAAACAGATTAATGTTGACGAGATGTGTTACAGACAGACAACACCACTGAGGTTTAAACATAACAAAGACACATTGCTTCCAATGCCTGTCGAGGTTTAGTTTGAGGCTTAAAATTGTAGAAATAGGAAATGGAAGAGGGAACCTACAATCAGATAAGTCAGATTAATAGGAATAATAATATTGATTTTCAAGTAGTTTATTATCTACTTACTGATTAAGACAGAGAGGCTGTAGGAGAAAAAGCAATGTAGTTCCTAAAACATACAGGATTTCATCCGTCAGCCTCTTGTCTGTAGGTTTACTGGACCCAACCATGAGCAATAAAATAGGTCAGGACTATGTTGGGAGTTCTGACAACATACTGATGTCTAATATCTAATTAGAAAGGGGAAAAATCTTAACTGAAAACCTGGAACGGCAGACAAGATTATGTCAGCTATTTGGAAACCAGCAGTGAGCTAATGAGGCAGCTAAAAGCAGAATGTGAAAGACAGGACTGAGCACAAAATAAAAATCCACATCACAGACAACGAGAGTTTGGAAATAAACTTGAAAAATAGGATCTTTAAGATCTATTTAATAATGAACTAACCATCTGAGAATAAAAGCAAGGAACAAAGCTGGGAGCTAGATAAAGAAAGCTAAGAGAACAAGAGAAAAGGTTTAAAAAACCTCCAGAAGAGTACTATATTTTAGATCAATAAGAACAGAATTGTGAAGTGTGAGATAGCAGCACTAAGGAGAAGGCATTATCAATTTGTAGGTGATGATCCAAAAATTGCAACGTTAATACATACCCTGACATTGCCTTTTTGGAAGACAATGTCAGGGAAAAGCAAATCTTGCTGGTTGAAAACCAGATCAGTGATATTATATTGGGTAAAAGTATCACATTCCTGTTTTGTCCACTGCTTAAAACGTGTAGGAGTTTTGTCAAGATCGTCAGGCAGAATCAGGGGTGGAGTAGTCGGCAGACCTGAAATTCTCCGGGCCACGATATCAGCTTTGCTGTTCACCATTTCTCAACCAGTTATGCTGAGCAGCCGGGATGACCATCTGTACAAATTGACCTCACCCTTAATGTTTAAACACTTACTGTAAGGATATTACTTGATGGAATCTGGAGATGATTACACATTCCAATCAGGGTTTACCACACTGGAGTTCATACGGAGGGCTGTAGGGCCCGGAGGGATATCACATTCATTGCTAATGGGAGAAAGAAACCAGAACAAGATACCAAGAACATATGACTGCTGTCTGCCATACAAGTCAATAGTGTTTGTGTGATTAGCTGGATTCAGCAATTTATTCAGTTTAATGACCCAATCAGATCAGTGAAGGTGATATTTTCATAGTATATCCTGAGTTCCATTGGGACTTTAACCTTCTCAATTTGCTCTCTCTTTACTTGAGGGCATAATTCTCCACAGAAGGGTAGTGCACTTATCCGTCTCTGTCTGTGCACTTATTTGCATCCCCAGCAATCCAGTCTTAGGGTTAGACAGCACAGAAACTGGTTCTTCAGACCACTGTGACAATACTGACCATCAAGTACCTGTCAATTCAAGTTCTTGTCTAAATACTTCCTACGTGCTGCAGGAGAACCTGCCTCTGCTATCCGGCCAGCATTGTCTCTCACATTTCCTTTACAACTCTGACAACCATCTGCATACTTATGCAATACATTGTGTCTTCTTGTTGTCACCAAGAACGGATGTTCTCCATCTGCACATCTGCTCAGTGGATTCTCAGGATTTCAGGAAAAGAGAGCACCAGAGAAAGGAAGAAAGCCACCTAACAGCCTGCTGTACCACAGTGTCGTACCTCTTCCACCCTGCAGTTTCACTTATGTGGGCACAAAGGACCCTCATCCATGCTTGAAAGCACCACAAATAAGGTCCTCTTACTTGACTAGTTCTCACCATCCTAGCTTGTAGGCACTGTTGGATTAGGGTCTAAACTGCTATTTAAATTGTTATTTTTCTTGTAGTTTAACCTTCTTTATGCTTGCTCATATGTTTGTATAACCACCTGTTTGCCTGTAAATGTTCAGTAGATTTTTAGTAATTTGTAGTACAGTTGGTTCTGTACTTCTGTCGTTTCTTTGTCTGTTAGCCTGAGATGTCATGGCAGCATAAATCAAGACTATCCTTGTTGTTCCTATCAGAGAAGACTCTCTTATCTATCCAGGTTGAACTGGTTTGCAGTATAAAGGGGATCACAAAGTCTCTAGTCCTTTGTTACTTGCCCTACTTGCTTGCTGTTCTTTGCTGCTACTTACTGTTTCAAGCTGACACTTGTCCTGTACCTTGATGAATATCTAATAAAATGGCTGTAACCATAAGATTTGGACATTCTTGACTTCTGAAGTACCTTCTGGACAATATCATCTCTGGATCCCACAGCACTAATCATATCTTTATCATTACCTAATCTGCACCTGCAAGAGTAGACACAAAACTGACACTTTCAGCAATGCAGCATCCTTTCAGTACTGCACCGCAGAGTCAGCTTGATTTATTGTGCTGAATTTTTTGGGATGGCTCTTGAAACCACAAGCATCTGGCTCAGTCACAAGAGTTCTACCAACTGACAGCAAACAAATGACGTTTCTCCTTCCTGTAAGTGTAAGGATAAAAATCTTAACCTGTCACTTAACATGTTGCTTGCATGCTCACAGTTCAATCATCACTGAACTGACTGAAATCCTCACCAGCAATAGATATGTTCAGGAAGTGTCACTCAGGTGAGAGAAATCAGTACATTCAGGGCATCATTAATTAAATTAAATTGTACTTTTTAAAGCTAGGTTTCATTTCTGGAAATGTTTAATTAGAAGTTTTTTCAATGATATTAATGAATCTACTGCCAGCTATCAGGAATCATGAAATTCCTTGTCAGGCTGAAGCAGATGATTAAGTAAGATGTACCATGATTAAGATTTCTTTATTAGTCACATGTACATTGAAACACACAGTGAAACTCATCTTTTTGCGTAGAGTGTTCTGGGGGCAGCTCGCAAGTGTCACCATGCTTCCGGCGCCAACGTAGCATGCCCACAACTTCCTAACCCGTACGTCTTTGGAATGTGGGAGGAAACCGGAGCACCCGGAGGAAACCCACGCAGACACGGGGAAAAGGTACAAACTCCTTACAGACAGCGGCCGGAATTGAACCTGGGTCACTGGCACTGTAATAGTGTTACGCTAACCACTACACTACAGAGCACTAAAACAAAAAAATAATTTTCCTAAATTAGAGTCCACTCAGTTATGTATTGTGTTTAATCAAAGTTCATTTGAGGTTATCCATTTGTCCATTATTACTTGCAGCACTTTAACACATTTTTTTAGATTTTTAGCAAAAGTAATAAACGTCATAAAGAAACTGTAATATTATAAATGCTAGAATACAGGAAGATAAAGAATTTTCATTTATTTAATGCCTTTTGTGACCTTTGAACATCCTAAACACTATTTTAGACAATGAAATACTTCTGAAGCGTTGTCACTATGGTAATTTTGGAAACATTGCAGCCAATGAATGCACAGGAAAGAGCTGCAAACAGCAGTGTGATAACGAGCAGACAATCTGGGACCACATCAGCTTCGACATGTCACGCTAACAACAGCCAGCTGTGCGGAAGCACAGACTTTGTCAACCTCTCAGCTGCCTCTGATTGTCACACTACTTATCTGGCATCGAGTATCAGATGGGCATGATAAAATAAGATAAGATAAGATTTCTTTATTAGTCACACGTACATCGAAACACAAGGTGAAATGCACCTTTTGCATAGAGTGTTCTGGGGGCAGCCCGCAAGTGTCGCCACACTTCCGGCGCCATCATAGCATGCCCACAACTTCCTAACCTGTACGTCTTTGGAATGTGGGAGGAAACCGGAGCACCCGGAGGAAACCCACGTAGGCACGGGGAGAATGTACAAACTCCTTACAGACAGCAGCCAGAATTGACCCCGGGTCACTGGCACTGTAAGGTGTTACGCTAACCACTATATTACCGTGCCTGCCCAAGTAAAGATTAGAAAGAGCAAAGCTATTGTCTTCAGTCCCCTTGACACAGTCCATTCTCCAGCAACTGATACCTTCCCCCTCCCTGATCGTTGGTCTGCAATACACAGTCCACTTTCTTGAAACAGTACGTGGACAGTCCAACTGGAGGAGGGACCATACTGGACCTTGTTTTGGGAAATGAGCCTGGCCAGGTGACTGGCCTTTCAGTGGGAGAACATTTTAGGAATGGTGATCTTAAGACTGAAGATAGTTATGAACAAGGATAAGTCTGGACCTTGTGGGGAAGTACTAAATTGCAGGAGGGAAAATGATGAGATTATTAGACAGGAGCTGGGGGAGGAGTTTAATGGGAGCAGCTGTTATTGGGCAAGCCCACATCTGAGTTGTTTAAAGACCAGCTGATCAGAGGTCAGGAGCGGAATGTTCTAGTAAGGAGGAGGGTCAAGGATGGCAGGGTAGGGGAACGTCAGATGATGAGAGAGGTTGTGAATTGAGTCAAAAAGAAAAAGGAAGTGTATGTAAGGTTAAGGAAGCCAACATCAGACAAAGTCCTGGAGGAATATGGAGATAGCAGGAAAGAGCTTAGGCAGGGGATTAGAGCGAAGGGGGATGAGAGGTGACTTGATAGAGGTGCACAAGATGAGAAGAGGCACAGATCGAGCGGACAGTCAGAGACTTGTTCCCAGGGCGACAATGGCTCACACCAGGGGGCATAATTTTAAGGTGATTGAAGGTACAAAGGGGATGTCAGGGGTATGTTTTCTACACAGAGAGTGGTGGGTGCGTGGCACACACTGCCGGCAGAGGTGGTGGAGGCAGATACATTAGGGACATTTCAGAGACTCTTAGATAGGCACATGAATGACAGAAAAACGGAGGACTATGCGAGGGGGAAGAGTTAGGTAGATCTTAGAGCAGGATAAAATGTCGGCACAGCATTGTGGGCCGAAGGACCTGTAATATGTTGTAATGTTCTATGTTCTATGTTCAAAAAGGGGCTATGAAATGTCATTGGCGAGTTGGATTAAAGAGAATCCCAAGGCATTTTATACTTAGATTAAAAACAAGGCAGGCGAGGTACCAAGTGAGTACTTTGTGTCGGTATTCACCAAGGAGAAGAACATGGAGGGTAGTGAGAGCATGCTAACGTGCTAGGGCATGTTGAGATCAGGAAGGTGGTGATGCTGCGTCTTATGAAAAACATTACGGTGGATAAGTTCCCAGGACCAGATGAGATATATCCCAGGTTATTGAAAGAGGCAAGAGAGAAGATTGCTGGGGCCTTGACAGAGACCTTTGTATCCTCACTAGCAACAGGTGAGGTCCCCGAGGACTTGAGGGTCACCAATGTTGTTCCATTGTTCAAGAAGGGATAATCCAGGAAATTATAGGCTGGTGAGCCTCATATCGGTGATAGGGAAGCTATTGGAGAGGATTCTTTAGGGATAGGATTTCTACACATTTGGAAAAAAATGGCCTGAGTAGGGACGGTCAGCATGGCTTTGTGCAGGGCAGGTCACGTATTACTAAATTAATTGAGTTTTTTGAGGAGGTGATGAAGGTGATTGCTGAGGGTAGGGCAGTGGGTGTTGTCTACCTGGACTTCAGTAAGGCATTCGACAAGGTCCCTCATGGTAGGTTGATCCAGAAGATAAAGATGCATGGGATCCATGGTGACTTGATGGTTTGGATTCAGAATTGGCTTACCCATAGAAGACAGGGTAGTAGTGGAAGGACGTTATTCTGGCTGGAGGTCTGTGACCGGTGGTGTTCCCCAGGGATCAGTGCTGGGGCCTCTGTTGTTTGTGATGCATGTAAATGACTTGGATGGAAATACAGATAGGTGGGTTAGTAAATTTGCTGATGAGAGAAAGGTTGGTAAAGCTGTGGACAGTGTAGAGGGCTGTTGAAGAATACAGAAGAATATAGATCAGTTACAGAAATGGGCAGAGAAATGGCAGATGGAGTTTAATCCAAGGAAGTGTGAAGTGTTACACTTTGGGAGCTCAAGTGTAAGGGGAAAGTATACAGTTAATGGCAGGACCCTTAACAGCATTGATGTACAGAGGGATCTTGGGGTCTAAGTCCATAGCTTCCTGAAAGTGGCCATGCAAGTAGATATAGAAGACGTGAAGCATGCTTGCCTTCATTGGTCGGGGCATTGAGTATAACAGTAAGGAAGTCATGTTGCAGCTGTATAAAAATTTGGTTAGGCCACACTTGGAGTATTGTGTGCAGTTCTGGTCGCCCCATTACAGGAAGGATGTGGAGACTGTGGAGAGGGTTCAGGAGAGGTTCACCAGGATGCTGCCTGGATTAGAAAGTATACCCTATGAGCAGAGGTTGGACAAACTTGTTTTCTCTGGAGCATCGAAGGCTGACGCTGAAGCTTATAAAATTATGAGAGGCATAGATAGGGTAGACAGTCACAATCTTTCTACCAGGGTAGAAATGTCAAACGTTAGAGGACAAGTATTTTAGGTGAGAGGGGGAAAGTTTAAAGGAGATGTGCGGGGCAAGTTTTTTACACAGAGAGTGGTGGGTGCCTGGAACGGGCTGCCAGGGGTGGGGGTGGAGGCAGACATGAGAGTGGTGTTTAAGAGGCTTTTCAACACATGAATATGCAGGGAGTGGAGGGATGCGGTTCATGCTCAGGCAGGAGGGATTAGTTTAATTTGGCATCATGGTCGGCACAGACATCGTGGGCCGAAGAGCCTGTTCCTGTGCTGTACATATTCTATGTTGTTCTAGCAATTTCTATTCTCCTTCTCTTCTGCCACTGTCTTCAGTCTCCACTCAGGGACTGTTCTCAAGTGAGTGATGCCTCACCACCATCACCCCCTCTCCCCAGCCACCTGGGGGTGACCAGCCCTTTTACAACTCTACCCTTGAAATGAGTTACAGATCCCACAACCGCTCCTTCAGCAGGACTCCCTGTTCCCATCTCCCTAACAACATCGGGTCCCGGACATGCTTCTGTTCACCTGCCCTGAAACATTCATCCATACCTTTATAATCTCTCGACTTGACTACTCTGGAGTCATAGGGCAATACAGCACAGATTGAGGCCCTTTGGCCCAACCAGTCCATGCTGACCATGGTGCCCACCCAGCTAGTCCCAATTTCCTTTGTTAGTCCTATGTCCCTCTGAGCCCCACCCCTCTATGTACCTATCCAAGTGCTTCTTAAATGATCCTGTTGTACCTGCCGCACCCACTTCCTCTGGCAGCTCGTTCCATATACTCACGTGATAAAGTTGCCCTTCAGGTCCCTTTTAAATCTTTCCCCTCTCACCCTAAGTCCATGCCCCCTAGTTTTGGACTCTCCTACCCTGGAGAAAAGACTGTTACGGTCCACCTAACCTGCTCCTGCCTGCCTTGTATTTCTTCTGTTTTATGTACGTCCTGTGTTGTGTGAGTCTGGGGGAAATGACATTTCATTCCTCCATGTGTTTTTATAGCATATGGGTGAAAGACAATAAAGTAACTTGATCCTTGAACCTTGAACCTTCTGACCTATCTCCCCGGTAAAGTTAATTTATGATTGGAGAAATGGTGTAGGGGGAACGACTTTAAATTCTTGAAGGGGCTTGAGGACTAAACAAGACACATTGCAATCAACATCTCTGGGTTGAAGTTTAAGTAGAGCTGTGTGGATTTAATGTAGAAAGGCTTTACATCAAACCTCTACCCCATCCACTTCCCCACCACCCCAACAACTTCTGCAACAACTCATGACATTAGAGAGAAAAATACACAGTGCACATAGACACAAGAGACAAACGGCATGAGAATAAAGTGTAGTTCAGAAATGGGAGCAATCAGAGGGGAAAAAACAAGATAGATTAAGGTATATTTGAGGAGCTTGTGCATGAATGCAAGTACAGTGATTTGTACAGTCGTCAAACTGCAGGCTTGAATATCTATGTGGGATTGCAATATAGTAGCACTAGTGCAGGTCTGGTTCAAGTAGATGGATGAATTAGTGCTTAATTTTCCAAGCGACAGTGTTTTCAGGACGGTTGTGGAAGGAGCTAAAGATGGGTCATATAATTTATCAGAGATCCCGTAATAATTCTAGAAAAGGATGATATGCTATTCGATGATAGAATCTATTCAGTTGGAATTTACATGAGAGGCTCTGTTATATTACTGACCATATACCACCAGCCTTCATACAATGGAAAAGAGATAGAGAAGCAAATTTGCAGGCAAATTTTCGAGTAGAGATAAGGAGCAACTTCAACAGTGACAGTGCAGAGGGGAAAATGGAGAAATAACTAGGTTTAGTTCAGGCTCAGGAGGTTTGGAATCTGTAAACAGTAAATAGGGTGTGGGAAGTCTTCTAAGAGAAGATGGTTTAAGTACTGACTAGACAACTTCATTTGAGCAAGAAAGGAAGGCAATCTAAATCTACATCTAAAGATATAGAGATTAAAATGAAACAGGAAAAGGGGGCTTGTGTTACATGTGATATTCATAACTCAACGCAGAACCAAGCTGATTTAAAAACTGAAAATGAAATGGGAGGGTGAGTACACGGAGAATAGATTGGAGGGTACCATGAACACTATCCCACTTAATCTTCCATGAATATATAACTAGTAGAATGGTTGTTAAAAAGCCCATTACATATTACACTGTATTTTGAGTGTAGATTAGAAGGACCAGGGGTCTACATCAACAAGTCATTAAAGGTGGCAGGACAAGTTATGAAGACATATGGGATCCAATGTGTTTCCATGCTAGCTGGATAGGTTTGGCAATGAAATACTGAAGCAGTAACATTCAGGGTTGTTCCCAGACCAACAGTGAGTCAGTTTATCTCTTCCGGGTTAGACAATAACATCTGTTCATCAGAGACAGTCAATGCCCACGAGGAGGGACACTTCAGAGATCTCCTCAACAACAACTCTGTTCACACTGGACTCCCCCCCACAGCAACCTATTCAGGAGAGCCTTGTCGTTATTCCTGATTGACAAGAAGTCAAAAACTGTAACCCAACTAAAGTATTACAAGGCCTTGGGAGCAGACAGTACCCTGCTGAAGTCCTAAAACTTGGCAGTGAAGACTTTCAGTCATGAATCCACAGTCTTATTGTCTACATCTGGGAAGAGGAGGATATACTAAGAGACCTCAGGGGTGTTGTGATTGTGATCATCTTCAAGAAAGGAGACAAGTCCAACTGTAGTAACCACAATGAGGTCCTGCTGCCTACCACATGGTATGTATTGCCAGGGTCGTCTTCAACTACCTTCTTCCAGTGGCCAAAGAGCTGCTCTCTGAATCACGGTGTGGATTCCATCCATCCAGGGACATATTGGATGAGATCTTCGCCATGTGACAATGCCTAGAAAATTTAGGAAGCAGATACATGCCTTTCTTAACCTCACTAAAGCTTATGATCGCATTTATTGGGAGGGACTGTGGAACATCCTCTCAAAGTTGGCTGCCCACAGACATTTTTTTTTAATTTACAGCGTGGTAACAGGCCCTTCCAGCCCAACGAGTCCGCGCCGCCCATTTTAAACCCAAACTAACCTACCCGTATGTCTTTGCAATGTGGGAGGAGACCGGAGCACCCGGAGGAAACCCACGCAGACACGGGAGAACGTACAAACTCCTTACAGAGAGCGACAGGAATCGAACCCCGATCGTTGGCGCTGTAATAGCGTCGCGCTAACCGCTACGCTACCGTGCCATGTTGTCCATTTTACTTTATTCCATGACGGATGCAAGCCATGATTCTTACCAACAGAACTACAACAGAGCCAATCTCATTGAAGACTTGCATCAAGCAAGGCTGCGTCATTGCCTTAGCATTTTCTTTTGCTGCAACGTTACACCTCAACTATCCCCACAGGAGTGGAGATAATCATTGGCCTTAAAAGAATACTGTTCAATTTATAATCTGGTGACTACACTCTAGACTACTGTCACCTGAACTGTAATATGCTTATATTTGTGTGTGCTTGGAAGTGGAGCTCCAAACCATTGTCAGTACTTTCACTGAAGCAGCATTCAAGAGGTAGGGAATTACACTCAACATGCACAAGGCAATGATCCTCGATCAACCTCCCCCACTACATCAAATGGCTCTCCAACATTAAAGGTTCACAGTGAGATCCCAGAAAACTTGGAAGACTTCCCACACATCAGAAGCCACCTCGTACTGAAGGCAGGCATGGCTGATGGAATTCACCACTGCCTTCAATGTGCCAACACAGCCTTTGTTCAACTGAGGAAAAAATTATTTGAAGATCAAAGCTTTGGACTTGGGACAAAATTGATGATCTACCAGCTAGCAGTGATCACTGCCCTTTTATCATGGCTTCTAAGACCTGGACAACCTACTGCAGGCATCTCAAGACATGGGAAATCGTCCTTGTCAAATCCTCCAAATTCACTGGAAGGATGTGAACCACAGTCAGTGTTCTCTCCGAGGCCAACATCCCCAGTCAGATATATTGGGCAGACCACGTCCTTCACATGCCTGACACCACACCTGCAATAAACACTCTACTTTGAGCGTTGTCAGGTGGACAGAGGAAAAGATTTAAGGATATGCTCCAATCCTCCTTGAAGGAATGCAATATACCCATTGACTCCCAGAAGCACACAGAGCCCTGTATAAACAGCAGAAGGAGTGTAGCACCTCATAGGCTACCCACCTGCCCAGCACATCAACCACCTCCTGCCCCGTCTGTGGAAGATTCTGTGGTTCCCACATTGACTTCATCGGCCAGCTCGGAACCCACAAAACATGTGGGAGCATGTAGTCCTCAATCCTGTGAGATCACCTAAGAAAAACATTATTTGTTAGCATCTATGGATCAGAAAACTAGGCAAGGTTTCTGCTGTTGACCATTGTCCAGGATCATTGGGAAGTTAGTTAAATGGGAAATTGCTGTTCAGACCTTGAAACCCTAATTGTACTTGAGTAGTCTAATCCTATATTCTGTGTTTAGACACCTAGCAATATGCATTGTGCGTCAAGATAATTCATCATGTGAAATGATTTGATGAAGTGCCGATTTAATACAGAATTGGGTGTTTCTTTCTAGTTTTGACTGTATGTACTTGAGACAGAAGGTGAAATGATTGAGCTTCACTCAACAATGCAAAGATATCAAGGGTTTTTGCTGGGTTTTGCCAGTAGTTCTCCTCAATTCTATCCTTTCAGTCCAAGAGCTTTCATGGTTTTTCATGGTCTGGGTTCAGAACTATAGATGAATTTGTGCTAAGTAAGTCCCTCCTGCCTTTTATGGGGCAGTTAGATATCGAGAAAGTTAATTTAGAAAATGATTGAAGATTCATTTTTATAAGATTGTTTTCAAAATGAGTTTGGAGAAAAACAAATAGAAGAAATGTTATTGTGATTCATTTGGTAGCCAAATTTTTGACTTAGAGTACTGAAGGATTTTCCTCAAAATACCCTGATGTATAAAGTGGCATTAGGAATTTTCAATAAAAGGAAAGCTCATAAGTGAAAAGTTACAGAAGGATGAAACATTTGATTAAGAAAGATGTTTTTGCATATGTTTTACATAATGTAAATCATGATCAAAAGATCTTTGAATATTTATTACGAATGCTTTGAGTGTATTTTTTCCAAAATCTGCACAATTTCCTGTAATGATTTAAATTCTGATGCACTAACCTGTCAAACTCCTGTGCACTGTGAGCTATGTTTTGATGTTGAATTTAATATTGGAAGTATTTATATTCGGTCTGTAAGCTGCAAGCTGCGGTATGTGTCAATAGGACATCTTGGTAGATTTCAGAGGCAGAGCTTGAAAACTCTGATTTGATTGAATGTTGTTGCCTTTTGGGAGAATGTGATTCTTTTGCATATGTTTAAGAGGAAATTTACATCAGTTCACAGAAGCATTGTTATTGTTGATAGGTTTAACTCTGTTTTCATGAAATAGTTGAAATTAATTTACCAATATTTTATCATCTGCAAGAAATTCAGGTTTACAATAAATATGTTCTTCAGATGCCACTGAAGAGAAAATTGCAACACCATTCCATGCTGTGTCTCTTTCCACACCCTGAATGTTGCAAACAATGACAACAGGCAGCACAAGCACACCTCACAATATTGATCTATGTTTATCCAGTGAAGAAAGAGTCATTCCTTCTTGTTCCCTTTTCTCCAGACATAGTGGTCTATATTCACTATACCTGTCCAAAAGCTGCTCAGGATACGTACAACTAGGAAATGCTGTGTTACGGTTGAAATGACCTGATGGGTCAGGAATATCCTTTTGAATGCATGTGCCAAGTAATTAATCATTCTTGCCAACTGAGACAAACATTAAGATTTGACCCGCCGTTGGTTTGCTAGATCACATATTATTCTTCAGACCTCGCTGTCTCTTTTACTGTTTATGTTCTTTATAAATACTGTGCCCTTTTTAGCAAGTGGCAAGAGGAATCTCCCCACCTCAATTCCCAATCCAAACTTCACGCCCTGATAAATCTACACTACAACTGACTGTGCAAATGCCTGTTCTCGTGGGTGAACAGAATATGAATTTATTTCATTTGCATCCATCAGGAAGACCGAGGAATGTACCTCTGCGTTGACCTATGGTGCATGTGTTTGGCTGTCAAAATAACAAAGATTCAATATGACATACATTCAAAACAAATCAATCCATAAATATTCATCTGTGCCAGCTGAGACATTGATGGAGGATAACCTTGTGCATATTGATTGTGCATTGGTTTGACAAATGATTGTTTATTATTCACATAGAAATGTGGGACTACAGTGAAAAAGTACTCATCATATGCAAATATTGAAACCATTGTTCGTACATGAATGACTAGACTTCCTGTCTTCTAAAATAAGCTCTAGTTCTTAGTTACCTTTGAGTTACTTTTCTTCTCAATGGCACATTGTGTAGTAATTTTCCCCATAGCAACTTCACATTATTATCAAAGAAAAAGGAAATATCCAGACTACAGGACTGCCCTTGTTATCTGTACATTTTACATGGTTCCTGAAGCATTATTACTGAACTGAATTTTTAGATTCAGAATCCTCGTGTACCTTGTGACATCGTTCTCAGACCAGAAAACTCCAATGTAACAATGATATCATTTAATTCTGCAAAGTCAGCCATGGATTCTGACGGGAAATATCTGTAATAAGGGAAGATGGAATGGTCCCACGATCATATGTCAAATAACTTCATTTAAACTTCAACAAAACAAGTACAATATAACAAATAACAAAACAAATATAATACAATAATTCTCTTCAGAAGGATGAGAGGGGATCTTATAGAAACATATAAAATTATAAAATGGATAGATAAAGTGTTTCCACTGGTAGGTGAGACTAGAACGAGGGGACATAGATTTAGGACAGAGATGAGGAGAAACTGCTTTCCCCAGAGAGTAGTGAACCTGTGGAATTCTCTGCCCAGGGAAGCAGTAGAGGCTACCTCATTAAATATATTTAAGACACCGTTAGATTTTTGTACAGATGGGGAATTAAGGGTTATGGGGAAAAGGCAGGTAGGTGGATCTGAGTCCATGGCCAGATCAGCCATGACCTCTTTGAATGGTGGAGCGGGCTCGACAGGCCAGATGGCCGACTCCTGATCCTATTTCTTATGTTCTTAATAAACAGACACGGACACAGGCATACACAGACACGCACACACAGACACAATATATGTTATCTATATTTTATGTTACATTTCATTATGTTCTGTTATCCAGAGCAAACCTACATTGATGAAATACCAGTTCCATTAAACTTTATGCCATCAGGTTCAGACATAATCCCTGTCCTTATTGCTCTGTGTCATTCAGAAACAACTTTTGTGCTCCCTGCAGCAATCCAAAAGTATTGGAGAGCAGCTCACATCTGAGCCATGTTCAGAAATAATAATTCATTTATATTTTAGTATGAGAGACATGGTTGGTTCTAGTGAAGCAGCAACTGAATCTTTGTGTTGTGTGGTTGAAGGAATTGCTTGAGCTCTTCTCTGGCAGGTAATAATGCTGTTCAGAACTTAGTTACTGGTTGACCACTATAACAGGAGGCTGTATCGTGCAGGAAGCTGTGATATAAGATTATTACAATACACCTTCATAGAAGAATCTTGTTAAAGAATTAATTTCATACTGATGTTTCAGCAAAGCAAAAGTTTAACATGGCAGGGAGATAGCAGTTTGAATGCCATGTTTGTAAATTATTTCCGTGATAGTTGGTTTACATAACTACTCTTGACAAACCTTGACTTCAGGAAAGTCGGGAGAACACACACCAAGCCTCATTGAGGGGTCATCTGTGGAAAGGGTGAGCAACTTCAAGTTCCTGGGCGTCAACATCTCAGGATCTATCCTGGGCCCAACACACTGATGCAATCATGAAGAAGGCACGCCGGTGGCTCTACTTTGCTAGGAGTTTGAGGACATTCGGTACGTCACCAAAGACTCTTGCAAATTTCTATAGATGTACGGTGGAGAACATTCTGACTGGTTGCTCCAATGCACAGGATCGCAAGAGGCTGCAGAGGGTTGTCGACACAACCAGCTCCATCACGGGCACAACCCTCCTCACCATCGAGGACGTCTTCAAGAGGCGGTACCTCAAGAAGGCGGCATCCATCACTAAGGACTCTCACCACCCGGGACATGGCCTCTTCTTGTTAGTACCATTGGGGAGGAGGTACAGGAGCCTGAAGACCCACACTATTTTGCAATTTCTAGTAACTTTATGTCTGCATTGTATTGCTGCCACAAAACAACAAATTTCATGTCATATAAGTCAATGATAAGATAAGATTTCTTTATTAGTCACATGTACGTCGAAACACACAGTGAAATGCACCTTTTGAGTAGAGTGTTCTGGGGGCAGCCCGCAAGTGTCGTCACGCTTCTGGTGCCAACATAGCATGCCCACAACTTCCTAACCTGTACGCCTTTGGAATGTGGGAGGAAACCAGAGCACCCGGGGGAAACCCATGCAGATATGGGGAGAACGTACAAACTCCTTACAGACAGTGGCCGGAATTGAACTTGATTCTGTTTCTTAAATCTCCAACAAATTTCCAGTGGGAATGGAGATAATCTTCTGAACTAGTGGGAAGCTGCCCAACCGATGGCAACTGCAATTCAGAACCAAGATCACCTAAAACTCGGTAGTCACGCTGCAATTTGCAGTGGGCACTTATGTTTATGCATCCTGAGAGGTTGAGATCCAACCTATACCCGCTGCACCACATTGCCCTCTGCCAATAAAGGCTTATAGTGAGACCCTGGAAAATGAGGACGACTTTCCATATGTCAGAGGCCACTTCCCAGCAAAAGCAGATATCAGGGATGAAATTCACCAACATCTTCAATGTGCCAGCACAACCTATGGTCAAATGAGGGAAAGGGACCTTGAAGATAACAACCTCAGACCTGGCACAAAGCTCCTGGTTTAACGAAGATTAACTCAACAAAATCCTCCAAATTCTCAACAAGGATGTGACTCTCATGTGACTGCACAAGATTTTAAACTTTCATTTTCTGACTACTTTTCAACATTGAACTCCTCGTGGAGTCCAGTGAAAAATTCCCAGCACTCGCACTGGGGAACCTGCCCACTGAAGCTACACCAGGTTAGTTTTGGTGCAAGAACAGTATCGCTGGGAGCAGGTAGCTTTAATTGAACTTAGTTATATTTTCTTCATTGTTTAAAATTGTTTGTAAATATATTCAATGTTTGGGCTTTTGCTCACTTTTAATTTTTTTTTAATAATGTTCCACTGACTGACCTGGTGAATTTTTTTTCATTGTATATGGTAGCAATAGACCTCAAAGCCTTTTTGATGAATAAGTCCTGTTTCACTGTCATTTTGCATAATCACCGCCACTTTTGGTCATTTTGTGCAACACAGACCATAATTTCTCTGAAGTTGCACATGTCAGTGTATGTGAATAACACCTTCCCTGACGTTGGAAGTGAAAATTTTGTAAGTATCAGCAGTCCTCAGCTTACATAAGGGTTCCATTCTTGAGAATGGTCTGTAAACCAATTTTTTCCATGTCTGAAACAAGCAATTCCTATGAGGGTCGATTAACGTGAACTTTTATTTAATGTCTTCCCCTGTGTAGTTACAATGGTACAGAATCAGAGTGTCCCGCATCCAGTGGCTAGTTTCAATGGTCTTAAAGTATCTATGGATGTTACATTATTTGATAAAGTATTTTACAAGTGTCAATAGAAGAGATTGCCTTGTTAGTATCCAAAGTAAATCTCTTAAGTGGCCTCCTGCTGTGAAACAGCACCCACGTTTTTAGCAGGCAATGGTGACTGTGGGGAGATTACATTTAAATAGATGTCTGCATTTCTGTAACTAACTTTACTATCTTTAAATTTTTGTTTAATTTATGGGAGAATTTCCGTAAGTTACATCATCCGTAACCCGGGGAGCCCCTGTGTCGTAAATATGGTCTTAAGGATATCCTGTGTTTGATATTTCTGGTGAAATGTCTAGCATTTTTTTAAATTTATGATCTTGCTACATGGAGTTGCCAGACTAATTCCTCACTTGTCACTTATTTTCTTGTCTATGTGTAAGAAAGACTGTTGGTGTTATAAAGTAATCACAAATATCACATGGTGTAAATAATCATGTTGCATCGTATGAATATATAATCCTGCTCAATGACCAAGAAATATTTATGTGACATACAGGAGGAAGTGTTTTAATCACTTAACTGTCATTTAAGCATTCTGCTATCAATTGATGTGTATAATATTTCTGTCACTTTGTCTTTGGTAAATTGCTAAATTTGTTTATTATTGTCAGAGGTACCAAGGTACAGTGAAAAACTTGTCTTGCATACCATTCGTACAGATCAACTCATTACAACAGTGCATTGAGATAATACAAGGTAAAGCAATAACAGGATGCAGAATAAAGTGTTACAGTTACAGAGAGAGTGCCGTGCAGGTAGACAATAAGGTACAAGGTCATAACGAGATAGATTGTGAGGTCAAGAGACCATCTTATTGTACCAGGGGACCGCTCAATAGTCTTATAACAGTGGGATAGAAGCTGTCCTTGAGCCTGGTGGTACGTACTTTCAGGCTTTTATATCTTCTATCTGATGGGATGGGGAGAAGAGAGAATGTCCGGGGTGGGTGGGGTCTTTGATTATGTCGGTTGCTTTACCGAGGCAGTGAGAAGTGTAGACAGAGTCCATGGAGGGGAGGCTGGTTTCCATGATGTGCTGGGCTGCATCCACAACTCTCTGCAGCTTCTTGCAGTCATTGGCTTTGATAAGTTCTGAGTAGAGGACTGAACGTTGTGGGGTGTTCCATGTGTGTTAATGCCAGCGAGTATGTGAGTCTCGTGTGATTGCACATGATTGTAACCAATTATTTTCTGACCACATTCCAACATTGAACTCCTTGTGGAATCTAGTGAAAAATTCCCAGCACTCGCACTGGGGAACCTGTCCACTGAAGCTACACCAGGTTAGTTTTGGTGCAAGAACAGTATCCCTGGAAGGGAGCAGGCAGCTTTAATTGAAGTTAGTTATATTTTCTTCATTGTTTATAAATATTTTAATGTTTGGGCTTTTGCACATTTTTAATTTTTTAAATAATGTTAAAAACTTTCCATTCCTACACTGATTTTTAATGTTTTTTGAATGTAAGACACATTTGGAAAAAAATGCAGTTTTGCCACATAGCTAAACCAGAGGGGAAAAGATTTTGTTATTTTGAGGACGGGACTTGTTCTAACCACACAGGCAATGGCATTCTATTGGACATGATCCCGCTGCACCTGGGGCCTTGCCATTTAGGATCAGATTGACCTTGAAAACTAGTTCTGCACAGAAAGCTTCCTGAACCAAACGGAGTGCCAATCGCAGCTGGGAGAGGAAAATCGTCTCAACCTCTTCAACTTTAGTCGCATTTGTAATGCTTTCAGCTATTTGGGTGGCACAGTAGTGTAGTGGTTAGCGTAACGCTATTCCAACGCCAGCAACCCGGGTTCAATTCCGGCCGCTGTCTGTAAGGAGTTTGTATGTTCTCCCTGTGACTGCGTGGGTTTCCTCCGGGTGTTCCGGTTTCCTCCCACGTTGCAAAGGCGTACGGGTTAGGAAGTCGCGGGCATGCTATGTTGGCGCCGGAAGTGCGGTGACACTTGCGGGCTGCCCCCAGAACACTACGCAGAAGAAGTATTTCACTGTGTGTTTCGATCTACATGCGACTAATAAAGAAATTTTATCTTATCTTGTTTATTTTATTGTAAATGGAAAATATTTGCAACCAAGTTGAGATGAATAAGTCTATGAAGTAGAAGTTATTGCTTAACATTCTTATTTGCGATGCATTTAGTGTTGATCCACCAGCCCAAACAAGACGCCAGCACTTGACACAACTTCCTCTCCGCTCCCCTTTCAGTAGTTGTTCTCCTCCGTCTGCCCTTCCAACACTTCCTGGTCTTACCACACTTCCGCACACAACTGCAGGTACTGCAATAAAATTGCATTTTCACGAAGAGCCCAAAGACTTCTTCCATGTGCCACAGTGATTCTCTTGCACTTCTCCCAATCCAGTGTACCGGAATCAGTGTTCACAAGGTGGTCTCCTCTGCACTGGAGAAACCAAATGCCAATTGTGTCCTTGCTTTGCAGCAGCAGCTGCTCTTAGTCCAGAGGAACGACCTTGACTTTCCAGTTGCCTGTCACTTCTTCACCCCAGCTCTCACTCTGACCTATCTGTCTGTGGCCTCCTGTATTGTTATAATGAAACCCAATATAAGTTTGATAAAAACACCTCAAACTTCTGTCTGGGCATGTTGTAGCCTCTGGGTGCAATATTGAATTCACCAACTTCAGATAATTCACTCTGAATCAGAATCGGGTTTAGAACACTCAACGCAAAAGATGCATTTCACTGTGACTAATAAAGATATCTTATCACAGACATATGTCGCGAAATTTGTTCTTTTGCAGCAGCAGTACAGTGCAAAGACATAAAAATTACTATAAGTTACAAATTTTTAAAAAAGTGCAAAAGAGGAATAATGAGGTAGTGTTCATGGGTTCATGGACCGTTCAGCTCTTCAGGCTCTGTACCTCCTCCCCGATGGTAGTAACATGAAGAGGGCATGTCCCGGACGGTGAGGGTCCTTAGAGATGGATGCCACCTTCCTGAGGCACCGCCTTAGAAGATGTCCTCGATGGCAGGTAGAGTTGTGCCCGTGATGGAGCTGGCTGAGTCTACAACCCTCTGCAGCCTCTTGCAATCCTGCACATTGGAGCCTCCATACCAGGCTGTGTACTCTGTCTTTATCAGAACTGGCCACTTCTGCTCTAAGTTGTTCATCTGTGATATTGACTGAGTTTGTCTCACACCATTAGCACAGCCTGATCTGCTGGATCTGTCCCACACCCCTCTACTGGCAACACAAAACACAGACGAAGAAGTATAAAAGCATCTTCTAACTCATTTGCCCCTCTCTCATCCTATCACGGACACTCCCTTTATCCTGATCTGCCACCTTCTCTCCAACGTATAATTACCATTTTCATCTCTCTTTCCCAGATCTGGTGAAGGGTCTCTGACTGAAACACTCCTCTCCACAGATGCTGCCTGACCTGCTGAGTGTTTCCAGTGGTTAGTTTCTTTTTTAGATTTCCAGTACCTGCAGTTCTTTTGATTATCATTTAGTGATGACAGCCTCAAGCTCTGGCCCATCTGACTTCTATCCTGCAATTACTTCTGTCATTATCCCAATTAATTGAGCTGTTCACAGGTCTATATTCTGATAAGAGAAAGTATTATTTGATGAACATAAGACAAAATTATGTCTCAATTTTATTGGAATAACTTTAACTTGATGCAACCAAAACAAAGCAGGTGTATTTCGGACAATAGCATTGTTAAAATTAAACGGTGTATGAAGTTAAAACCATCCCGTGTGCAAATATGGTAGGAAAAATGAAATGCCTTTTAATTCTCCAGTGAGAAACACGAGAGGTTTCAATCTCTGACCTGCTGTGGAACTGCTGATGCTGATAGCCTTGCTGCAACTGGCTTTGGCACAGAGAGAGCTGGGGCGCGAAATTTGCCAGAGTTCCTAGTCCTGATCATTATTCCTTTGTGGTAGCTCACAGTAATGGGCACCAGCTGAGGAGAAGGACAATGCCTCTCAATGACCTGCCCTCACTGTCTATGTCCTGCCCTCACTGTCTAGAACAGCACATCAATAAAGGCACTAGTGCTCATGGAACAGCATCTTGGTGAAAATTAATTCTTTAAGATAGCAGGGGATGGCAGGAAATTGTTGAGGAAACAAATCTGACAGCAGGCTCTTCTCATTCTGTTCTAATGTCAATTATCTGCAGCCCCAGAACTCTGCGGCACATCAAGGCCAATTTCCATGGCATGCTGAACTACATTTTTTGGCATGAGCCTGTTCGATCCTGTGCCAAGTATTTCTAATGTTTGGATATCTCATTATAATGAATATTTCAAATGTCCTATTTGAAAATAGTGTCGAACTAATGGGTTTCATTTGGGGAAAAAATGGGCATTTTGAACTGTTTTATAGGAATTGACTGGGTATGTCCTTTGAGACCACAGCTGTTTACAGTGAGAGCACATTTATCCCTGCCAAACCAAACTCTGTGCTTCTGTGAAGAATAACTCCTGGGTTGATTAAGGAGCTGAGAACAATAGGGTTAGGTAATCTACAAACAAAAGCCAGAAAACGTTGGTAGTATTCTACATGAGGCACCATCTGTGGAGAAGGAAAAACAGAGTGGAAGTTTCAGCCGGATTCAGGCAGAGGATCGACCAACACCTCCTCAGGGAAGCAAGAAATGGACAATAAAAGGGCTGTTGGCAGCAGTACTCTGGGAACATATTTTAAAAATCTATATGAGCTTTACTGTAAATTTAATGGAACCTTGTGTTTGAAAAAAGCCTCTTTATATTATTTAGGAAACAGGGCCTTAAACTTTATCCTATTTTCCTTCAATTACACACTTCCTTGTTGAGATTGACAGAGGCAACAGTGAGCTGCTTTTGCCTGCACCACGTTGCAGAGATATGGATCCAGGTCTGTCACGCACCAATGTATAAATGTATGTTGTAGGTCTGAGTGTACCGTTATCATCAATCCTGGTTCAATGAAGAGTGCAGAAGACCTTGATGGAAGTAGCATCAGCCTAGATCCAATGAGGCGCCAGCCTAATGAACCAGCAAAAAGGGACTAGGTGTGTGCTAAACAACAAAAACACCATGTAATAGGCAGAGCTCAGCGATCTCACAAACAGTGGACCAGATCAAAAATCTGCAGTCCTATCCCATCTAATTATGAATGGTCCAAATGAAGGGTCTCAACCCAAAACGTCGACTGTCCATTTCCCTCCACAGATGCTGCCCGACCCGCTGAGTCCCTCCAGCTCCTCTGTGTGTTGCTCCAGATTTCCAGCATCTGCAGCCTCTCTTGTGTCTCCATCTCAATCACGGACAGTGATGGACAGTTGAACAGCTAAGGAAGGGAGGAGTCTCCGAGAACATTTCCATTCTTAGCTGTGGTCGGGTACAATGCTGAAGAAATGCTGAAGCATTTGCAACCAGGTAAGGTAAGATAAGATGTCCTTATTAGTCACATGTACATTGAAACACACAGTGAAATACATCTTCTGTGTAGAGTGTTCTGGGGGCAGCCCACAAGTGTCGCCACACTTCCGGCGCCAACATAGCATGCCCACAACTTCCTAACCCGTACGTCTTTGGAATGTGGGAGGAAACCAGAGCACCCGGAGGAAACCCACGCAGATGGAGCAAGTTAGGGAGGGGAGTGTGAAGCTGGGAGACAGCCAGTGCTGTAGTTATCACAGGGTGGGACATATTGCTCAGGGGTACAAGTCCCTGATGTAAAAATCAATAAGCAAGTAGTTCCCTATTGCATTGGGGGTAAGGATATGGATTGGCCTTGAAGTTTACAAGGTAGATTTGGACAAAGAAGAAGTAGAAACCTGAAGGGGAAGGGATGGATAGTACATTTAAGACCATATTATTAATTGAGGAACTAACCATAATCATTGCGTTGATCCCACAAATTGATCTGAGAGGAATCTGCAAAGTTACAATACCTTTCAAGTTGATCAAATGGGCAGGACTGGCATCTGCATCATGTTCTATTGAGATGGAACAAAACGGTATTAGTCACAAATGTAGAAGGAACACCCAAGTCATGTGGGAGGTGAACTTTCAGGTTGCCAGTGGAGACAGATGGGTCCAGCACTTATCGTGGTCTTGGACCATTGGTGCGTACCAGCAATCGTGGGCATGGATTGGGTTGGTTCAATCAGATTGTGGGATTGGATGTTGGAGAGGATCATAGCATAAAGAGGTCCAGGAGACACTCATGCTTCAAGGGCCATCAGCACCACCAGCCTGGTGGGCTTGAGAGATATTATGAAGTCCCCAGCTCACAGGGTCAGTGAAGGACAGTATGTCAGGAGTAATCTGAGTCAAATACCTTTGACAGGGACCTGGTATTTGCAGAGCAATGGGACTATTCACAAACCTTGATGGGAAGCAGTACAGGGGAGGAGTTTGTAATCTGTTTAAACAGTTAGAGAGAGCCATTTCACAGGAGGTTCAGGACAATAGCTGGCCATGACAAGAATCCACACAGTGAGAAGCAGATCTAGCACAAGGTTCTGCAGGGAGGTAATATTGATTGAGTCTGGCACCGACAATAATGATGAAGTGGACAAATTATATGAATTCTGGAGAGAGCTCAGAGTTTACATGACTCTTGTTGCTTACAGAATTGCTAAACAGTCTAAATCAATTGTAGATTCAGTGGAATATTTTAAGAGAGAACTGCATTGCAATATGGCAGCAGTGCAAAATCTCTGAAGATTCTTTGCAAGATATTACAGTAGGGATGTGTTTGCTAATATCTCAATACAATGTGGACAAAGTCTGGCAAGATGGATTGAAAAATGTCAAGGAAGATTGGAAAGTCTTGGAGATGATTCAGAAAGGGAAAGTTGCAGAGGTGACTTCATCATTTCAATCGAGATAGTGGAGGTCTCATTCTGCAGGGTCAGAGGGAGGGTAAGGACGCAAGAGGCATGAAGATAGTGAGACACAAGAAGCAATCAAAGTAGATGTGTTGTAATTGAGTTCATCATTTCCATTAGTCTACCAAAAGCAGTGTGCAATAGCTACTGTTGTCATCGTTGGTAAGCATTATTAGTACTGTGGGAAGATTTATGTGAACAGTTTGGTGTTTACAGGTGACATCAGAAAAATAGAGTTCAAGAATATGTAATATATTTATTTACAGTTATGAAGAGCGCAATGGAGAAACAGCAAATGCAGAACAGGACGTGAGACCAAATGTGATAGAGCTCTATGTAGTGAAGTGATCCATGGGGATATCTGTGCCTGGAGTGAATACATCAGAGAGGTTAATTGCAGCTTCCAATGAAAAGATTTCTAGATGAGAAGACTAAGAGATTGAGGGAACATATAATTTGTCAAATATATAATTGTGTATATCTATAAATAATTGGTTAACAGTATAATTTCATAAATATAAACAGTTAACTGTATAATTTTATATGTCTTACTATTTGATGGTTCATATGAGTTCATTACATCTTTTTAAAGTGGGAAGTAGTGTAGTTCACCTTTAAGAATTAAGGTTACCTTATGGTATTGATACATCGTTGTACCAGACACTGATGCTAATTGAGAGTTTGCTGCCTTCAATACATGTTGTTTCATTGATAACTCTTCCTGTGCTGTTTGTGACAGTGGGGAGCAGCACAAATGGGCTTTCAAACACGACAAGACTTAATATGCAGACTGGCTGCAGTCAATTACCGGCCAATTTGACTCCCCAAAGTGAAGTGATGTAGCATTCCCAACTCACAATTACAAGTTAGAAGCCCCAAAACCAAAGCCAATGCCTGCCAAGTGCCACACTGAAGCAGACACCACAGGCACAGTGATATTACATCCATTCAGTGACTAACCCCCAAATCCCCTCAGGCTAGGTAAACAAATCATGAGATTAGTGAGATGGTAAAATGCAGTCGGCAATTTAGGGAGTTGCTCATGAATTGTAAATGATGTTGAATTAATTAAGAAACGATCAGCGTTTAGTAACTATTTATTAGCAGTTTCTGTGCGTTCTCAGGTCATGTAATTTATCAAGGTCATTGCACACAGTGGAACCAGAATAACACTGCTGTTATTTGCAATTGAGCACTTCACTGATTTACACCATCATTGTTCATGAGTTCCATGATACAGCATTAGCAGTGTCAAAAGCCCTATTTAACAGCTGTGCTACATCTGTGGAGCTCCTCATGTAATTGTGCAAATGTGGCAAAAGCAGCAGGTAGATGAGACACGAGAGGGGAGAATTTTAGGGACAGGTATTAATTATCTATTCCCTCAGCGTGCAATTCACTAGTTAGAACGAGCTTATAAGTACCTTATATCAAGCATGTACTTTACCAAGAGTTTCCAGACAGCCAGATAAACACAACCCATAGACCCACACAAGGTAGTCTCTTGTGGCACTTTGGATACTCACAGTTCATACCCGTGTACCATTAGTGCCTCAGATTCAGCTATAACTGAAAGTCTTTGCATGGATATACAAGGAATTTTATTTATTAATTCCTTCCAACAAAACATTTTGATGGACATTCATGCATTCACACAAATGTTGGCAGCTCACCAGCACCTTTACTTCCTCAAGAGGCTAAAGAAATTTGGCATGTCCCCTCTGTCCCTCAACAATTTTTATCAATGCACCATAGAAAGCATCCTATCTGGATGCATCGCGGCCTGGTACGGCAACTGCTCTGCCCAGGACCACAAGAAACTGCAGAGAGTTGTGGACACAGCTCAGCACATCACGGATGCCAGCCTCCCCTCCATGGACTCTGCCTACACTTCTCGCTGCCTCGGTAAAGCAGACGACATGATCAAAGACTCCACCCACCCCAGACATTCTCTCTCCTCCACTCTCCCATCGGGCAGAAGATACAAGAGCCTGAAAGCACGTACCACCAGGCTCAAGAACAGCTTCTATCCTGCTGTTATAAGACTATTGAACAGTCCCCTAGTACAATAAAATGGACTCTTGACCTCACAATCTACCTCATTATGGCCTTGCACCTTATTGTCTGCCTGCACTGCACTTTCTCAGTAACTGTAACACTTTATTCTGCATTCTGTATTGTTTTACCTTGTACTACCTCAGTGCACTGTGTAATGAATTGATCTGTATGGATGATATGCAAGACAAGTTTTTCACTGTACCTCGGTACGTGAGACAATAATAAACCAATTTACCAATTTTACTTGAGTGCACCTTCACTTGCTGCCTCCAGTGTTTCCAAAGTCCTTCCCTATTCTTAGGACAAGCAACGTAAGTGATGGGAGCACATCAAAAGTAAACTATTTCTGCTGGTTTTATAACTATGAAGTCACTAGGAAGACTCAGCTCTTCCACACTTAAGGGGCACCACAGTCCTTTTCACGCTTTTCACACACTCACTCACCCACTTGTTCTTGTCAAGACATAAATGGAGACAACATCAACAACTTCCATTCACGGCGTACCTTTACGTAACAAAAGCGGAGCAAGACACTCTCCAGGGGCATTTGGCACCATGTCACTAAAGAAAATATTGAGGAAAGCCAGCCCTCCCCCCTTCACCCATCTTCATCCCCTTCCCCCTCCTGGTTCCACCAACCCCAACCCCCTATCTGGTTCCAACTGCCATACACCTCTCCCCTAATGGTTCCCATTCTCAACTCCTTTGCTTATCAGAATCTAGCACTGGTAGCGTGTGTTCCTGCTTCTCTCCAGTGAAGTGAGTAGTTGTTTGCTCCAGCCATATGCAAAAGGAAGGGAAACAACCAAGCACTTGGTCTGAGGCAGCACAGTGCCATAGCTACTGGTGTTGCTGATTCACAGCTCCAGTGACCTAGGTTTGATCCCAACCTCCAGTGGTGTCAGTGGTGAATTTGTATGTTCTTTCTGTGACTGTGTGGGTTTTCCCCCAAGTGCTCCAGTTTCCTCCCACATCTCCAAAACATGGGGGTCTGTAGGTTAATTGCCTGCTGTATATGGCCCCTACATTGTAGGAGAATGCTAGGATCTGGGGGAAGTTGATGGAAATGTGGGGAGAATAAAATGATGCAGAGCAAGATTAGCACAAAAGTGAGTGCTTGATGGTTGGTGCGGACTCAGATGGCCAATGTGACTGTTTCCATTCCGTATCCCTGTACGACCCAATGAGAGTCGGGTTTTATGGAGTGTTTTAAGAGAGAAATCGGGAAGCAGAAAGGTTTAAGGAAGAAATTCCAAAACTAAGGCTCTCAGCTGCTGGAGCAATTGAATCTCGGGGTTTTCCTCAGGCCAGAATTGGAGCAGCATAGATTTCCTTCAGTGTTATAGAAGAGGAGGAGATACTAAATGTGGGGAGAGAGAAGCAGGAATGAGCATCTTACAACCTGCTTAACCAGGAGCCGGTACAGGTCAGGAAGGAACTCAGGGTAAGTTAGGACAGGGTCAAAATTGACTGACCTAAAGTTTACAGATGTCGAGCAGCATTCAAGAGGCAACATAAAAACATAAGAAATAGGAGCAGGAGTCAGCCATCTTGGCCCGTCGAGCCTGATCCGCCATTCAATAAGATCATGGCTGACCTGGTCGTAGCAAGCATTATTAGACATGTGCCAAGCACTCTGACACGTGCTCTTCTTCACTCTTTGACCTGCCTGTTCAAGTGCAACCTCAAACCTCACATTTTACTTTCAGTGGTGCCTCTGTGGCATTTGCATGTTCTCCCTGTGACCGCCTGGTTTCCCCCGGGTGCTCCACATCGTGAAAAACGTGTGGCTTAGTCGGTTAATTGGCCACTGCGACTTGCTCCAAGTGTATGGATGAGTGAATCATTTAATCATAGAAACATTCAGCACATAAACCAATCCTTTTGCTCCACCTCGTCCAGACCTACTGTGATGCTTATCTGTGCTAATCCCATTTGCTGCACAAGGCTTGTATCTGTCCACGATGATCTGATCTAAATACCTGTCCCCACGCCTTTAAAATGTAATTGTATCTGCCTCCACCACCTTCAGATATTAACCACCCTCTGTGTGGAAAAACCTACCCCTCAGATCTCCTTTCAATTTCCCCCTTCTCATTATAGGAAGGATGTGGAAGCGTTGGAAAGGGTGCAGAGGAGATTTACCAGGATGCTGCCTGGTTTAGAGAGGATGCATTATGAGGAGAGACTAAGGGAGCTAGGGCTTTACTCTTTGGAGAGAAGGAGGATGAGAGGAGACATGATAGAGGTGTACAAAATATTAAGAGGAATAGATAGAGTGGACAGCCAGTGCCTCTTTCCCAGGACACCAATGCTCAATACAAGAGGGCATGGCTTTAAAGTAATGGGTGGGAAGTTCAAGGGAGATATCAGAGGAAGGTTTTTTACCCAGAGAGTGGTTGGAGCATGGAAATGCGTTGCCTGGGGCGGTGATGGAGGCAGGTACATTGGTCAAATTCAAGAGATTACTAGATAAGCATATGGAGGAATTTAAAATAGAGGGATATGTGGGAGGAAGGGGTTAGATAGTCTTAGGTGTGGTCTAAAAGGTCGGCACAACATTGTGGGCTGAAGGGCCTCTATTGTGCTGTACTGTTTTATATTCTATGTTCATCCAAACCTGTGCCCTTTCGTTCCAGGCTCCCCGGCCCAGGGAGCAAAGTTCAGACTATCTTCCCTATTCATGGTAGAATGTATAGTTGATGTGAATGCAGGGATAGGATTAGTATAGGATTAGGGTAAATAGGTGCTTGATGGTTGTTGTGAATTTGGTGGATGAAGAGCCTTTCTCTGTGTTGTATGCCTCCATGACCAGAAGACCATAAAATATAGGAGCAGAATTAGGCCATTTGACGTGTCGTCTCTGTTCTACCATTCAACCAGCGCTAAATTTTTTTCAACCCCATTCTCCCACTTTCTTCCTGTAACCCTTAACCCCCTTACCAATCAAGAACCTATCGATCTCTGCCTTAAATACGCCCAATGACTTGGCCTCCACACCCCTCTGTCGCAATGGATTCCACAGATACACCACCCTCTGGCTGAAGAAATTCCTCCTCCTCCTCTCGGTTCTAAAGAGGTGTCCCTTTATTCTGAGGCTGTGCCCTCGGATCCTAGACTTTCCCACTGATGGAAACATCCTCTTCACGTCCACTCTCTCCAGGCCTTACAGTATCTGGTAGGTTTCAATGAGATCCCCCCTCATCCTTCTAAACTCCATCGAATACAGGCCCAGAGACATCAAATGCTCCTCATACATTAAGCCTTTTGTTCCAGGGATCATTCTTGTGAACCTCCTCTGGACCCTCTCCAGGACCAGCACATCCTTCCTTAGGTATGGGGCCCAAAATTGCTCACAATATTCCAAATGTGGTCTGATCAACACCTTATAAAGCCTCAGCAGTACATCTTTGCTTTTATGTTCTAGTCCTCTCCAAATGAATGCTAACATTGCATTTGCTTTCTTTACTGCTGACTCAACCTGCAAGTTAACCTTGAGGGAATCCTGAACCTGGACTCCCAAGTTCCTTTGCACCTCCAATTTCTGAATTCTCTCCCCATTTAGAAAATAGTTTACACCTTTAGTCTTCCTACCAAAGTGCATAACCCTACACTTCCCGACACTGTATTCCATCTGCCGCTTCTTTACCCACTCTCCCACCCTGTCCAAGTCCTTCTGCAGACTCCCTGCCTCCGTGACACTATCTGTCCCTCCACCTATGTTGGTATCATCTGCAGACTTGGCCACAATGCCACCAGTTCCTTCATCCAGATCATTAACGTATAAAGTGAAAAGCTGAGGTCCCAACACTGACCCCTGCGGAACTCCACTCGTCAGCGGCAGCCATCCTGAAAACAACCCCTTTATCCCCACTCTCTGACTTCTACCAGACAGCCAATCTTCTATCCATGCGAGTACCTTGCCCCTAACACCACGGGCTCTTACCTTGTTTAGCAGCCTTGTGTGTGACCACTTGTCAAGGGTCTTCCGAAAATCCAAGTATATAACATCCACTGACTCTCCTTTGTCTAACTTGACTGTTACCTCCTCAAAAAATTTGAACAGATTTGCCTGGCAAAATCTCCCCTTAAAGAAACCGTGTTGGCTTCGCCCTATTTTATCATGTACTTCTAAGTACCCTGAAATGTCACCTTTAATGACGGACTCTAAAATCTTACCAGCCACTGAGGTCAGGCTAACCGGCCTCTAATTTCCTGCCTTTTGCCTCCCTCCCTTCCTTAAACCGGGGAGGGGTGGGTTGGAGTCACATTTGCGATTTTCACAATTGCAGTGTCTCTCAGCAGCAGAGTAATATGCATCCAAAGAATGAGGAGGAACTGCAGGGTGGGGACAGGTGCATTGGTGATGTGGAACAAACAGTGGTGGCAAAACGAGAACAAGAAGCTGATGCCCAGAAGGTCGCCTAGCTACATGTACTTTGGAAAATGCAGCAAAGTGTGGAATGTACCTATTCAGTAGGAAAGGATAATCAATTGCTGGTCATGTTAATTGATATATGAGTCATTTGTTTGATACACAAGTTCATGCTGTAAATGATCCTTGCTGTCAAGAAGACTACAGAGAAAGAAAAGTTAAGGCAACGTTGAGCACAGCTGCCAAGCCAATGTCAACCCTTTTAGCAGGTTCCACATTAGATGACCAGTTGCCTTCAATAAACCCGTCAGGAGATGCAGAAGCAGTCAGTAGTGTCATCATGGGGCAGCCAATCTGTCTGCTGATCTCCAGTTATATCTCCTTACATGGAACAGAGGGACCTAGGAGCACAAGTGCATAGTTCGTTGAAAACGGCGTCACAGGTAGACAGGGTGGTGATAAAGCGTTTAGCACGCTGGCCTTCATCAGTCAGGGCATTGAGTACAGGAGCTGGGACATTATGTTGCAGTTGTGCAAGTCATTGGTGAGGCCACACTTGGACTACTGTGTACAGTTTTGGTCACCCTGTTATAGGAAAGACATGTAATTTGATGCCTGAACTTCATGGAGACACACAAACCAGTGGCTGATATATGGTAATATGTGCTAATTACAGTACATATGATTTCTGTTGTTGACAAAGGGATTATGTCCATCTGGACCAGGTACAATGAGAAGCTTCACACACTAAGGTTCTAACTGTGCGACGTCCATTTTAATGAGTCATCCTTTCCTAATGCCTTTTATCTATATTAAGAAGATATAGATTTGTTCTGCCTTGTCCCTTGGTTGCTTTTTGTGATTTACTTCTGCTCATCTCTTTTTAAATGGTTTTGTAGAAAAAAATACAGAGTTATCTGCAAAATACCTGTAAATTGTTTATTGTGTTGAAGGGATTCAGCAGAATGGAGAAACAGCAAAAGAACAGTAGACTCTAGGATTACGGACACTTGTCACCTGTTCAAGGAACAACTACCTATTTACCTGAGTGTAGCAGAATCCTATGCTGATTAGCAGAGCAATTTACAATGAATTGCAGGCATATTTTACAACCATTTCTGGTTGTAATATTCCATATAGATAGGGTCATAGAGTCATAGAGCAGTACAGCACGGATACAGGCCCTTTGGCCCAACCAGTCCATGCTGGCCACGGTGCCCACACAGCTAGTCCCAATTTCCTGCAATCAGCCCATATCCTTCCAAGTCCCGCCCCTCCATGTACCTAAAAGATACTGTTGTACCTGCCTCAACCACTTCCTCTAGCAGCTCGTCCCACACACTCACCACCCTCTGTGTTGAAAAGTTGCCTCTCCGGTTCCTTTTAAATCTTTCCCCTCTCCACTAAACCTCTGCCCCCTAGTTTTGGACTCCCCTACCCTGGGGAAAAGACTGTTACCGTCCACCTTATCTGTGCTTCTCATAATTTTAAACATTTCTCAGGTCGCCCCTCATTCTCCTACGTTCCAAGGAATAAAGACCGAGCCTGGCCAACCTCTCAATATAACTCAGGCCCTCTAGTCCTGACAACATCCTCATAAAATTTTTCTACACTCTTTTCAGTTTAACCACATCTGTCCTATAACAGGGTGACCAAAACTGTACACAGTTAAACCGGTAAAAATCCACTGTCATCAATCTAATTACTATTGACCATAACCAATGGCTGCAGCTACTCAGAAAGGCTTTGAAACTCCCTTTCAACCTTAGACTGCCAGTGACTGCTCTGTGGATGCTCCAGTGGGGTGCCAGAAAACAAAGGTTCTCAGGAAAAACAGTGAATAGTGAGAAAATAACAGCTCATTGGAATTATGAACACATCATTGATAATCAGTTGGTTTGCACTGCCAAGTGGTTCCTAAAAAGAACCAATCAAAAACATATGTGCTTGGCATTATCATGATGCCATCATTTAGAGCCAGGATATGTTCGGTATCACCTGCTGACTTTGACATCACATCCCTTGTGTGATGTCTTTTTAAATGTCGGCACATTATACCCGATACCACTCAGCTACCCTTTCACTGATGAACACCTGCTCACCTGCTCTCTGACCTCACTATCTACCTTGTTGTGACATTTCACCTTATTGACTACCTGCACTGCACTTTCTCTGTAGCTGTGACACTTTACTCTGTACTGTTATTGTTTTTACCTGTACTACATCAATGCACTCTGTACTAACTCAATGTAACTGCACTGTGTAATGAATTGACCTGTACGATCAGTTTGTAAGACAAGCTTTTCACTGTACCTCAGTACAAGCGACAATAATAAATCAATACCAATACAAATACCAATATGGGTCAACCACAGGCTTTGCACATAATCAACTGAACACAGTTAGCATATGAATAATAAAACAACTTGAAATTTTGATGGCATTCCATAATATCATTGGTAAATAAATTGGTAAATTGGTTTATTATTGTCGCATGTACCGAGGTACAGTGAAAAACTTGTCTTGCATACCGTTCATACAGATCAACTCATTACAACAGTGCATTGAGGTAGTACAGGGTAAAACAATAACAGAATGCAGAATAAAGTGTTACAGTTACAGAGAAAGTGCAGTGCAGGCAGAGAATAAGGTGCAAGGTCTTAATGAGGTTGATTGTGAGGTCAAGAGTCCAGCGTATCGTACCGGGGACCATTCAATAGTCTTATAACAGTGGGATAGAAGTTATCCTTGAGCCTGGTGGTATATGCTTTCAGGCTTTTGTATCTTCTGCCTGATGGGAGAGGGAAGAAGAGAGAATGTCCGGGGTGGGTGGGGTCTTTGATTATGTTGGCTGCTTTACCGAGGCAGCGAAAAGTATAGACAAAGAGTCCATGGAGGGGAGGCTGGTTTCCGTGATGTGCTGAGCTGTGTCCACAACTCTCTGCAGTTTCTTGCACTCACGGGCAGAGCAGTTGCTGTACCAGGCCACGATGCATCCGGATAGATAAAAATTGGTGAGGGTCAAAGGGGACATGCTGAATTTCTTTAGCCTCCTGAGGAAGTAGAGACACTGGTGAGCTTTATAGGTCATGGCGTCTACGCGGTTGGACCAGGGACGGGCTATTGGTGCTGTTCACTTCTAGGAACTTGAAGCTCTCAACCCTCTCAACCTCAGCACCTTTGATGTAGACAGGTGCATGGACACCGCCCCCCCCCCCCCCCCCTTCCTGAAGTCAATGATGAAAATGACTGAACTGGAAGAGGCAATGGGACTGGGAAGCTGGGAAAAAGCACGCCAATGATCAAAAATTCAGATAAGTATTTATGGATCCCACCCAAAATATTAACCCAGATGCTGCTTTGTGATCATTTCTTATTTATGAGTTAAAAGTTCTTTTGAATACAATGTTATACTTGGAGCATGAAATACCAATCTAGTTCTTGCAAGTTTAAAACTGCTTTAGGGCACGCCCTCTTCCAATTTACAGTGCAAAGGACGTTAGTAACAACAGCAAACAGAGAACAAATAGTAAGGTCAGGATAACTGGGATTTCTGCTATTATCCATTTACAAAGTGAAATAGATTGCCTTGAGTGATACCATTATCTCCTGTCCTCTAGTGGATAAACCACTTAACCTGCAGTTAATTTTAAAGAAGCTGCATAGGGTGCATTAACTAAATATAATCTGATTTTGCAGGTTTTAAAATCTGTGGGCACAACAAATGATTAGCACTGTGCTGCTAACGACGCAAGCTCAATGCTGAGATCAATCAATTAAGAGTCATTGTTAGAACTGGCTGTGTGCCATGCCTTGTAAAAGCCTCAATAATCAGATTATATTAAATTGCAAGAGTTCACAGAACTGGAATTAATAGTTTGTCACAGGTGATGAACGTAGGTCTTTTTTCCTGTTTCAAAAGAAAAATTAAACATTCATTTTTCTTCATAATTTGCCAGCCACTGCACAATCTCGGTCTTGAAATGAGCAATTCTGAAAATCAGTGAAAATGCAAAAACTAGCAACCAATCATCCTGCAAATTGTAATGAGGTTCTTCAATGTGTTTTGGAGTACACAGCTTGTAAGGTACAACTGAATGAAATTTCAGAATTTGATTGGGTACCAGTCATCTGACATGGAAGAAAAACATGCACTGTTTCTTTGGAAGAGTTGGTGGGGGTGGGGTACAACAATCAGAGCACAGAGATGGACAACAGAGGGTCAGTGAGCAGAATAAAAGGTCCAGAAGAAGTTTCATAACTTGAAAGTGCAGAGCAAGAGCATTTCGATAGATTACAACAAATAAGATATTTTTATTAGTCACAAGTACATCGAAATACACGGTTGAAATACATCTTTAGCGCAGAGTGTTCTGGGGGCAGCCCACATACTTTAAGGAAAATAACACTTCATAAAGAAATGTTTAAAAATTAATGGAGACACACAACATTCTGCAGATGCTGGAAAGCTGAAGCAACACACAAAGTACTGGAGGAACTCAGCAGGTCAGGCAGCATCTGTGGAGGGAAATGGACGACTGTCCTGATGAAGGGTCTCGACCTGAAAATTCGATAGTCTATTTCCCTCCACAGATGCTGCCTAATCTGCTGAGTTCCTCCAGCATTTTGTGTGTTGCTGTAAAAATTAATGGACTGGTACACAAGGACATAGGAACAGGAGGAGCCCACATAGTTCCTTATGTCCCTTCCCCCCCTTCTGTTAGATTGTAATTAATCTGCATCTGAGATCCATTCAATTGCCCTACTTCACTACCTCTTTGTTCCTTTGACCAACAAAACATCTTCCAATTTCACTTACAAGATTTTCATTTTAGTCTGTTATCAGCATATTTTCAGCAGAAGCCTGTTCCAGATTCAATTAATCTTTGTGGTTTTGTGAGTTATGCTTGAATGGCCTCATTCCAGTTGAAAGCCTGTCTCCTAACCTCTCCCATCCCTCTCCTTGGTCTCGATCTCCCACCAGAGAAAAAAAATCTGTCCAACTTGTCAAATGCCCTTTTGCAACTGCCTGTTCCTGTTTACATTATCCAGGACGTTGATTAACTCAACAAACTTGGACATACAGCTTTATATTTCTTCATGTCATGAATAAATATCGTGAAAAGCTAAGGATTCAGCACAGATCCCTCAGGGATAACACTGGTCATGTATATTAATTGAAATATATACCCATTCTTCCAACCCTCTCTATCCTGTTTCAGCAAGAGGCTGCAGAGGGTTGTAGACTCAGCCAGCTCCATCACAGGCACAACCCTCCCCACCATCGAGGACGTCTCCAAGAGGCGGTGCCTCAAGAAGGCGGCATCCATCACTATGGACCCTCAGCATCCAAGACATGGCCTCTTTTCGTTACTACCATCGGGGAGCAGGTACAGGAGCCTGAAGACCCACTCTCAATGATTCAGGAACAGCTTCTTCCCCTCCGCCATCAGATTTCTGAGCGGTCCATGAACCCATGAATATTACCTCATTATTCCCTTTTTTTGCAGTATTTATTTATTTTTGTAATTTATAGTACAGTAGCGTAGCGGTTTGTGCGACGCTATTACAGCGCCAGCAATCGCGGTTCGATTCCCGTCGCTGTCTGTAAGGAGTTTATACGTTCTCCCGTGTCTGCGTGGGTTTCCGCCAGGTGCTCCGGTTTCCTCCCACATTCTAAAGACGTATGGGTAGGTTAATTTGGGGTTTAAAATGGGTGGCGCGGACTCGTTGAGACGGGAGGGCCTGTTACCATGCTGTAAATAAAATTAAAAATAAAATTTTAAAAAAATTAATTAATTTTTATGTCTTTGCACTGTACTGCTGCGACAAAACAATGCATTTCATGACATATGTCAGTGATAATAAACCTGATTCTGATTCTGATAACCAATCTCCTGCCCATCTAAAATTGGTGAGGCCACACTTGGAGCATTGTGTACAGTTTTGGTCGCCCTGTTATAGGAAAGATGTCATTAAACTAAAAAGAGTGCAGGAAAGATTTACCAGGATGTTACCTGGACTTGGGGGCCTGAGTTACAAGGAGAGGTTGTATAGACTAGCACTTCATTCCCTGGAATGTAGGAGATTGAGGGGTGACCTGATAGAGGTGTATAAGATCATGAGGGACATAGACAGGGAGAAAGCCCATAGTCTTTTTCCCAGGGAGGGGGTGCTAAAAACAAAAGGGCATAGTTTTAAGATCAAAGGCGAGAGATTCAGAAGGGGCATCAGGGGCAGCTTCTTCACACAGAGGATAGTGCGTATTTGCAATGAGCTGCCAGAAATAGTGGTTGAGGTGGGCACATTAGCAACATTTAAAAGCCATCCAGATAAGTCCATGGATAGGAGAGGTTTAGCGGGCTATGGGCCAAACATGGGCAGATGGGACTAGCTCGCTGGGCAACACAGTCGGCATGGACCAGTTGGGCCGAAAGGCCTGTTTCCGTGCTGTATGACTCTACATCACATAGTTGCCTCCAACTCCTTGTACTTCCATCTTGTGGAACTCCATGTCAGTATCCTGCACTTGGAACCCATTATTGACAACATCAGTGGCCTCCTCAGAAAAATCACTTAGCTTTTTCAGCTCCCTGTTGGCACTTTCTGGTCAGTTTGTTATTGACCACAACTTCAGTCACTTGGTCCCATATGGCAAATTCTGGCGACTCACACCGTAACAAAGATACAGAGATTTAGCTGATAGATCCATAAGTTCCTAGTTTATTTCTACTACTGTTTTTAAAAGGTGAAATGACATTGGCATTCCAAAGAAAACAATTGATAGATCATGATGGACACAATAATCTTTTCACAATGGGATGGAAACCTGGAAATGTGTTTACTTTTGGTTTCATTAGTTTTTTCCATTATCTTTTTTTATTCCCATAAATGTAATAAATTTCTATCCTTGAACTATTTTTAGATGTGCTTCATATCTGGCCCCTCACCTTTCTGCCAGCTGGAAGGGTGGTGCACGAGTGGACCGTGTAGGGTGAACAGGGAGCAGGGGTGGCCAGAGCGAGGACAAGGAGAGGGCAGCAGTGATTGGCTGCAGGGTGAAGCAGGGAGATTGCAAGTGAACACAGAAGGTGAAGAAGTGCGGGGTAGTGGGCCAGCGCACAGTGGGGTGGAGCAGGAACAGTCTGAGAAGGCAGAGCAAAGCGAGAGTGAACTCCGAGGGCACAGAGGTAGCGGGCGGCAGTGGGAAGCACAGAGGCAGCAGGATGATCCCGAGTGGATCTGGCGAACTGGGCGCGAACCCGGCAGGGTGAAGCTGAGGTGAACCTGGAGGGGTGAAGGCAGGGTGGAGGCCAGGCAGACCTGAAGGGGTGGTGGACCGTGTAGGGTGAGCCAAGAACAGGGATGGACAGAGCGAGGGGCAACTAACAAGAGGATGCCGAACAGTAATCGGCCACAGCGTGAAGCAGGGAGAGAAAAATGGTATTGGTATTGGTTTATTATTGTCACTTGTACCGAGGTACAGTGAAAAACTTGTCTTACAAACCAATCATACAGGTCAATTCATTACACAGTGCAGTTACATTGAATCAGTACAGAGTGCATTGATGTAGTACAGGTAAAAACAATGACTGGGCAATGTGAAGAGGGGGCGGACACAACAGGGTGAAGCAGAAAACGATGCCGGTAACTGGAATTAATGCAGATAGGTACAAGGGCGGCATAGATCTAAGGTGGACCAAAGGGCCTGTCTGTGCGCTGTATGACATCGTGACTCCAGCCAATTGGCATGCCTGGGCCAGCCCTATTCACCCGAATGGTGCCACTGAATTTCATGTCCTAGGTATTTAGTGTCTTGTTTATTTTTGTTTATTTCATAGTATATTTATCAGGCACTCCACAGGCAGGGCCTTGGTTCCCACTTCCTGCAGCCAACTCACCACTCGTGGTCTGCTCCACCTCACCGAAGACCAGCAGTGTGTGGGGACCCGTGCAGCTCCAGACATCCTGCGTGGCTTTGAGGTTTGTGTGGGTGGTGACCATGACCCACAAGCTGGGGCCATTATTGTGCATGCTCTGAATAAACATGCCACATGAAGGGGAATTTGTAGACTAAGTCCCTGAGTGTCCATTTCTCTTTGCCTTCCTTTGGGTAACTTTTCTCTCAACAGTGGCAAAGTCGGCATCACAATTCATGTCGTCTTTCTCCATATCTTTCAAAGTACATCATACTCATTGACCGAGAAAAGTGGTCACAGGGTCACTGGCTCTATTTTTCCTTAGATCCTCCTAACCAGTTGACTGACACCCTCTCCTTTCGCTTCCTGTTCTATCCTTGAAGGTCTGCCTACACTCTGGACAAAAACAATCCTGATATTCCCGTCCTTCCCCTGTGGGCCACTAACTTGTACTTCTGGTCAAATGCTCTGTGCTGGAATATCTCAAAACAGAGACAGTGCAGGCTCCCTCTCTGAAAAGTCCCAAGTATCACTGTTCTGATACGTGGCCCGCCCTGTGATCCTAATTTTCACTTATTACTTCGTATGTCAGCGGTAATTTGGTTCTGTATATAATGGAATAACTTGTGATCTGGATTTAGTAGTTAGATTTAGCATGTTTTCAAGTTACTTTGTAACCGGTCTAGTTTTTTGTTTATTGGCCTCCTCACTTTAATCACCTTCTGTTTATTAATTGTATTTGTAGTTTTTACTTAATGCCCTTTATTCCAATCAGTTCATTTTAATTTTATCCTCTGTAACTTACCGATACACTCAGATTACTTTTGTATTTACTGTTGCTCCTCGGTTTAGAGTTATACCACCTCCTTCCCCAATGCATTGGCAATCCACTCCTACTAAATTCCTGTGGTAATTCTGTTTAAAACTTGCTCAACAGATTCACCCAACCGACTGCAACCATCAGATCAGATGGCGTGGTTCTGGATATGCCGCTGCTATCTATGATTATGTTGTTAAAATCCGGTTTGCTATTAAGGCAGTTTAGTTCTAACATGGGATCTTTACTCCTAAATGTGTTATACGCTGATGCACACAGTCAATGTGGGATCAGTTCTGATACGGAAATGATATATCCAAGTAAAATCTGGAACTCTGTGAGACAGAGATAGGGATAGGAGTAGGGGAATAGAAATTTGTTACAATTGGTGAAAGTTACAACAGCTTGATTACATGGCATCCTTTAAAGATAGGTGTGTGGTTTACATAATTTCATAAGAATCTCTTCCATTTTGAATAGCCAGATGTAAGTTAAAGGAAGAGGCATTGACAGAAAACGTAGAACACAGAACAGTACAGCACAGTACAGGCCCTTTGGCCCACGAGGAAGTGCTAAACTATATGAGCACCTCCTCCATGATCAATCTAACCCTTCCCTCCTGCACAGCCCATATCCCTCCATTTTCCTTACTTCCATGTTCCTATCTGAGATCCTTTTAAATGTCCCTGTTGTATCAGCCTCTACCACCACCCCTAGCAGTGCGTTCCAGGCACCCACCACTCTCTGTGTAGAGAAACCTACCTCTGACATCTCCCCTGAACTTTCCTCCACTCACCTTAAACTGATATCCTCTAGTATTGGCCATTGATGCCCTGGGAAAAAGTCTCTGACTGTCCACTCGATCTATGCCTCTTATCATCTTGTACACCTCTATCAAACCACCTCTCATCCTCCTTCTCTCCAAAGAGAAAAGCCCCAGCTCACTCAACCTATCCTCATAAGATATGCTCTCCAATCCAGGCAACATCCTGGTAAATCTCCTCTGCACCCTCTCTAAAGCTTCCATATCCTTCCTATAATGAGGCGACCAGAACTGAACACAGTACTCTAAGTATGGTTTAGCCAGAGTTTTATAGAGCTGCAACATTACCTCGCGGCTCTTGAATTCAATTCATCGACTAATGAAGGCCAGCACACCATACGCTTTCTTAATAACCCTATCAACTTGCGTGGCAACTTTGAAGGATCAATGGACTTGGACCTGAAGATCTCTCTGTTCCTCCACACTGCCAAGAATCCTGCCATTAACCTTGTACTCTGCCTTCAAGTTCAATCTTCCAAAGTGTATCACTTCACACTTTTCTGGATTGAACTCCATCTGCCATGGAATACTTGGAGTAATACATTTCAATTTGAAAGAAGAACTCCAAGGGAAAGTTCCACCATCTGTGATTAACTAAAAAGTTAAAGACAGTATCAAACTATGAGCAAAGATAGGTCATGAGATTGGACAGGATATAAAAAACAGCAAAGAATAATAAGATCAATAAGGAAGGAAAAAATAGAGTTGAGATAAAGCTGGCTGGAGGTATCAAAATAATAGGAGTTTATGTTAATACTGTTAACAAAGTGAGATCTGGTCCTGTCAAAGTCAAAGTTGAGTTTGTTGTCATCTGCACAAGTACAAGTATGCATAGGTGCAATGAAAAACTTACTTGCAGCAGCATCACAGGCACATAGCATCAGATAAGCAGCATTCACAAGAAAAACATAAATTAAACATAAATTGTACACAATTTTTTAACAAATAAACCACAATTAGAACAAAAAAGAGTCCATTTTAGTGCAATGTGATCAAAGCGGTCACAGTGTTGCTAAACTGTAGTGATTAGGGTTTTGCCAGTTGGTTCAAGAACTGAATGGTTGAAGGGAAGTAGCTGTTCCTGAACCTGGTGGTGTGGGTGGAAAACAAGGAGACAGCAGATTAATTGTCCAGGTATTTTGCATTAGTCCATGATAGAGGATACAAGTAAGATCCGAGAGATATCTGTAAATTGGGAATTGGAAGGGAGGGAGAAACTCAGGAAAATCATAATCTCCTGAGAATTGGAACTGAGCAAATCGTTAGGCCTGTGGCCTGATAAGTATTGGTCCTGACGGACTTCATCCCAGGGCCTTAAAAGAAGTGGCGAGTGAGATCAATGATGCATTGGTTTTCACTTTGCAAAATTCTCCAGATTCCTGAAGGTTCTATTAAATTGCAAAATAGTGAATATCACTCCTTTATTCACAAAGAGGGGGAGGTAGAACACAAGAAACTACAGACCAGTTAGTTTAACGTCTGATATCGGGAAAAAGAAGCTATTATTACAGATGTCATTGCAGGGACTTAGAAAAATTCAAGGTAATCAGGCAAAGCCAATGTGTTGTTGTGAAAGGGATATTATGTTTTACTAAATTATTGGAGTTCTTCTGCAGAAGTAATGTGTGCTGTCGATACAGGGGAACTAGTCGATCACCACCTTATCAAAACGCATCTGAACACATCAACATGGAAATGCAAGTGGATCTACAAGAGGACACCACATTGCTTTGATCAATAATAAACAGATCAGTACATTGTATACAAAAGTAGAGTCTACTTCATTAGGAAGTAATTCTACTTCAAAAGTGGCTCTACTCCTTTAGGAGTTTGAGGAGATTCGGTACGTCACCAAAGACTCTTAAGAATTTCTATAGATGTACGGTGGAGAGCATTCTGACTGGTTGCATCACAGCCTGGTATGGAGGCTCCAATGCGCAGAATCGCAAGAGGCTGCAGAGGGTTGTAGACTCAGCCAGTTCCATCACGGGCACAACCCTCCCCACCATCGAGGACATCTTCAAGAGGTGGTGCCTCAAGAAGGCGGCATCCATCACTGAGACCCTCACCATCCGGCACATGTTCTCTTCTCGTTACTGCCATCGGGGAGGAGGTACAGGGACCTGAAGACCCACACTCAACGATTCAGGAACAGCTTCTTCCCCTCCGCCATCAGATTTCTGAATGGTCCATGAACCCATGAACACTACCTCGTTATTCCTTTCTTTTTGCACTATTTATTTATTTTGTAATTTATATATTTCTTATGTCTTGCACTGTACTGCTGCCAAAAAGCAACAAATTTCATGACATATAACTCAGTGATAATAAACCTGATTCTGATCATCTTAAACTCAATAAAATGCGTATGTCTTTATCATCAGTTCGGGATAGTATCAAGGAACTCCCTCGTGCAGTGCTGTATTGTTTCAGGAACGGTGGGAATTGTGAGTTTAATTTCATGCATTAGTAGCCCCTTTCCTTAAAGGTCCTTAAAAGGTCATACAACAATATAACCAGCACCTTTTCAGCCACCTGGTAAAGGATGAGTGCCTGCTGAGATGATGGGAGGAGATGGCAGAGACCTGAAGAACAGTGTGCACAGGAGATAACATTGTGCAAAGGGGCCTTAACTCAGGAGGTTGCCAATGACAGCCGTCAATAACAGTATGCACTTCTTGGAGTTCTGCAATCCAGCTCAATATGATGTGAATGTAAAAGTTGCATTGATCAAAAATCAATGGTTCCCCACTTCGTCGGTTAAGCTTTCTATCTGACATGTGTAATGTAGCAGTGAGCAGCAAGTTATCATATGGTGTACGTATCAATAGAGACAGTCAAAGTCAAAGTCGAGCTTATTGTCACATGCTCAAGTACATGTGTGCACAGGTGCAATGATAAACTTACTTGCAGCAGCATCACAGGCATACTCTGAGACCAGGGACTCAACACTTCCCTTTGCAACTGGATCCTTGACTTCCTGACTAACAGACCGCAATCAGTAAGGATAGGCAGCAATACCTCTGTGATTATTCTCAACACTGGAGCCCCACAGGGCTGTGTCCTCAGCCCCCTACTCTACTCCCCATACACTCATGACTGTGTGGCCAGATTCTGCTCTAACTCCGTCTACAAGTTTGCAGATGATACCACCATAGTGGGCTGTATCTCAAATAACGATAAGTGGAGTACATGAAGGAAATAGAGAGCCGAGTGATAAGACATTTCCCTTGAATTTAATTGATCCACCATTGGTGACTGTGCCTTCAGCTCCTAAGTCCTTGTGGATGTAATTGAAGGTGGTCTGTAAGCCTGTCTTGAAAGGTCGCTAAGTCTTATAAAATCATCTCTAGTAGACACCAGGAGCCTCAGAACCCGGGGATATCCTATGTTGCAGACTAACATCAACAAACTCACGTGGTTAAGATCACACAGTCATTACATCACATGCATATGTTTACATAATTAAGTACAGTATAAGTATACCAGCCTGCTTTCCTACTTTGAAAAAGTGTTTCACGTATATAAAGCAATGACAGTTCAGTTTGTTAGCAGATTCTCTCGCATGCTTTAACCATCTCAGATATGTTTGGCTCTTTGGCAAAATAGATACATCTTGATTTGCAGAATATGTGACTAAACTTGTCATTGACTTCTGTGTCCTCCTCAGTAGTTGGTCCTACATACACCTCTGGAATAAGTCAAAGTCTAAAGTGGAGTTTATTGTCACATGCACAAGTACATGCGTGAAAAACTCACTTGCAGCAGCATCACAGGCACATAGCATCATTCACAGGAAAAACATAAATTAAACATAAATTTTACACAATTTTTACAAGAAAAAAACACAATTAGAACAAAAATAGTTGATTTTAGTGCAAAGTGATCAGAGTGGTCATAGTGTTGCTCAACTGTAGTGGTGATTAGGGTTTTACCAGTTGGTTCAAGAACCGAATGGTTGAAGGGAAGGAGCTGTTCCTGAACCTGGTGGTGTGGGACTTCAGGCTTCTGTACCTCCTGCCCAATGGGAGCTGTGAGAAGATGGCATAGCATCATCACATGTTTGTTCACTGGTATATCCATTGTTGCAATCATTTGATCAACACATGGTTGAGGGAGGGGGCGAGGGGTGTGGGGATTACCTAAAGTGGGAGAAGGCAATGTTCTTGCCGTTAGGCTGCAAGGTTCCAAGACGGAAAATGAGGTGCTGTTCCTCCAGTTTGCGCTTGGAATTCTCCTGGCAGTGGAGGAGGCCGAGGACTGACATATCAGTGATAGTGTGGGAGGGGGAGTTGAAGTGACCGGCAACAGGGAGATGCAGGTCGCGGTTACGGACAGAGAGCAGGTGTTCTGCGAAACAGTCTGCTGTTCCTCCAGTTTGAACTTTCCAGCATCTCATTTTGTCTTGGAACCATGCAGCCTAACAGCATGAACATTGCATTCTCCCACTTTGAGTAGTCCCCTCAACACCCCCCGACACCTCCCCCCAACCACGCCTCTTCTTTTCTTCCCTTTCCTAGCCTCTGTCTCTTTTTTCTTCCCCCTTCTTTCCTCTGTACCTTTGCCCCATCCCCCGGTGGATCTGCTCTCCCCTCCTCCCCCACACCTGCCCATCACTATCTTTTACCTGCATCTACCTACCACCACCTTGTGACCACCCCGCCTCCCCTCTTTTGTCCACCTATCACTGCTCTGCTTTTCCCTCCTATATACTGGGCTTCCCCTTTTCCTATCTTCAGTCCTGAGGAAGAGTCCTGACCCGAAATGTTGACCACCTGCATTTCTCCACGGATGCTGCCTGGCCTGCTGAGTCCTGCCAGCATCACTGTGTTTTTCATCTAGATATTCCAGCATCTGCAGTCCTTTGTTTCTCCTGCGTTATGGCCTTTTGTGTTATTGAAACTCACCCTGACAAAATTCACAAATCACTACCCAAAAATTATAAATTCAGAATAAAATTCACTCTCACAGAATTTGTGAAAAGGTGTAAATAAATGAAACGCAATTCTTTTTTCTGAGCTCGCATTTCTCAATGCACGTGTAGTTGATGCAGCTACACGTTACATTGAATCATGATGTGGCCTGTTTTTTAGGAACGCAACCCAGCCCCCATAAGGTGGGGGTCGCCTGTAATTCGGAGGAAACTCCGGCAGCTTCAGAACATGGGTGTATAGGTTATGGAAAAATAACATCATATATCATACTGATGTCACACGTATGATGACCTCATTATATCACAGGCGCATGTGACTCATTTTACGTATTTTGCACACAAATGAATTGCAGCCCTGAGCTCTGGAATTCCTTCTCTCAGTTTACCACCCTTTATTACTTACATACTTCTTCAAACTCTGCTTATCTGACCAATCTGTTCTATTCAGAATAAGGGAGTGACAACTTAAGACAGAGTTGAGGATAGATTTCATCTCTCAGAAGTTCATGAATGTTTGGAAATTTCCACCTCAAACAGCCCTGGAGACTAACTCATTGAATATATTTCAAGACCAAGATAGGCAGATTCATAGTCCACCGGGGAGCCAGGGGGAGCAGGCAAAGATGTGGAACTGAGGCCAACATCAAATCAGCCGTGATCTTATTGAGAGGAAGAGGATGTTCAAGGTCAATGGAGGTTTATGATTCATGACCAGAGTGAAGGACCTTCCAAGTATAAACTGGGTGGAACTTATTCCCTCCAGCAATAATATCTTCTAATTCTTACATTTGCATACATCTTTGCAGCAATATTTGTTTAGTAACACTCCTTTTAAAAAATAGGCTGGTATTCACAGTCAACTTGGTTTCTTTAACATGTGAGAGACATTGGTATGACTTTGCTACATTAAAGGTGCTATAAAATGGAAGTTGTTCATGTTTTACATTTTGATGGCAAAAACTTGAAGTCCATAATAAAAAGTAGATTGAAATGCCAAAATAAAATGCAAATCCTCCAGGAGATTTGCAACCTTCCAGTTCATTTGAAAGCATTCAAATTTCATCTAGTTCAAGTTGCAACACATCTGTTGTTTGCTTTCAGTGGAAAGTTGTGCCATGCATATAAAATGTCCCTCCATGTGATAGGTTCTTCTGCTTGTATATCCTTCATAGTCGTTGAGCAAGAATTTTCCATGTTCTAATGTGATCTGGGAAAAGTAGAATTCAAACTTTCATTTTTAGGATCAGCTTTTAATCTCACTTTTTTTTGAGGTTCTCTTGACATCAGAATTCCCACATCTCAAAATGCTTCAGTCAAGAATAACTAGAATATATTTTAAATAATAAACTGGTATTCATAACAAAATTGGTTTCTTCAACATGCGAGAGTCATTGGTGCTTTAAAAACATTTTTTGTAATGAACTTTGTCCTTGTGAAATTGAGGGAATACATTGATGCATAATGATATATTTTTCTTTCTATTCATTTGATACACCCATCAAGTACTTTTAAATTGTTTCTATGTAGATGCATGGTCCCTCTGTACAATCCGGCAACATTTCTCAACCCCAAACTTATAAAAGCATCCTTTGTGTTGGAGAAACATCTGCATTCTCACAGCATCTATTTTTATATCATTTGAAGGACGCCTAGAGAGAACTGATCTGGCACCAATCAAGACCATTTCACTCTAAACAACAATATTTAACAATGATCAGTAGAACGTACATGTCCCTGCTCAGGCCATTAAGAAGTGGAAGGGGTGGGCTTTTGCCCACTGTGTTTTGGACATCCCTTAAAATAACTTTCTTAACTTAGTCCTGCCACAGTGTGTTTACACTTTGACATTTTGGTAATATATTGCAGACATGCCACATTTACCCCTGACACAACAGTTCTTTAGTAAAAACAGAGATCTGTGTTCATTCTCCACTGAATGATTCACCTGCTACTCAACACTGGAAGACCTCTATAGCAGCTTTCATAAATCAAGAAAATTGTCTTTCTTTAAACTTGTTAACAGGCACAACATGCTTCTTTAGAAAATCCTACTATTCTCTCAACAGACTTTGATTGAAAATCTTCCTTTTTAACTAGCACATTCTAATTCACATCTAGTAGCAGCTTGTATGGCTGACTAGGAGCTAATTTATTAGCCTTTAAAGATTAGTCTATGGATGAATGCTTTGTAAGTGTTTAAATTTGTATTCACTCGCACAATGCCACTGAATGTATTTCCCTTGATTCTACTTGAACAATAACCATCTCTATACATTGAATTCAGTTTATTTTGTTTGTTCTACAATTTTTGCCTCTGCTATTAAATTAGCTACATTTTACATTAAAGAAAATTACTCAGAACCTTTCGTGCCTCCTAAGGTTTACTTACAAAGCGTATCATCAATATAAGTGGACATTACTAATAAACAGTTTGCTTAAATCAAAACCCAATCTAAAAAATTACAAATTAACAGTTCAAAACCACATTCTACCTACAGTCATTGCACCAACTCTGTTCACATGGATATTTTTTGTGTGTGCTCTCTAGTGAACATTTCTGTTTTCCCACATCCACATTTTCCCAAATTTATATCTCAAACTTTATTGTAAACAATGTTGTCGGAGCTACTATCTGAACAGATTAGATTAGGTTGTTCATTTTAGAGAATAATCTAATGCAAATTCTTGTTCTGCTAACTCCCTTACCTTTTCTAAAGCTCCAGCTGCAAATCTTTAATGAAAAACTATGGGGCAGATCCCCCAGTTAAAACCCACCAGCTGCACTCACAGCCACTTGTCAGGAGTGCGGGTCTCCCAAGCAACAGCATATCCCAAATTTCCATTCAGCTGATTGCTGATTCGGGAACATCTGCACTCCCCTGTTGGACTCTTCATGGAACACTTAGGCTGGGAAGTCTTCTTGTGTACCTTGCCGGCTCATTGCTTTCAATGGGCAGAAGCAGCTTTAGATGGATGTGTTAAGGTAATTTCCTCTTCATTTGACTTAATTGAGCTGCTTTTAATATATTCAATTACGTTTGTGTTCTTATGTTTTAGTATTTTATTTTTTATTTATTAAATCACTTAATAATTTCAGTGGTAATCTTGGTTTCAGTATTTCAGAATCAGAATCAGGTATATTATCACTGACACGTCGTGAAATTTGTTGTTTTGTGGCAGCAGTACAGTGCAAAGACATAAAAATTACTATAAGCTACCAAAAAATAAACAAAATAGTGCAAAAGAGGAATAATGAGGTAGTGTTCATGGGTTCATGGACTGTTCAGAAATCTGATGGCGGAAGGGAAGAAGCTGTTCCTGAAACTTTGTGTGTGGGTCTTCAGGCTCCTGTACTTCCTCCCCGATGGTAGTAACAAGAAGAGGGCATGTCCCAGGTGGTGAGGGTCCTTAATGATGGATGATGCCTTCTTGAGGCACCGCCTCTTGAAGATGTCCTCGATGGTGAGGAGGGTTGTGCCTGTGATGGAGCTGGCTGAGTCTACAACCCTCTGCAGCCTCTTGTAGTCCTGTGCACTGGAGCCTCCATACCAGCTGGTGAAGCAACCAGTCAGAATTTGAATGTTTTTGAAAGTTTCTGGAAGTTTGATACTCGGCGATGTTTGGAGCAAGACATCACTGGTTATCGGAGGAATCCGGCAGGTGGATCCTGTCAGCAGTGATGGGAGAGACTCCCGTGCTGTGCGAGACTCCTGTGCTGTGCCAAACCTTGCTGATTGTTGGGGGCTGGCTTCCCCACAGAGACCACGTAGAGCCCCGCTCCAATCAAATGTTAAAAAGAGAATGGTCTCTGCCCGCCCGGCTGCATGAAGTAAACATCTTGAGATTAAATTGGGGTCGGTAGTGCCCTTTAATTGGGGTACAGTGACGTCCCAACCATGTTCAATACAGGCGCACAGACTTCTGTTGGTAGGAGTGGTAGATGTTATGTTTGTAAACAATTAACATGTGTAGGTCCAACACTAGCTTAGGTCATGCTGACAGGCGGATCATAGTATCGGTTAGTCTGTGATGCTGATTTAATGCCTGCACTGCTGGTTTGGAGCACAGCGCTTTAGCTTCTCTTAACTTCAGACAGCTGAACATGTTTTAAACAGAATGAAGGGCATTGCCACAAACACTAAATAAAGAGCTTACACTCATAACAGTGCACAGAGCATCGAACAGTCCAGCACTGGACAGGCCATTCGGCCCACAGTGTTGTGCTGATCTTGATGCCAATTTATACTAAATGTCCTCCTGTGTATCATGCATATCCCTCCATTCCTTCATATTCATGTGTCTATCTAAAAGCCTCTTAAACTCCACCAAACTGCCTGCTTCCTCTACAACCCCTGGTGACCCATTCCAGGCACCTACCGCTCTCTGAGTAAAAAAAAATTACCCCTTACTTCCCCCTCCTAACCTAAAAAGCACGTCCTCTGGTGTTTGACGTTTCTACCCTGGCGAACAGACTCTGACTGTCTACCCTATCCATGCCTCCCAGAATTTAAAGAACCTCTATCAGGTCTCCCCTCAGCCTCTGAGGGAGAACAACCCAAGTTTGTCTAACCTTTCCTAAAAGCTCACACCCTCTAATCCAGGCAGCATCTTGATGAACCTGGTAAAGTAATAGAGGCACACAGCAGGAATAAAGATCCTTTGACAGAGTCTGTGGCAACTATGAAACACCTATTTACACTAATCCGACACTAATCCTATTTAATGTCCCCAACTCCCTACAGATGATTCATCCATTCATACTAGGGGAAATCGACAGTGACCAATTAACCTACCAATTCACATTACCTAAAGCACCCAGAAGAAGCACATACAACCATAGGAAGGCTGTGCAAACTCCACACAGGATTGAACCTGGGTCACTGGCACTGTGAGGCAGTGGTTCGACTAACTGCACCACTGTGCACGCCTTACAGAGCAATTATTGGTTGATTTCTTCTGACTGAAAGACACAATGATGCTGGAGGAACTCAGCAGGCCAGGCAGCATCTGTGGAGAAAAGCAGGTGGTCAACATTTTGGGTCAGGACCCTTCTTCAGGACTCTCTACATTGGTGAGACCAAACGCAGACTAGGTGACCGTTTCGCAGACCACCTGCACTCTCTCCGTAACCATGACCTGCATCTCCCCGTTGCCAGTCACTTCAACTCCCCCTCCCACACTATCATTGATATGTCAGTCCTCGGCCTCTTCCACTGCCAGGAGAATTCCAAGCACAAACTGGAGGAGCAGCACCTCATTTTCCATCTTGGAACCTTGCAGCCTAACGGCATGAATATTGAATTCTGCCACTGAGTCCTGAAGAAGGGTCCTGACCCCAAACATTGACCACCTGCTTTTCTCCACGGATGCTGCCTGGCCTGCTGAGTTCCTCCAGAATCATCATGTTTCTCATCTATATTCCAGCATCTGCAGTCCTTTTTTCTCTACGATTTCTGATGTTTTTATAATCCTTTGCCTGGAAATTCTCTAATGGCATCTGAAAGCAGCATCACATGGGAGCTGCAGGCTGTTTTGTCTTTGGGGGGGTGTTCCATCAACAATATTGTATCAGAACCAATCTTGTGCATGAAGATTAACACAAAGGCTGTTCCTCCTCTAACTCTCCCATTGTGTAGTATCAGAAGGAATCAAGTGGGCCATGGATTTCTGGAGCAGGGCAAGGACATGGTTGGGGGTTGAGGTGGGTGGTGGTGTTGAAGACCCAGTGATGGGGGTGAGGGACAATTGGAACTTTGGGGGCTGCAGTGAAGAAGTTGGGGGAAAGGACATCAGTTGGGAAAGGATCATTGGAGGCATAACTGGGAGTCCCAACAACATAAGCTCCATTAGGAAGGAAGGACTTAGAGCAAAGACCAAGCAAGGAATGTAACAGAACATTGATAGAATGGCCTCCACGCATTGGACCAGGGCGATTAGTTCATTTTAACTAACATAGCAGAACGTCTCCATTCTCCAGTTAAACCTTGCTTCAGTATGATTGGCCTACACTGTTCACTGACTTTGGATTTACAATCTAACTTTGCACCAAAATGGCCTCAAAATGTGATCTGGGCACTACTTGCCATCACAGTGGAGGGTTTGTGACTCCCATCCATATCTATGTCATATGTAGATATAGAACAAATTTTCATTGTTCTTGAACCTATGTACAAAGGCAATCAGGCTGTAGGTTAAACTTTGGAAAGAAATGTCCAGTTCTATGAGTTTTGGATGTTTTCTCTGGTTGGTTCAAGTTTCACTTGTCTTTTGGGAGGGGTATGGTAGGTGCTGAAGGTCTTAAACACTTACTTAAATTCTCCAACATTGACCAACATTAAGCCTTCCTGTTCAAATGTTGAAAGCTTGAAAATCTTAAAATCTTGAAAACCTGCACTACCAGGCTCAAGGACAGCTTCTATCCCGCTGTTGAAAGCCTTTTGAACAGACCTCTTGTACGATAAAGATGAACTCTTGATTTCTCAGTTCACTTCGTCATGGCCCTTGCACCTTATTGTCTGCCTGCACTGCACTTCCTCTGTAACTGTAACACTATATTCTGCATTCTGTTTCTGCTTTTCCCTTTGTACTACCTCGATGTACTTATGTTTTGGAATGATCTGTACAAATAGGTTGCAAAACAAAGTTTTTCACCGTATCTCAGTACATGTGACAATAATAAGCCAATTAGCAAAAACTGAGCGTAGTTGGGAGAACACAGAGAGGAACAGAACCGGCAGCAGCGTTGTAGAAGGAGAAAGACTCTCAGTGGGAGGCCAAACCAGCAAAGGGTGCTTGAGGAACAATTCTCCTCGCTGAACTTCGGGCAAAACCAGAGCTTGAGGCATCTGTGCCACCAAAGAGGTCATCACGGAAATATGCCAACAGCTGCAGCCATAACTCTATTTGCAGGACAGGTACTGCACCAGATTGTCTGAGGCTGGAAGGGCATCTAAATAGTTATGTGTCTGTCTCCTTCAACAATGTATCTGGAGATACAACCCAACCACATGCTACTGGCCAATAAGGGTTATCAGCTGATAATAAGACTTGAGGCTCTGCTTCACAACCTGTGCGTGGTAGGCACACAGTAAAAGTCATGGTGTCACAAGAAATCCGATCGAGTGGAGCATTGGTGCCCTGAAACAACTGTCTGTCTGGAGGAGCATGGAATAGCCACAAGATTTGTCAAGCTGTGCTGTAAGGTGTGTAGCTTTGCCATCATGAAATACCTATCAGGTGGAGAATGAGGAAGAACGTACATGAGCCGTAATGGTCCCTGTTGTCTCATCCATGTTCCTGCTACTTCCAAGAGCACGCCAGCTTCTCCTGCAAGAGAGAGGGATGTTTATCAGTGAATATTCAATCTGGCTGAGCGATGTGGCTGTAACAGTTGAATAGCTGGCAGTGTATTGCATGCTGCGAGAGGTGAGTTTGAAATTTTCAATAGTGTCTCTGTTTAAGCATGTGTATGTCAGGGGAGATGCCTGCTTGACAGATATTGTAGGCAGCTGCACAGTGAGGGTGTGGTGAATTGAGTCTCATGATGAAGTTGGTAGGAAATGGTATTTGAGGATGAATTCACTGCCTGATCCCACGTGTAGTGTAATTGAACTTCACCAGAATGCATCCATGTTCTTGAAGCGATACCATTTGCCAGCACTGACCCCCTCTGCTACGTACTACCTCAGTCTTCTGAGGACAGTGGGTGGATCATGGACAATGTGACGAGCAGCCCGTACCTGCTTCTTTGGTCCCAATGGTTGCACTTCCTCTTTGTAAACCAGCAGGTCATTCGCCCCGAAGGCCCCTAAGTCACAGCCCTGCTGCAGGGAGGTACAGTCCATGAGCAGTAGCTAAAGCAGACTGGAAAACCCTGAGGCCCTGTCCCCAGACTGTTCCAACTGTTCCAGACTGCTAATAGTCTGATTATGAGCGACACTTAAAAATGGTTTAATCTAAATAAAAATTATAACCAGATATATTTAAAAATGTTTTCAAGTGATACCCATTATTTAAAAACACTAAGATTAAACAAATTTGAACAAAAACACTTACCTGAACTTACCTTTCCAGTCAAGCTAAGGGGCCCCATTCAATCGAATGGGGCTGCTCTATTCATCCCAGCACAGTGCTTAACGCTGCAGCTTCAAGGCTCCAGGGATCCGAGTTTGGTTCTGACCTCTGTGCAGAGTTTGCACATTCTCCCTGTGACCCTGTGGGTTTCTCCCGAGTGCTCCAATTCCCTCCCAATTCCCAAAGAGGTGCAGCTGGGTTAATTGGCTGCTGTAAATTACTCCACAGGGTCAATCACTTGCAACACAACTGTTGAAAGAGATGCAGTTGATGGGCATGGGAGACAGAATGTATTGCAGGGCCACATGGACAATAAGGAGAGGGAGTCAGACTGAAATGATGGCTCTGTTTAGAGCCAGTATGGATCCAGTGGACCTTATGCCCTCCTTCCATGCCGTAGTGAGTAAGGATCATTGGTGAAGTGTATCCAGCCCCTCAGACAAGAAATTCTGACCTGTGCTGTGGACTCAATGAATCTGACCTCCAGCTCATTGCTGACGTCGATGTAGTGTGCAGTCAGTCAACAACTCTCCATGGGATTGGCAATAGAAGAACATCGTGATCCCACCTGATATTTCTATTTCTTTCCACCACTTCAACTGAGATCATCAAATTCAGCATCTGAAAACCTTTCTTTCAAGGACTTGGGTTTATCCTTTCCCATGTTACATTCACATGTGCAATGACTCAGCATTTATTCCAGCCACAGTGAACCTTGTTCTTACAATGTGTAGCCTAACTATCGCAGGCTTTCTTTATTATTGAACACAACCAACAAAGAGTATGGGGATTGTTGGCTGTACGCAGCTACCAAGGGAAAGAGCAGATATTGGTCTGGTGCATGCATTGCACAGAACAGGTGCTGGTTAATTGTGCATCACATGTACATCAAAACACACAGTGAAATGCGTCTTTTTGCATTACTGAGAATGTGCTGGGGGCAGCCCACAAGTGTCGCCACTCCTCTGGCGCCAACAAAGCGTGCCCACAGCTCCTAACCTGTATATTTTTGGAATGTGGGAGGAAACTGAAGCACCCGGAGGAAACCCATGCAGACACGGGGAGAACGTACAAACTCCTTACAGACAACGGCCAGAATTGAACCCAGGTCGCTGGCGCTGTAATAGCGTTACACTAACTGCTACACTACCGTGCCGCCTCCTGTGCAAACTTTTGTAGGCTAACTAATTTAGCTCGCCCTCTGGACTAAAACATCATGCAGCACACATTCTGTGAAATTTTCGAACGATGCATGGTGAAAGGAGGTGATTCATCCCTCATTACCTGTGCCGGCTCTTTGAAAGAGTTATTAGCTACCTCATTCTTATGTTCTTTACCCACAGTCCGTATGAATTCTCCTTTTCCAGCAGCTAATGAAATTTAGACTGAGTGTCAGATAGGACCCAGAGATAGTGGACTGAAATGGTTTACTCAGAATCACTTGAAATAACTCTACATCAGGCCACAGCGTAAGTAGTATGGCTCAGAGCGGTTTTAAAGCGTTGAAGTGATTTCATTTGTCCCTGTGCTATCAGGAAGGTAGATTACAAGGAAGTACTGCATTTAGAAATCTAGCCCTTTGACTCATTAAATTGTGGATTAAATTTTACATTTTCCAGCTGTAATTATTAATGTCAAGGTGCTTTGGGGCATTTCAACAACAGACTTACAATAAAAATAGGTTGGGAGGTTTTGCTGCCAAACCTGTCTCGTCATGTTGCCACCCACGCACTTCAATCTGCTGCTCCCTCACTGTCACTGGAACTACAATGCCTTTATCTGCAGCTGTTTTCCAGGGGCAACAACATGTTTAAAAAAATAATTTGTTCATCCCAGTAATTCAAGCGACACTGGCAAGCAATCCTTGTTGACTTTATGTAGTCACAAGCAATACCTCATTCTTGCATGCAATTCGAATGTACAAGATTCACTTCCTATTCACTGTGATTGTAGTATCATGGCTTTAAGCACAGAAATCTTAAACCCTTACCAAAAGCATCTTTTATTTAGTGTGCAGATATTATTATTTGGCACTTATCAGCTGTATTTTCCATCTCCTGTTAGAGTGCTGAACCCAAGGTTCAGAGGGCGGTGAGGAAGGAAGTACAGAACAGCCTTGGCTTCACATTATGATGGGTCTGTCTACCATTTCTTCCATTCACGCACCATTGTGGTTCTGCTTTGGGGCTCCTGAGGTGTAAAGAAATAAAGGGCAATTGTTCCTGAGGCTGGTAGGGAGATGGGATGTGGAAAATCTGAAACTGTGAATATTGGCCAATCCAGAGAATGAAATGTTTGACTGACAGTCTCTGGCTGATAAAACTTTCAGATTTTCTACATCCCATCTCCCTACCAGCCCCTGCTCCCCAAACCTTTCCCCATGTTAGTGGGTGTTTCTTGGAGTTTTGTATCTCTCCTCCACATTGCTTGCAGATTCATGTCATCTACTTTTCAACCCGTTCCACCCAGACACCACAGACATCTGAGTTGGCACACCTACACTGTATTTGCAGATAGAAACAGTCCATTCAGTCCATCTGGTCTGCACTGCTGTTCATATTCCACTGAGGCCTCTCCATCACACCTTGTAATGCTTGTCCACACTGTAACAGGATCCATGGTGTTAGTCTCAACTATTCCATTTTGAGGCAACTTCCACAATCTCCACTGTCTTGGTTTCTCTCAAATTCCTTGCTGGATGTATCGGTGATGACCTTCGGTTCCTCCCTACTCTGAGTACCTCTTTGGTATCTGCACAATCAAATCCCTTCATACCATTAAAGGCCTCTCTCACTCACCTCTCAGCCTCTTTGTTCCAGAGAAACAAGCCCCAGCCTGCTCAATGAGCTGTAACTCAACCTTAAAAAACCTATATTACACCTCCTCTATCGTTTCCATATAGTTTTTGCTTTCCACGATGACAATAATTAGTTACGTCTACATAACTAGACAAGCAGCAGAAGCTGGAAATCGAGAACAAAAAGCAAGATCTGTTGAAGGTCCCTTGCTTAAAACATCACCTGGTTCCTCAAGCTGAGAAAAGTGCTGCTTTCTGTCACTGTTTCACACAAACGGATCTTGGTTTAAAAACATATTCAGCAATTCCTTACCTCCTGACAGGACTCTTTGCCACTAACATCAGGGTATTCAGCAGGGCAGGTACCAGATGCTGCCATTTCTTGTGGAAGGGATTCGAAAGAAAACACGTGCCCAAACATCAAACTAACAACCTGAAAAACAACCCTTATTTTTAATAAATTTTGACAACCCGGTACACCACCGATGCAAGGCACACCAAATAAAAGCTGCCAACAGTCAGTCTGGAATCACCACATAACTGGTCATTTTTGGATGGATAGGCTGCTACTAATTGGATGCTGGAACTGCAGATGTTCCCAATCTACATCAATGAAAGTCTTGGGGGTGGGAGTTGAGGGGGGGCCTCAAGTGTAATATTTTTCAAGTTTGATAATGATACAAAGCTAGATGGCAAATCGGGTTGTGGATGCAGTGAACCTTCAGGGGGATATGGACGGGTCAGGTCATTGGGCAAGGACATGTCGACAGATGGAATATAACATGGGAAAAATGTGAGGTCATCCACTTTGGAAATAGAAGAGCAGATGTTTTTGTGAATCGTAAAAGAATGAAAGGCACTGGTGTTTGTAGGACACAAATCATCGCAAGTTAACCTGTAAGTACAGCAAACAGTAAGGAAGGCAAGTGTTATGTTGACCTTTATTGCAAGAGGATTTGAAGAGGTGTCTTGCTGCAATTATATAGAATTGTGGAGAAAATGTATCTGGAACATTATGGACAGGTCTAAATTTCCTATCTAAGGAAGGCTATACTTGTGGTAGAGGGAGCAAACCTTCACAAGATTGCTTCCTGTGATGGTGCACTTTTTGACCAAGGAGAGATTCAGCAATCTATTTGCCATTAGTTGGACCCTCAGTAGATTGATAAATCACTGGAAAATCGGAAGTATGAGACTTAAATGAAAAACAATTAAGAGTGACGAAAAGGTTCCCTCTGATATCCACCTCAGAATACTTAGAAGTAACTGTCTGTTGTGCTGTTTTGGGCTGTGGTGCTGATGCTGGTGTCAGGAACTTTGGTTGGGTAGGGAGGAGGTGTTGTAATAGGTGGCAAGGTCTCATTCATTTAGGTGCTGTGAAAATACTGTTCGTGCTGCATATCCCGGGAAGAACCCAGTCTATTTCTTATGATAAAGAGCTCCTCCTGTTTCCGCCTAACGTGATCTTTAGGCTTGCAAGTTTCTATGAATTGGGTTAAACTTTAGAAGGAGGCATGCACACGTGGTGGTCCCTATCCTGTCAACCTTACAGCAACAGGTTAAGAAAACAATCTGCGAATTGGCTGTGTCAAGACTTGTGGAGAGGGTGAGTCAGGAGAATGGAGAGGTGGGAGAAAGGGCATGTATATAATATGAACAGCAAATCAAGTAACAAAAATTTTGCGTATTTTGGACTTTTTAGTGGCTTGATTTGAAAACTCATAAAGATCATGATTTTCTTCTGTTCAAGCAGCTTAGTGTCCAATAAAACAAAACAAATTAAGTTTGAGTATGGGGTATGTGGGGGGGAGGATGGGGGAAAGTAAATTTGTATTGTTTTAATAATTAATGTGAAATTTATTCTGTAAAGCAGTGAATACGTTGAGATCATTGAGGACACGTTCTTTGGACAGAGGTCCCGACTACTACTGAATCTCCAGAATAGATAAAGGTTAAAAGTAATGGTGGGCCGAAGGGCCTGTTTTGTGCTGTATGTTTTTTTTAATTTCAAGCAAATTATGTTGTTAAACACCAGAACCACCAGTCATATTTACTTGCATTTTAAGTAAGGGAAGTGTTTTTGGCTTGTTGTTTGGTAACATTCAGAACAGAAACCAGCTGTTAATAAATTCTTGCATTTTTGACTGTATACGTGAGTAAAACTATCCTCATTTGGTTATATACAGTTGAAAGAAAGCTTATTTTCATGTCAGTGGCCCTTGGACATGATACGGATTGTCAATTGGGCTATCCCACTGATAATGCTGTACACCACTGCTCTAATTGCTGTTTGTGGGATCTTGCTGTGTGGAAATTAAGTGTCCTACTGTATGACAGCACCTACACTTCAAAAGTGGTTCTTGAGCTGTGAGATGGTTGGAATGCTCAGCCAACACAAATGGGTCTACATAAATATCTGTTCTCTCTGTCCAAAAGCCAGTAACGGTTGATATTTTAAGATTCTGCACCTTAATGTACTCAAGATCATGGAGTCAAATCAATGAATTGCTTTATTCTGCTAAATGAATCCTGAATTCTTACCACTTTGAATTGATGCACACCCTCTTCACAAAAATATCTCTTCACAATGTTCGATAATGCTCTTCATTGCTGTAACTTGCAATCTATACACTTATTGGATGTGAATTTGTCTTTAATGGAAAAAAAAGCAAGGGCATTAACTGGAAGATTGCATTTTAACTGGGTCTAATGTTCATATTGGCTATAAAGACATAAAAAAATACATATTTAAAGGATTTGCTCAGCTTCCAAAATGTTTCTGTATATTTCTGCGCTGCATTGCATTGGATGACACAAGCCAGGAAGATTCATGACTTAGTCCTTGATTTGTGTTAAATTCAGCAGAGGTAGCAGTCGGGGGCTGCAGTTGACATACTGGAACCTCTTGCGTTTAGCCAACCTTAGACCTCAACCACTGCTACATCAACAAGTTCCGTTTGTAAAGCAATATTAATGATTCAGGCAAATCCAGTGAGTTCCCGAGTGTGTTTTTGTGAACACTTTCTCACAAGGATGGGATGTGACAGTGCTCGCAAATCCTGGGCTGGAAATCCTTACCTGCTTGGTAGCACATGTGGGGATTGGTTTTCATATGTGCAGAAACTGCAGGTGACTTGTAAAGTCAATGAGTGTGCACTTCAAAGTGTAGATTCCCGCCATGGTTTGGAACTTCTATATCCAAGAGGAAAACGAGGAGATATTTGGTAAAATTTCTGAGCTGCGTCCATAACTCTCTGCAGTTTCTTGCGGTCCTGGGCAGATCAATTGCCGTACCAAGCCGTGATGCATCCAGATAGGATGTTTTCTATGCTGCATTGAGTAAGTTGGTAAATTTCTTTATTATTGTCACATGTACCAAGGTGCAGTGAAAAACTTGTCTTGCATACTGTCCATACGGATCAATTCATTACATAGTGCTTTGAGGTAGTACAAGGTAAAACAATATAGAATGCAGAATAAAGTGTGACGGTTACAGAGAAAGTGCAGGTGCAGGTAGACAATAAGGTGCAAGGTCATAACGAGGTAGATTGTGAGGTCGAGTCCATCTTATCGTACTAGGGAACCATTCAATAGTCTTATAGCAGCAGGATAGAAGCTGTCCTTGAGCCTGGTGGTACGTGCTTTCAGGCTTTTGTATCTTCTGCCCAATGGGAGGGGGGAGAAGAGAGAATGTCCGGGGTGGGTGGGGTCTTTGATTATGTTGGCTGCTTTACCAATGCAGCAAGAAGTATAGACAGGGTCCATGGAGGGGAGGCTGGTGTCCGTGATGCGCTGAGCTGTGTCCACACCTCTCTGCAGTTTTTTGTGGTCATGGGCAGAGCAGTTGCCATGCTAAGCTATGATGCATCCGGATGGGATGTTTTCTATGGTGCATCAATAAAAAATGGCGAGGGTCGACAGGGACACGTCAAATTTCTTTAGCCTCCTGAGGAAGTAGAGGCGCTGGTGAGCTTTCTTAGCCGTGGTGATTATGTGGTTGAACCAGGACAGGCTATTAGTGATGTTCACTCCTAGGAACTTGAAGCTCTCAACCCTCTTGGCCTCTGTGTTTCGATGTACATGTGACTAATAAAGATATCTTATCATCTTTTCTTATCTTATCTTATCTTAGTGGTAAGCATATGTGGAAATCTTGCTGGTTGGTTGTAATCACTGCAACACGTCCAGCTCCACTAAATTCAGTTTTAATTTCATTTTAATATTTTTGGGACTTCCTTAAGTATAAGAATTAATATAATTATTAAATGTTAAGTGTAATTATAGGTTTTTTTTGTAATTGAGTATCTCAACTGTATCTGAAGTCTTCCCAGATATGGCAGCTGAGCTCTGTAGTTGCAGAATTGGAGTGGGAAGGATGTTGGATACAGTTACCTCTCGTGATCTTTATCAAATTCCTACTCTGCAAAATGTGCACTTGTGGACTGAACCCATCACCCCACACAGCCCCAAATACATACGCGCAGGAAGAGCATTATATGGGCTGCACGCAGACATCTTTAAGACGAAGAATACCATTGGGAAAGTACAAAGAATCTTCTGCACATTCATTATCAGCTTCATCTGAGCCGATGCAATTGGAGTAAATTAGATTTGCTTGAAGTGATGTCTAAGTGACTACAAAATTATTTTCATGAAATCATTGTGCCATCCCTTTATAAGAAGAAAAGCAAAATGTAAATGAAAATAGTAGTTTTTATTTAGATTTCTCTTCATCCTTAATTTAACATATCTGTTGTGAATTATTTTTAAGATTAATTTTCATTCATTTACACTTGTTTTCAGTGTTCCTTCTTGTGTCATCCTCCGGCTGTTACTATGTGGTATTCATTGTTCCTAAGTGACACAGGTAGGAAGTAATGAACACTGTCCCCCTATTGGTGAATCATTCAGTTGTAACACTTAAAATGATGGGGTCACCCCACAGTTCAAGTTTAGACCTTCCAATTGCTATTCTGGGTAAACCAGCAAATATTTTATTGACTTCAAAACAGAGAGATAACTTCACATTAAGTGTGAGGTTGACAGTGTTGTCAATGGGAATGAAGATCTGTGTGGTTTGGATCTCAGTGCTACTGGCAATGAATAAATATACTACAAGGTGAAACCGGATCATATTGGAAACAATGAATGGGGCATTATTTTTATTGACATTTCTCCACTTCCTTCCCTACCATTTTGTTCTTATGTACTAAACTATAAAAACAATTCTTCCAGAAACTTCTGAAAGAATATATTTTTAAATATACTGAGAAATCAATATTGATAGCATAATAATCCTTATCACATCAACATGCCATACATTTTATGATCTCTATAAACAAAATAATGTCTCCTTTGAAATATTGTGCAATTATTACACCATCTCTGCACCATTTAATAATCTGTCAGTGACAAAATAGTGTTTTTAAATTAGAAAAATAATCCAACCCTTATTTTTTTTCAGATAATAACATGATCAGGATAAAAAGGCTTCAAGCAAGTTAACAGCATGAAGATGCTGGATTAACATAACCTTTTTGAAATAGAACAATTATAGGATCTGCCACATCCTAACTGAGACTAGAGTTAGGACAAAAGTGTTACTAGAATAACAGTGAAGTCTTGTAAAAAGTAGCCAGAAAGATCAAACTGGCAAAAACCAAGCTGCCTTGTAAGTAAATTCCCAACTGAACTTATCATTAATTAGTGGGAGTGATTGTAATCAGCCAAGCAGCAATGCTCCTCAGTAGTTCAATGGGCTCAACCTATGCAGAGCAGAGTCATTGCTCTCACACTTCCCTCAGAGCAGCAAGCACACAGATGAAGCTCAGGTAATTTGGAGAAGGCCACATTCTAATTGTGGAAGAATTTTTGGATGTTAATCATCAGCTGATTTTTTTGCACAAGCCAATTACAGATGTGATACTATATTTATTAATTTGCTTAAATGGCAGCAATAATACAATTGATAGGTATCATCTGCCAAAACATGTGTGCAGAGAGCAGAGAAGGATTAAGTACATACTATCCACCGAAAGAATCCAGAATGGGAATGCGTAGGATTAATGGCCCTCTCGGGGCATTGACTCCACAAATTTTCTCCTCGTTCCAGGTTTCCCTGCCCATTTCCAGACCTGCTTTTGTCAAAAGGGGTGGGTTTCCGGCTCATTCCATCGATGCCGCTCCCAGCCAACATTGGGCTTCCCCTTGCCCTGCATTAAAAAACGCCTGTCAATTCCTTGACGTTTTCTACTGTGTTGGTACTGAGTTTAGCGATGGTAAACCATCACTCCTTGCTGTGTGGGTGTCTTGCCAATCTACATGGATTAAAATGCCAATTTACTTTTGGCAATGAAGTAAAAAAATGTGGATTTGAAAATGATACATAATGATGTTTTAATCTCAGAAGCCTTCAAAAATTCTATTCTTCAGGAACATCAACTGCATTAACCATTAAGACTCCTGTAATATTGTCATCATTACTGTAGTGTAGCAGTTAGCATGACACTATTACAGCACTAGCGACCTGGGTTCAATTACGGCCGCTGTCTATAAGGAGTTTGTATGTTCTCCCTGTGTCTGCATGGGTTTCCTCCGGGTGCTCCGGTTTCCTCCCACATTCCAAAGATGTACATGTTAGGAGCAGTGGGCATGCTATGTTGGCGCCGGAAGAGTGGTGACACTCGCGGGCTGCCCCCAGCACGTTCTCAGTAATGCAAAAAGATCCATTTCACTGTGTGTTTCGATGTACATGTGACTAGTAAATAAATATCTTATTGTATAAATATCAATGCAAATGTAGTGTCACGTGACCAGGAAAAGTGGGGTCATGCTTCAGTTTTCTTTTCAGTCTGCATTCAGTTTACTGCCCCATGGATGAACCAATCAGTAAAACAGTGCAACGGAGTGGAAAGGTTTTACAGAGACAAGAACACATTGTGTGGGCTAATGTCAATCTACCCATTCTTTTGTGGTCCCTCCTCCACTCCTCTTAACACTTCTTTGTTATCAGTTATTCATTAGGCATTTTTGATCAAAGTATTTCATCACAAACATCCACAATAGTTTTACTTTGAGTCTTATATTTCCTCGATGAGCAGCTTCAAGTTCCTGGGCGTCAACTTCTTAGAGGATCTGTCCTGGGACTACCACATTAATGCAATCATGAGGAAGGCACGTCAGTGGCTCTACTTCATTAGGAGTTTGAGGAGATTTGGTCTGTCACCAAAGACACTTGCAAATTTCTACAGATGTACGGTGGAGAGCATTCTGACTGGTTGCATCACTGCCTGGTACGGAGGCTCCAATGCACAGGATCACAAGAGGCTTGTCACGAACCAGCAACAAAAGAAACACACTGAGCATGATTCAGTGTTAAAAACTATTTTATTAATCACTATTTATGATAATACGTAAAATAAAAGTAAAAATGTTAGTATGTTAGAATTCAAAAATGTTAAACCTCGAACGTTAACCCCAAAACTAAACTCGTCGTGTGTGTGTGTGACAAAGTCCCAAACTCCAAGTTCCGGAATGGTTCTTAAAGTTCAGTTCCGCAAGCCATAAGGTGAAACATGAGCAAGGGCTTCTTCAACAACCACCGTTGTCTGAAGATAAGACGTAGATGTAGAAAAACAGAGAGAGAGTACATACGAAATCCAAATGTTCCATGATGGAACCCAAACGACACTCCAGTGTTTACTCGGTAGTGACTTCCTCACCCCGAAAAGCATCCGAACCGTGGTCGTCCACACACAAATACCTGTTTCCTTCTACAGGTCAGCAACAAAGTGAACTCCACCGGATTACTTCCAACTTCCATACATGGATTTCAGTGGCAAACACAGTTATTGTTTCTCATCCATCGATAGAGAAAACAAGCAGGCTGGTGTCTCTCTCCCTTCTCTCTCTCTCTTTCCTCTTCTTCTTCTGACTTCAACAACGTCATTACGTCCTTTATCTTCTATTGACGTAAGCACGCCCCACACACACATACACACACACTCTCTATCTTAAAGGGACTTTCACTGAGTCCGTAACACCTCCCACCTAAAAAAAAATTTTCCAAGAAAATTTTAACCGCGCATACAGTTAGTAATGTTAATAATTATCATGCTACACAACTACAGACTATCAGATTAGTACAGATACATGTTTCCCATTTAACATCGGGAAAGACAATCAGCAATCACATTATCTTTGCCTTTAATGTGAGTTATCATGAGATCAAACTCTTGCAAAATTAAACTCCAGTTTAACAGCCTTCTGTTCTTGTTTTTGACTCGGCTCAGAAACACCAATGGGTTATGATCTGTATACACAGTCAATGGTTTCTGAGCGGTGCAAACATATACACTGAAATGTTGCAAGGCTAAAACAAGCGACAGTAATTCTTTCTCTATGGTGGAATAATTCTTTTGATGCTCATTAAATTTCTTTGAAAAGTAAGCTACAGGATGGTCAATATCATCAAGGTCATCCTTCTGCAACAACACAGCTCCTGCAGCTTCATCACTGGCATCTACTGCTAATGAAAATGGCTTTTCAAAGTCAGGTGTTTTGAGCACAGGATGGTAGCATAAAATGGCTATCAGCTTCTCAAATGCTTCTTGACAAGAATCTGTCCAAACAAACTTTACTCCCTTCTTCAGAAGATTAGTTAGGGGAAGAGCAATATCAGCAAAATTTTTACAAAATTTTCGATAATATCCAACCATTCCCAAAAATCTTCTAACAGTCCTCGTACCTGTGGGAATAGGGAACTCAGATATTGCTTGAACTTTTGCCTGAACAGGAGCTTGCTTGCCTTGACCTACAACATAACCAAGATACGTCACAGTGGCATGGCCAAATTCACTTTTAGCCAAGTTAACTGTAAGGTTAGCCTTGGAAAGTCTTTCAAACAACCTTTCTAATGCAGAGATGTGATCTTCCCAAGTATCATTCCCAGTCACTAAGTCATCAATGTAGGCATCTGTATGTTTTAACCCATGAATCACTGAATTAATCATTCTTTGAAATGTTGCCGGAGCATTTTTCATTCCAAATGGCAAAACATTGTATTCATACAATCCAGAAGGGGTTACAAAGGCTGAAATCTCCCGTCCTCTATCTGTTAATGGAACACACCAGTACCCTTTTAATAGGTCAATCTTTGTAAGAAATTTTGCCTTTCCCACTCTGTCTATGCAATCATCCACCCTAGGAATAGGGTAAGCATCTGACTTTGTTACAGCATTCACTTTCCTGTAATCTGTGCAAAATCTAACAGTTCCATCAGGTTTAGGTACAATAACACAGGGCGAACTCCAATTTGAAGTAGAATGTCTAATAATATCATTTTCCAACATGTATTTTATTTCCTGATCAACAAGTTTACTTTTTTCCACATTCATTCGATATGGGTGTTGTTTGATTGGTTTTGCATCCCCAACATCAACATCATGGGTAATTATCGATGTTCTGTTTGGAACATCTGGGAACAGATTTTTAAATTTTAAAATTAATTCTCTCATCTGTTGTTTTTGTGAAACTTGTAAATGGTCCAACTTCGTTTCAAGGTTCTCCATGATATTTTGGTTTTTCAGTTTCGATGGAACAATATTTGGTCTAAATTGGCCTTCCTCAACATCAACATCAGGCATTCTAGAAACAACCTTTTCACCATCCACCAAGGCCACCACTGAATCCCTCTCATAATAAGGTTTTAGCATGTTTACATGACAGAGTTGTGTTTTCTTGCGTCTATCTGGTGTTTTGATTATATATGTTAGATCAGTCACTCGAGATTCAATAACATAGGGTCCAGAAAAAACGAGCTTGCAAGGGATTATTTTGGCTAGGGAAAAATACCAATACCTTTTGCCCCACTGCGAATGTCCTAGGCCGAGCACGTCTATCAAAATATGTCTTCATTCTTATCTGGCTAGTTTTCAAATTCTCTCTCGCTAGCTGGCAGACTCTCTCCAACCGAGTTTTAATTTTTTGGACATGGGGAGGTCTCCATTTCCTCATTAACACTCCATTTTTGACATAGTATCCAGTTGGCACTTTCTCAATCTCCTCACATGAGAGAGCTTTTTCTTTCAATTCTGTCAACTCAGGGTCCTTTGTCTGTTCCACCATAAAATCCTTCCTCGACAAAGACAAATCTTTAAATTCAGGCTCACTATAAGGATGTTGATCCTCCAGTGAAGACAGAAAAGTCTCAGATAAGGCATCATAATTTTCTTCCTGTTTAGGACTGTCACAAGGAACCACATCAGACTGCACCGGACTGTCTGTCTTGGCTAATTCTCTAGCTCTAGCTCGAGTCACCGCACATGATGGGTAAACATCTGAATCATTCTCAGACTCATCAATCCTTGGTTTGGTCGTTAACCGTACCACAGGATCACTTTCTCCATCTGCAAGGTCATTTCCCAATAACAAAGAAACTCCTTCCACTGGCAAACTAGGTCTTATCCCTATCTCGACTGGTCCTTCTACGAACTTTGACTTTAAAATCACCCTGTGAAAAGGGACAGACATGGTCTCACCTGTAACGCCTCGTACTAGATTTACTTCACCAGTGTCACTTTCTTCACCAAAATTTAAAACACTGTCCAGCAAGAGAGATTGACTAGCCCCAGTATCTCTAAGAATTTTCACTGGCACCTGGGGTGACTCATCATTCAGTGAAACAAAACCCTCTGATACATACGAACGGAATTCTTTTCTCACCTCCTCCAACTTTTCCGCTTTTCCCTCTTGCAAGGACTGGTCTTTAACAGCATCTCCTAAACCTTTTTGATTTTTAATTGCCTGAAAACAAGCATTGGGCCCAGCTTCCTTCTTTTTCTTCAAAAGGGCACAATTAGATATCACGTGGCCAGGTTTCCTACAGTAATAACAAGTACGCTCAACAGGTTTCTCCAGCCCTGGCTTCTTTTCATCCTTTCCTTTTTTATTACCTCCCAATTTAATCTCTGGTTTACCTGGATTGTCTTTGTAACTCTTTTGAAAGGTTTTAGGTTGTCCCCATTTGGATTTATGGGTTAAAGCATAATCATCTGCCAACCTAGCAGTTTCTTGTAAAGTTTCCACTGCCTTTTCATTCAAATATGTTGTTAATTCAGCTGGAACACATCTTTTAAAGTCTTCCACCAGTATCAATTCTGTCAATTTATCATAATCCCCATCTACATTTTTAGCCAGGCACCATCATTCAAAACATATTCTCTTTCCATTGGCAAATTCCATATAAGTCTGATCTGCAGATTTCCTCAAGTCTCTGAATTTTTGTCTATAAGCCTCAGGGACCAATTCATAAGCCTTCAAAATAGCTTGTTTACCTTGGTATAATCAGCTGCATCCTCAACAGACAAAGCAGAATAAGCTTTTTGAGCTTTACCTTTAATCACACTCTGTACCATAAGAGCCCATCCTTTCCTTGGCCAGTTTGAACTCACAGCAACCTTTTCAAAATGTTGGAAATACTGATCAACCTGATCTTCTTCAAAAGGAGGGACTAATCGAACCTCCCTGCTGGCTGAAAAACCATCATCAGAATCAGATTCCGAACTCCTACGCTTCATTTGTAACTCATGCTGCCTCTGTTTTTCCTTCTCCTCTGCCTCAAACTTTAACCGAATTAGTTCCCGTTCCCGTTCAGCCTCTAACTTCATCCGAGTTATCTCTTGTTCGGCCTCTAATTTCTTTTGTTCTCGTTCAGCCTCTATCTTTAACTGGGTTTGTTCTCGTTCAGCCTCTATCTTTGCCAGCTGCACCTGTGCCTCAGAAATTGCTATTTCACTGCCAGGAAACTGTTTTAACACTTCCTTCTCAAACACCTTCTTTTCCACATAATGACCAGCTATCAGTCTCTGAATATCTGCCTTTCTCATAGACTGCTTTACTTCTGTAAGGTTTAACCTTGTAGCAATCTTTATCAGATCATCCTTTTTCGTCACCTCCAATCCCTTTTGGGTTGGTGACTCCAAAAATGCCTTAATATCCATTGCTGCTGGTTTCCACACACACAAGCCAATTAAAAACAATTTATCAGACCTCCCTCAAAAATCTTTGGATTGAATCCCGAACAAATCTCGTCAATCTGGGGTACAATCCCAGACGACACTCGTTAACCTTGGGAACTATCCCGGACGAATCTCGTTAACCTTGGGAACTATCCCGGACGAGCCCCCAATTTTGTCACGAACCAGCAACAAAAGAAACACACTGAGCATGATTCAGTGTTAAAAACTATTTTATTAATCACTATTTATGATAATACGTAAAATAAAAGTAAAAATGTTAGTATGTTAGAATTCAAAAATGTTAAACCTCGAACGTTAACCCCAAAACTAAACTCGTCGTGTGTGTGTGTGACAAAGTCCCAAACTCCAAGTTCCGGAATGGTTCTTAAAGTTCAGTTCCGCAAGCCATAAGGTGAAACATGAGCAAGGGCTTCTTCAACAACCACCGTTGTCTGAAGATAAGACGTAGATGTAGAAAAACAGAGAGAGAGTACATACGAAATCCAAATGTTCCATGATGGAACCCAAACGACACTCCAGTGTTTACTCGGTAGTGACTTCCTCACCCCGAAAAGCATCCGAACCGTGGTCGTCCACACACAAATACCTGTTTCCTTCTACAGGTCAGCAACAAAGTGAACTCCACCGGATTACTTCCAACTTCCATACATGGATTTCAGTGGCAAACACAGTTATTGTTTCTCATCCATCGATAGAGAAAACAAGCAGGCTGGTGTCTCTCTCCCTTCTCTCTCTCTCTTTCCTCTTCTTCTTCTGACTTCAACAACGTCATTACATCCTTTATCTTCTATTGACGTAAGCACGCCCCACACACACATACACACACACTCTCTATCTTAAAGGGACTTTCACTGAGTCCGTAACAGGCTGCACAGGGTTGTAGACTCAGCCAGCTCCATCACGGGCACAACCCTCCCCACCATCGAGGACACCTTCAAGAGATGGCGCCTCAAGAAGGCGGCATCCATAATTTAGGTCCCTCACCCTCCGGGACATGCTCTCTTCACGTTACTACCATCGGGGAGGAGGTACAGGAGCCTGAAGACCCACACTCAATGATTTAGGAACAGCTTCTTCCCCTCCGCCATCAGATTTCTGAATGGTCCATGAGCACTACCTCGTTATTCCTTTTGTTTTGCACTATTTATTTATTTTGTAATTTGTAGTAATTTTATGTCTTTGCACTGTACTGTTGCCACAAAACAACACATTTCACATCAAATAAGTCAGTGATAATAAACCTGATCCTGATAGTTGATGGTGGGCTTGGACTCGGTGGGCAGAGGACTGTTTCTCTCTATGACTAGGACACTAATATGCCTCCAGCAGCTATTGTTCTTCATCCTGTCCACATTCCTCTGATCCCTTAGGAGCATTCTCCCACTCCTTCTGCAAACACCCCCCTCCACCTACACCCATCGTTACATCTTCCATTCATTCAGCCATATCTTGCTTTTGTAGCTGGGAATTGCAGCTTGTGTTGTGTTATGTCCCTTTAAGAGCTGACTGCAGGGGTTTCACCTGCTGTGTTTCATGCTGAGACCTTGCAGCACATCCATAGGTAATGCTGCACAGATATTGTCAGTGTCCATTTTACAGTGGTGTTACACAGAGAAGCACAACAACACTACTTCGTGAACCATGTAACTGAAGTTCTATGTGTCTTTTGCACACAGGGTTACCCACACTGCCATTTTAATGCCAAAACGTGGTGTGGAGCAATTTCAATGCCAATGATTTTTCTTGGGAGTTTCAAAGATTCTTATTTGTTTTTATGTCTGAAAATAATTACTCGAATGCGAAATGTGTGGAGAAATCTGCACCCGATCACCAGAAATCCCATTGTGGGAACAAACTGTGGCAACCAGTATTGCAGCAAAATCTTACATGGACTTAAGAACATCTAAACCATCACCATGTCCCCCACAATCAATGGCCTGGAGGTCACCAATGATCAGAAGCTCAGTTAGATCTACCACAGAAATACAGTAGCTACAGGAACAGGTCAGAGACTGGTGACTCCCATCCTGCCACCCCAATGCTTCTCCACCGTCTAAAAATACAATAACGCTCAACCATCCAAGTCAAAGCAGCCGGATTAATTGGCCCCTCATCAACCACCCTCGATATTCATTCCCTCCACACTGGGTGCTCAGAGACTGTAGTGCATGTTACTGTCATCACTAGTCCAGGTTACTTCCTAAATCCACGACCTCCACCACCAAGGACTGTACATCAGGCATATGGGAACACTGGCACGTCACCACTTGTAGGTTCCCCTCCAAGTCACGCACCTCGCAGGCCTTCATTGTCGCTGGATCTAACCCCAAGAAAACTGTACCCGACAGCACTGCGGGAGTACGTTCACAACCAGCCACTCGAGGGCAAGTGGACATGGTCAATAAACACTGACCTTGCCAATAATGCACAGATCAAAGTCGGGAGTGGCGTTCCTTGTCATCTGTACAAGTCCATGTGTGCACAGGTGCAATGAAAAACTCATTGCAGCAGCATCACAGGCACAGAGCATCAGAGTCATGACAGTCACAAGAAAAGCCTAAATTAAACATAAATTGTACAAGAGAGAACACAATTAGAACAAAAAGAAACAAAGTCCATTGTAGTGCAAAGTGGTCACAGTGTTGCTATGCTGAGGTACTGATAAGGGTTTTGCCGGTGAGTTCAAGAACTGAGTGGTTGAAGGGAAGTAGCTGTTCTTGAACCTGGTGGTGTGGGGACTTCAGGCTTCTGTACCTCCTGCCCGATGGGAGCTGTGAGAAGATGGCATGGCCTGGCTGGTGGGGATCTTTGATGATAGATGTTGCCTTCTTGAGGCAGCGCCTCCTGTAGATGCTCCTGATGGTGGGGAGGGATGTGCTCGTGATGTATTGGGCAGAGTCCACTACTCTCTGCAGCTTCTTACATTCCTGCACATTCGAATTGCCATCCCAGACCGTGATGCAACCAGTCAGGATACTTTCAACAGTACATCTGCAGAAGTTCATTAGAGTGTTCGGTGACAAGCCGAACCTCCTAAGAAAGTAGAGATGCTGACGTGACTTCCTTGTGATTGTATCAATGTACTGGGCCCAGGACAGGTCGTCTGATATGTTAACGTCCAGGAATTTAAAGCTGCTGACCCTCTCCACCAACAATATAGACTGGGGCATGTTCTCTCTTAAAAAAAATAGACAGCTATTTCACCCCACTGGGATGATATTATCACGATAGCAGCTTCTCCCTTGAACATAAATGATGTTAGTTTCCATCCCTGAGAGGTGGCTGAAGGCCCATCATGTCCCTTCTCACCCCGTCAAAGGTCTGGCATATCCTCCCCCTTTCAGTCATGCACAGCATGGATAAAATCCAGAAAATATTCAATAATTCTGGCAGAGTTACGGAATAGTCTGTGCATGGATGCTTCTCACCTTTTCTAGGATGTGGAGCCCTCACCTCTATCAAGGAGAAATTCATTGAGCTTATCAGCAAGCCTCTTCAGAAAGGCTCTGTATGTGGCAGTCAAAGTGATTGTAGCCTCAGCATCCATTCAACAGGTTGTTAAAATTAACAGCAGGAGATATCCACTGGATGACACAACTTGCAGCCCACATTTGATCTATTACCTTGTTTGCCCAAGCCTCTTAATTTATCAAACTTCCCCCGAAAACAGGCAGCAACAGAAAATGAAGAATGGTGAGAACATCTAAAGTTCAGAACATTATTGATGACATGAGTCCATGGGAGTCCTCATCTCCCACTGCCAACTCCCATAAATAAATACATTCCACTCCATCAATGTGAATGCCACAAGTGCTAAGTTATGGACGTTAGTAGCAGCTACGATGGCAATAGTGGTAGCTTATGTTGGGCAGTCCATGGTTTTACCAACGTTTACAGGTCAAAGGCTGCAGCATCAGCTTAAAACCCCGATGAAATACCAAAATCTACAAAGTGGTATAAACAAAATAAGGTCCCAGAGCCTCAGCTGAGCAGATTATTCCTGAAGCAAAAATGAAGATGTTTAACTTAATTCACATACCCAGAAGCTTTAGTGATGCACTGACTCCGGAGTTTTTCAGCTGTAGGCAAGTGAAAAGTCAAAGTCAAGTTTATTGTCATACGCACTAGTCCATGTATGCACAGGTGCAATGAAAAACTTACCTGCAGCAGCATCACAGGCACATAGCATCAGATAAGCAGCATTCACAAGAAAAACATGAATTATACACAATTTTTATAAGAAAGAACACAAAACAAAAACGAAACAAAGTCCATTTTAGTGCAAAGTGATTGAAGTGGTCATGGTGTTGCTAAACTGTAGTGATTAGGGTTTTGCCGGTTGATTCAAGAACCGAATGGTTGAAGGGAAGTAGCTGTTCCTGAACTTGGTGGTGTGGGACTTCAGGCTTCTGTACCTCCTGCCCGATGGGAGCTGTGAGAAGATGGCACGGCCCGGATGGTGGGGATTTTTGATGATGGATGTATCCTTCTTGAGGCAGCACCTCCTGTAGACACACCCGATGGTAGGGAGGGAAGTGCCCGTGATGTATTGGGCAGCACTCCTGTAGATACTACTGATGGTAGGGAGGGATGTGCCCGTGATGTATTGGGCAGCACTCCTGTAGATACTACTGATTCTTTCTTTCCTTCTTTCTTTCCATCCATCACTTGGTGACACGAGAGAGAAAGATGAGCTTTTCTGTTACAGTGACACAGAATTTGCTTTCGATTTTCTGGAATGCTGATAACTTTCTGAAATTACTGGAGGTTTTGTATCAAGTCTGGAGAGTTCTCAAAGATGCCAATTAGGAAAATACTTCAGAACAGCCCAGAAAAAAAATCGTGATGCTGTACTGTGGAACAAGCTATAGAAGACATGCCTGCATCCTCTGAATCTCCAATGACCACCTCACTCCCCCAAAAGAAATCCTTGACTCTCCATCCTCACACACTGTCTCCTCATCTCTAACCTCCCTTTCCTCTCTAAGTCCTTGTACTGTTGTAACCTCCCATGTTTATGGCCATTCTTCCTGTTGTTTCTTGTATGAACTCGTTCAGTTAAGTTTCCATCCCAGTCTCATTATAACAACAGCCCTCAGCAGAGTCATTAATGAGGCAGGCGGGGACATAGAATATGACCCACAGTAATCAACTAGTAAAATATGTACAGCAGAAGTTTATGGACACCAACCGGTAGCTTTAAAGATGCACGTGCTTACTCCTCTTGGCATCTGCATATGTTCAATCCCGTGTACTGCCCTGTCTGACACTGTGAGAAAGGCCATCTCCCTCTCTTAATCTAAGGTGCCTGCAACTTTTGACACAATCTATTCTTCTCTCTAGCCTCCCTACTACTGTCTAGTTGGGTATAAAACACACTCACCTTGTTCCATGCTTATCTGTCCAGTTTTAAAAACCATCTCTAACAACCAGTCCTTCTGCACCCTTATCTTTACATCTGACATCCCCCTTGATCTGTCCTGGACCATCTCCTGTTTACTATCTGCGTGAGGACAGCTTCTACACACACACTGAGGACAGCAAACCCTACCTCATAATTGCCTCTCTCTACCCCGCCACTGACTCCAAATTGCCATAACAGCTTCTCCAACGTGCAGTACTAGCTGAGCAGCAATGTCCTCCGACAAGATATTTAGAAGTCTGAAGCCACTGCATTGTGACGCTGTCACAAAATCTGTTCCCTTCATCCCTTTCCCCAATGACTGCCTGAAGCTGAATCATATTGTTTGCAAACTTGGTGTTGTGTTCAGCTTCAAACTGAACTTGGGAGCTCATATTCAAACTGTCATTAAGACTGCCTGTTTCCACTTTGGCTACAACCATCTGCTTCCTCAGGTTATCTAATGCTGGAACCCTTCGCCAATACCTTGTTACTTCCAGAGTGAACATTCCACAGCCAGGCACCCTCATACTACGCTTCATCATCTTGAGATGAGTCCTAACTTTGCCTTAAGTCCCCGACACAGGGCTGGTTTGAAGAGGATAACCTGGAGGTCTAGGAATGAATTAATCACAAGTGCAAGATTCTCGATTTGGAAACGCCAATATTTCTCAAGAAGGCCATAAACAGCTCTACAGGTATCTAACTGCTGATGTCCAATAAAAAACCCATGACCTAGAGAAATGATGGTGGGTAGGAAGACCATATGACGTCCACTGACAATGTCAACACAGGTAGATTTTTCAGGGATATCAAGACCATTTACATCCAAGGACCACCCCACTGAGAGGCGAGAATGGAGGAGGGCTTATCAAGGACAACGAATCTGTCAGCCCACTGGAAGGAGTACTTCAAAGAACTTCTCAACCAAGATATGTGTCATTGATTTGGCATGTCCCCTTTGACACTCACCAAGTTTTATCGATGCACCACAGAAAGCATCCTATCTGGATGCATCACAGCTTGGTATGACAACTGCTCTGCCCAGGACTGCAAGAAACTACAGAGAGTTGTGGACACAGCTCGGCACATCAACGAAACCAGCCTCCCCTCCATGGACTCTGTCTATACCTCTCGCTGCCTTGGTGAAGCAGCCAGCATAATCAAAGACCCCACCCACCTGGGTCATTCTCTCTTCTCTCCTCTCCCATCAGGGAGAAGATACAGGAGCCTGAGGGCACGTACCACCAGGCTCAAGGACAGCTTCTATCCCATAGTGATAAGACTATTGAATGGTTCCCTTATACGATGAGATGGACTCTTGACCTCACCATCTACCTTGTTTGACCTTGCACCTTCTTGTCTACCTGCAATGCACTTCCCTGTAGCTGTGACACTTTACTCTGTATTCTGTTATTGTTTTTACCCTGTATTACCTCAATGCACTGTGTAGTGAATTAATCTGTATGAACGGTATGCAAGTTTTTCACTGTACCTCGGTACAAGTGACAATAATAAACCAATACCAATACTGTCTACAATCTCAGTGTTACCTCGCCCAGACGAGATTGAAAAAGCAGTTCAATAGCTGGAAGCCAATTAGGCCTCTGGTACAGATAAAATCCCTGCCAGAGTACTAAAACATTGTGAAGAAGTACTTTGGGCACTAATTCATGATCTCCCATCCCTCAACTGAGGAGAGAAGAACTTGGCAGGTAAACTCAGAGCTCTGCGATCATAACCATCTTCAAGAAAGGAGCTGTCCAATTGAAGTAGCTACAGAGGGACTTTCCCTGCTCTCGGTTACAGGAAAAGACATTGCAAGGATCCATCTCAACACTTCCTCCCAGTACTCAAAGAGCTTCTCCCAGAGCCACAAATCCATCCAACAAGGAGCGCAATTGACAAGAAATAAACACAAAATATACCAGAAGTACTCAGCAGGCCAAGCAGCTTCTGTGGAGGGAAAACCAGCACTAATGTTTCAGGTGAATTCATTTCATTTGAAATCTTGCCGCATAACCCTTGTATGGTTCTAACTTTGGAGCTTGTTTGGCACCTGACAAGTAGTCATCAAGACACCAACGTGCTCATTTTGTCCTATCATCTCACCCCAAACAGATTATGATTACAGAAACAATTTAGACCTCATTAGAATACATTTCTCTTGCATCCAGCGCATGGGATGTTAACATTATTAAGGAAGTTAAATATTTCATTTTAAGCATCAAATGATTTAATCGTATAAATATTTAGAAAGCTGCACTGAAGAGTTTAACTTATTACTGATAATGCAATTGATAATCAAAGATCGCAATTTAGAAAGCTACTTTTAGCCACAAATAATCTTATTTCTATCTGGTACCCTAAGCAATTAAATAAATTATAGTGAGATATGAAATAATGGCCAGAATTAATGAAGGGCAAAATTAATTGACTAAATCATCGATATGTAATAGGGCATGACTTAAACAGGAATTGATTACCGTGAAAATAATGTGTCTATGAAAAAGAGGGAAAAATACAGAGACTGCATAAGAGGAAGAGAAATCAAAGGATAGAGAATTAAGAATGAGGAGCAAAATATAAAGCCTATTGGTAAAACATACATTAGGAAGATTAAGAGGGAGGATGAGAAAAAAATTGTCAAAACAATTAAAGAACCAAAAGAGAGCACTTAAGATAGCGACAGGTTATTAGGAGATGTAAGCAAGCTTGTCGCCGAGACTGAGGAAATGGCAAGGAAATTTGCTTTGATTTTCTTTAAGAAAATATGTTGGGGATTGTCAAAATGTGGATAGAATATTTAATAAGGTTATTATTCAAACACAGAGGATTACTAAAGAGACTACGAGCTTAAAAATGAGGCATAACTAGAGGACACTTGGTCTATATTCTAGGAAAGGTGAGGAAGCAACACCATTAGACCTGATTCAACTTTTCCAAAGTGACTGGAGAGTGAATGTGGAACCCTTCTTCAAACAGGTAAAGACTGAAATGATAGTGGCAGTTGCTGCTTAACCACTGGAAATCATTGAGAAATATTTCTCAGAGAAAATCTGAAATTTGGTTTGTGGTTGATAGAATGACTTGAAGAACTGAGTTGAAGAGGATACAGTGAATGTTTTCTTCTCACAACCCAACCTGTTCATCACCGTACTTCCAAGAAGAGAACTCGCCATCCTGTACAGAGTGCCCTGGGCAAAGGAAGTGTAATGAATGTAGGCATCCCCATTCTCAGAGAAAATAAACACCAAAAAAATTATGAAAATATAAACAGTGCCAGATTGTTTCCATTAAAGAGGAAAACCTTCATTACCAAGGGGGGGTTGAGAGCCCCCCTCATAGCTGAAAAGGCAATTTGTTTAAAAAGTCAAGTATTAAGTTAAGGCAAATGGAACAGACTTAAAGGACCCAACAGCCTGGATTTGCTCCACGCCAGTCTGTGAAGTTCATTCAGTGGTTGAATGGCAAAACCACTTCACTCTCACTCAGTATTGACTTTGCTTCCCCTGGAGCTTTCTCCATTTAATCCTTCTGTAATGAGACCCACAAAAATGCAAACAATATAATCATTGTGATATAACCAATGTTTGCACAAAATGCTTCTTTCCTGCGGCATTCCATGTCTCAGTTGTAAAAATCAATACAACATTAATTTATTATGGTATTTTATCTATCAAAATATAAAGGTCATGGTTCAACAAGGAGTACATTATGCTAAAGTAGTGAACTCTATGTGATATAAATGTCCCAAGGATGTTGTTTTTCTATTTTATAAACCCTCAGCCTATAATTTTAATGTGTTAAAAGTTTTATTGCCAATGATGTTGGACACAGATTGAAGCAACTGCACACTGAAACCCTCAGTTTCCAAATGCCCAAAGACACAATGCACAGGAATGTAAGAAGCTGCAGAGAGTAATGGACTCTGCCCAATACATCGCGGGCACATCCTTCCCCACCATCGGGGGTATCTACAGGAGGCGCTGCCTCAAGAAGGCAACATCCATCGCCAAAGATCCCCACCATCCAGGCCATGCCATCTTCTCACAGCTACCATCGGGCAGGAGGTACAGAAGCCTGAAGTCCCACACCACCAGGTTCAAGAACAGCTACTTCCCTTCAACCATTTGGTTCTTGAACCAACCAGCAAAACCCTAATCACTACAGTTTAGCAACACTTGATCACTTTGCACTAAAATGGACTTTGTATTGTTTTTGTTTTAATTGTGTTCTTTCTCATAAAAATTGTGTATAATTTATGTTTTTCTTGTGAATGCTGCTTATCTGATGCTGTGTGCCTGTGATGCTGCTACAAGTAAGTTTTTCACTGCACCTGTGCACACATGGACCTGTGCAGGTGATAATAAATTCACCTTTGGCTTTGACTTGACAATTGACCTGCTCTGTGTCTTGGAGAGGAGGGATGGGAGGAAAGATCTCCATCTGTAGATAAATTGCCATTAAACTCCTCCTTGCTGTTCTCCTGACGCCGTGTCTCAACCTGAAATGCAACCATCGCTTTGCTTCCACAGACGTTACTTGACCCACAGAGTATCTCCAACAGTTTCTCTACTTGATCCCACCTTCCTCTGCCACCCCATGTTCACTTTAACAGTGCTGATTCCACTTCTCAGCAGGCAGTCTCTGAATGCAATGGCAACTGCAAAACTCCTTTCTTCGATGACCCCTGATATTCCGGTAGGGAAAATGTAGTCCACATTTAAGACAAGATCTCTTTATTAGTCACATGTACATCGAAACACACAGTGAAATGCGTCTTTTGCGTAGAGTGTTCTGGGGGCAGCCCGCAAGTGTCGCCACACTTCCGACGCCGACATAGCATGCCCACAACTTCCTAACCCATACGTCTTTGGAAGTGGGAGGAAACCGGAGCACTGGGGAAACCCATATAGGCACAGGGAGAACGTACAAATTCCTTACAGACAGCGGCCGGAATTGAACCCAGGTCGCTGGCGCTGTAATAGCGTCGCGCTAACCGCTACACTACCATGTGGGTGAAATTCAATTTCTGAGCAGGAATGTCTTTCTTTCTCACTTTGCACTATGTAAACATGCAGCATTCTAATTGAATTAGTTGTGTTTCGCTTCTTTCATTATTTTTCTGCTAGTTTTCAGCAATCAAACAATTAACATACCTTTATTGCTCAGATCTATGGAGAAAAGTAAACCAGTAAGCAGTAAAAATCTACACATATATAACAATATTTACTTTTTGGCTGTTTCCTTTTTCCTCTTCGTTCTAGAACATTAAATATTTTTTATTATTATCTGCCAATCACTGCAGGTTCCAAAATGTTACTTCTGAAGGCTTCAGTATAAAGTGTTTTAAATTCTTCTATATATCCACTGAAGGTACTGTTTTGGCCTGGGGATGATAACTCAATGTGTTTCCCTCAATGACCTAGTGCGAGGGCACTTCTGGTTCCCTGCTGCTGAGAAAGTACAGTGCAAATAGACAAATAACGTGCAAGGGGCATGATGAGGTAGATTGAGAGATCAAGAGTTCATTTTTATCACATAAATTTTTGTACCTTCTGCCCGATGGAAGGGGAGAGAAGAGAGATTGACCGTAGTGGGAGGGGTCCTTGATTATGTCAGTGGCTTTCCCGAGGCAGCAGGAAGTGTAGACAGAGTCATTGGAGGGCAATCTGGTTTTCGTGATGGACTGGGCTGTGTTCACAACTCTCTGAAATTTCTTGCGGTCTTGGGCAGACCATTTTCCATACCAAGCTGTGATGCCTCCAGATAGGATGCTTTCTATGGTGCATCTGTCAAAATTGGCAAGGGTCATCGGGGACATGCTGAATTTCCTTAGCTTTCTGGGGAAGTAGAAACGCTCGTTTGTTTACTTGGCCGTGGTGTCTATGTGGCTGGACCAGGACAAATTGTTGATGATACTTACACCTAGCAACTTGAAGCTCTGAGCAATCTCCACCTCAGCACCACTGATACAGACAGGGGCATGTAGTCCACCCCGCTTCCTGTAGTCAATGACCAGCTCTTTTGCTTTGCCGACATTGAGGGAGAGGTTGTTGTCTTGACACCATGTCACTGGGCTCTCCCTCTCCTTCTTGTACTTTGTCTTGTCGTTATTTGAGATCCAGCCCACTAACAGTGGAGTCATCTGCAAACTTTAACTTTGGTGTATTAGACATTAAGTCCCAGCAACAAGCAAGCTTCCCAGAATGTGGATTAATTCTATTGGATGAAGAAGTTAAAGCAGTTGTATTTCTAATTTGCCAGATTAGTTTGAGATAAGAGAGCCTTCTACCACACCCCACAGGTAAGGTTAGAATAGCTTGTCTTCGTCGAGTACAGTAGATTTCCAGAGGTCTGAAAAGCTGAATATCCTCCACCTGCTTCTCTGTTTGACAGTTTGTGTCCTTTTAATGAACATTAACTAAGCAGTGCAAGTTCCTCATTTGAAGATAGAAATACAGTTGAGAGTTCATGAAGATGTTCTTGGACATGGAGAGATGGGTTGAGAACAGGTTAAGATTCCAGTCTCTCTCTCTCTCTCTCTCTCTCTCTCTCTCTGCTTCTTCCTTTGAGAAAAAATAAATCAGCCTGTATTTGTTTGGAATATGAAAATCAGTGTGGCAGGTGCTCCTCTCTCTCTCGCCAGGAAACGACTATGAGCAACTATAGGAGAGAACTTCCTGGGTGGTTTGCTTCCTTCTGGCTATAAGACTGCCAAAAAGTTGCGGAAAGTCAAGAGTGACTGCTCTAATTCAACTAGTGCTTGTTTGCGAGGTATTTATGATTCTGACAATTTTACAATGCCATAATGCAGTCACTGTTGGTCAAGACAGTAGGGTTAGTTTTGAAGTTCTATCATTAATGGATATATTAGTCAATAATGGCCATTGATAGTGGCAGCTATGTTAAAGGGTTGCTGGCCTGCAAAGAAGGTTTGACATACTAACAGGACTGGATTTGCATGAAATACAGTTTTCCATGTTACAGAGGGTGATAAGAAAGAGATTATATTTTATTAGCTGTCTTAATTCTATTTAATCATGCACTTGTCATTAAATAGGTCAATTTGGTGGTTCGCATGCTATGTATTATCTATCCACCTTCTGAACGTCACAAATTGTGAACATGTGTGATCAAAGAATCCACTTTACAGAATCAGAGGTCTCATCATACTACAATAGACATCAAGCAGTGAACATCATCTGCATTCCATAAGACCATTAAGACATAGGAGCAGAATTAGGCCATTCGGCCCATCGAGTCTTCTCTGCCATTCGATCATGGCTGATTTATTTTTCTCTCTCAACTCCATTCTCCTGCCTTCTCTCCGTAACCTTTGATGCCCTTACTAATCAAGAACCTATCAACTCGGCTTTAAATATACCCAATGACTTGGCCTCCACAGCCGTCTATGGCAATGAATTCCACAGATTCACCACCCACTGGTGAAATAAATTCTTCCTCCATTCCATAGTGTTCTTTATGAAGTTAGCCAGAGACACTGAGGTTGAGAACTGGCAAGCCTAGATCTGAAAAATGCAACTCCATTTTACCTCAGCAGTGGAATCACTGACTCACTTTTCGGCAGACCTGTAACTCTTCTAGACTTTTAGTAAGGTAAACATGTAGAGCTAGTGTACTTCTGCTATTTCCCGGTATTCTGCATTTAGTAAATGCCCATTTAAAGCCATCTATTTTCTTATCAAATTTCTCTTGTTGTTCAGCTAAACACAAATCTTTTGCCCATGGCAAGATTCTACATGTTTTTTTTATCATTTTATGAGACGTTTAATGATAATCTGACAGGCAAATGAGGCTTTAGTTTAACATCCTTCTGAAGGAACTCCACCTCTGCCAATCCATTACTCTCTGTACTTTACTGCACTGACATGTCAACCTAGATGTTAAACGAGCAGAGAGCTTAAATTCTGACCCTGAGGCAAATTATCAAAGTTGCCATATTTAAGATTCTGAAAATGGATAAAAATACTTATGTCCCAGTGCAAAAAAAAATGCTTTACATAAGTGAAACTGGTACAACCAATGGAGTTGTGATGATGTTCAGTTGAACTGCCTTGTGTTCTGTTAATACAATGGCTAATGGATTATAGTTGTCACCATAGAAATTGTTTAATAAAGTAAAACAGAAGTTAGAATGATTTACATTATGGTTCGATTTTTAAAAGGGGTTCACATATACTGGTCTTGGAAAGTAGCAGAATGCTGATCTAGCTATTAAGGAAACACATGAGTTCCTTCACTTTATAAATAGAAAAGCAACAAATTCCACTAAACCTTTGTGAAAGGCTGGTTAGGCCTCAGCGGAAGTATTGTGTTCAGTTCTGAGCTGCACACTTTAGGAAGGATGTCAAGACCTTGGAGTGATTTACTGGAATGGTTCCCAGGGATGAAGGACTTCTGGAAGAAGAATGGAGAAGCTTGGATTGTTCTGTTTAGGGTAAAGAAGGTTAAAGGGAAATTTGATAAAACTGTTAAATAATCATAAAGGCTTTTGATAAAATAAATAAGAAGAAAATATCTCCACTGCCAGGAGCAATGATCACCAGAGGTCACCAACTTAAGGCCATTGGAAAAAGACCCAGAGAGAAGAAGAGGAGATTTCTTTTAATGTAACTCATTATTATCACACTGCCTATAAGAATGGCAGAAGGAAATTTAGTCGTAACTATTAAAAGGGGATTGGATACATACCTGAAAAGGTCACAGTGAAAAAGTAGAGATGTAATTAAATAGACTTCTGTAGGGCTGGCACAAACCTTAATAACCTATTTTTGTGTTGTACCACTTTTGTGTTGTACCACTTTTGTGTGCAATGATGAATTTAGAAATTTGCTTTGTAATTACATACTGATGAAAGTGTACACTGCAGTGGTTTAAAAGAGTGAGTTCAAGTATGAAATGTGATTGTTTGAACAATGTTTTTCTAATACAGCCATAAGTCAGACAGTGAAAATGGTATCCAATTGCTGAGGAAACCAGATCCCTTGTGCAAAGCTGAAGATAGCAATGATTACAGGAAAAGATACAGCTGGTCGGAATAGTTCCTTCAATGGATTCAGTGCTGGATCCCTGAGATCACTGAAGCTTTCCTGCGGTGGGAACTTAACCACATGTTCAGTAGATGCCGTCCACGTGCTAGTCAAGTGTGATGGGATACTCCTAGTCTCTTGTTTCATTTTGCTGTTTCTACCATGCCAGGTGTTGTAGCTTGCTCATGTCTGCCTGCTGGAAAAAGGGTAGTGCAAGATGGTCCAAGCAAAGACTTACAAGTAAAACCCTTATTGAAAATATCAGCACAACATTAGGACCTTTAAATGCAATTAAGGCCTTGTAATTGCTGATCTCCATTGATATTCAAAAGATCTTGTGTCTGGGGCTCAACAAAACTTGGCCTTACATTTCTGTTCCACAATCTTCAATCAGATCATTAGATTTTAGGACAGCACCATTCAATCCATTTTTGCCTATACTAGCTCTACGATTAGTCCCAATCCCTCACACTTACTCCAAAATATTTCTTCCCTTCAAGTCTTTCAACAATTTCCATTCACAGCAAGTTTTCATGCAGTAAGTTCCAAATTAAGACCCACACTCAACAATTCAGGAACAGCTTCTTCCTCTCCGCCATCAGATTTCTGAACGGTCCATGAACCCATAAACACTACCTTGTTATTCCTTATTTATTTTTGTAACTTGTAGTAATTTTTATGTCTTGCACTGTACTGCTGCCACAAAACAACACATTTCATGACATAGAAGACAGTGATAATAAACCTGATTCTGATTCTCAGTGTTATAAAAAATTCACCCTCATCTGGCTTCTGGCACTCTTTCCCACTACTTTAACAGATTGTCTGATTATCATCTCTCAGCCAGCAGAGAAAAGAGGGCAGAATGGTTGTAGAAACATTGGCTGGGATCTTTGTGCATAGATTGGTGCCAGATCCTGCCAAGGGCACAGTGTGTACCCCAGACCCTTCTGTTCCTGCACCCTCAGCAAAACTAAACTATACAATGTATAATGTATATTGTACATGTCTATTATAAATATATAATAATTAATGTGTATTAATATACTAAACCATACGAGACCCCACCCACCCCAAACATTCTCTCTCCTCCCCTCTCCCATCGGGCAGAAGATACAAAAGCCTGAAAGCATGTACCACCAGGCTCAGGGACAGCTTCTATCCCGCTGTTATAAGACTATTGAACAGTCCCCTAGTAGGATAAGATGGACTCTTGACTTCACAACCTACCTCATTATGACCTTGCACCTTATTGTCTACCTGCAGTGCACTTTCTCTGCAGCTGTGACATTTTATTCTGCATTCTGTTATTGTTTTACCTTGTACTACCTCAATGCACTGTCATAATGAATTGATCTGTATGGATGGTGTGCAAAACAAGTTTTTCACTGTACCTCAGTACATGTGACAATAATAAACCAATTTACCAATTTAATTTTACCCTCCACATTTCATACAACTGTGCGTTAAGTTTCATCTGGCATCTATCTGCTATTTAACAAGTATATGTTCTCCGTATTCTTTTACTATGCTCAATGTTTTTGACTTTTCTACTTTCATTATAAAGTGGAATCACGAAACCACAATATATTAGAAGACCAAAGGAGGGGCTACTTAATTCACCATGCCCATGCCTGCCAGCAATGCTATCCAGCCTAATCCTACTCCCTAGCTCTTGGTCTGGAGCCATCTTGGCTCTGACACATATACGTCTTGTTGTTTTCCAGAGCACTATTTGTTAATTAGATTTCCAGACTCAGATCTGTGGCTCACAATGTGTTTATTCTTCCAGACTCTTTGCCATGTGCCAAATGATACAATGTGTGTTCAGTATGCAAATATAGTGCATCCAAGCGTGATGCTAGAGAAGAAATTTTTGATTTTTCATATGTGAATAGTTGTAAAATTGTAACTAAGGCATGGTGAGAAGCTTAGCTAAGTAAGTTAAGGGTTAAAGAATTGTGTAGCCAATAAGTAAACCATGCATGGACATTTTTTTGTTAGCTGTGATAAGAATCTTTGATTTTGCAATTACCTGAGAAGATATTGCAGACTAAAACCAGCTGTAAATGCTTCTTCCATGAAGCAGTATGTGTTCTTCATTTGTTACTTTAAAAAAACTGCAAAGAAAGACAAACCAGACCAAACCTATAAAGTCATTGACTTAGCAGAAACGAATAGGTATAAGCAACTGTGAGGCTGGATGTCTGCGGAGAAGAATGAGTTAGAAACAGGCAAGAATAATGTACGGGGGGTGGTCATGGTAAACAATCCCTAAATCTGTTAATAAGTACAGAACTTTAGATTTAACAAACTCAGAATCAGGTTTATTATCACTGACTTGTACGTCGTGAAATTTGTTGTTTTGCAGCAGCAGTACAGTGCAAGACATAAAATTACTAAAAAATTACAAAATAAATAAATAAGCACAAAGAAAGGAATAACAAAGTAGTGTTCATGGGTTCATGGACCGTTCAGAAATCTGATGGCAGAGGGGAAGAAGCTGTTCCTGAATTGTTGAGTGTGGGTCTTCAGGCTCCTGTACCTCCTCCCTGAGAAGAGGGCATGTCCCGGGTGGTGAGGGTCCTTAGTGATAGATGCCGCCACATTTATTTTCATTTACACTTTTTGGGAATATTCCTCAAAGAAGACTAAGTATTCTTAAGGCAGAGGAAGATTGATTCATGACATACAAGGAGGCAAAAGGTTGCTGTGAGTGGAAAGGCCTGTGAAACAGAGGTCACAATCAGATCAGCTGTGATAGTATTAAATGGCGGAGCAGGCTTGAGTGGCCTCCTGCTTCATATACACACAAACCTCTGGTTGCTGCTCATTTTGTCTTGTTCAAGAACCATTGTGCAGTACAACAAGTGCAAAATAGTAACAAACAACACACAGAATGCTGGAGGAACTCAGCGGGTCAGGCCGCATCTGTGGAGGGAGATGGACAGTCAACATTTCGGGTCGAGACCCTTCATCAGGACTGGAAAGGAAGAGGGGAGACAGCCGGGGTAAAAGGGTGGGGGGGAAGGGGTGGAGCGAGAGTTGGGGGGTGATCGGTGGATCCAGGTGAGGGGGAAGGGGGTGATAGGCAGGTGAGGGAGGGGGAGAGTGGGAATGGTGTAAGAAGCTGGGAGGTGATAGGTGGAAGTGAGAAAGGGCTGAAGAAGACGGAATCTGATAAGAGGGGACAGTGGACCATGGAATAAAGGAGGTGGGGAGGGGAACCGGAGGGAGGAACGTGTGGGTGAGGGGCAGATGGGGAGGGCAGGGGAGGGGAAAGAGAAGGGGTGATGGGGGCCAGTGGGATAAGGGAAAACAAAGGAAGGACAGAGGGGAGCGGTTAATGAAAGTTGGAGAAGTCGACGTTGAGAGACTGCCAAGGTGGAATATGTGGTGCTGTTCCTCTGATCTGTGTCTAGCCTCAATGTGCAGTGGAGGAGGCCATGGACAGACATGTCGGTGCGGGAATGGGAAGTGGATTTAAAATGGCTGGCCACTGGGAGATCCTGGATGGTGTGGTAGACGGAGCGAAGGTGCTCGACAAAGCGATCCCCCAATCTGCGTCGGGTCTCACCGATGCAGAGGAGGCCGCACCAGGAGCACCAGATGCAATAAATGGCCCCACTGGATTCACAAATCTATCCATAGTAACAAACAAACTGCTGGAGAAACTCAGTGAGTCAATCAGCATCTGTGGAGGGTGGGGGGAGAAGGAACTGTCGACCTGTCGGGTCGAAACCCTGCAACAGGATGCTGCACAGGGCTCCACCTGAAAATTAGTACACTCATGTGTGACAATACATTTACTCACTCAGTATTACAATAACATACTCAACCAACCAGAGACTTGTTAAGTATTTTGACATCTCTGTTTCTACCCCCTTTGCAGGCAGTGAGTTCTGAACCCCTGCTACTCTTCAATTGAAGACCATTTCCCTGCTGGAGATGGAAGCTCTGATCTCCTTACAGATTACCAACTCCTTGTCCCCAAACCTCAAACTCCACAGCCACCTCCCACCTGGTCCTCAGAGTTAAAGTTCTCCATCCATAATCCCTTCATTGTATCTCTTCTGTATCTTCTCCACAGCTATCACGTTCTTCCTGTAGTGTGGTGATGTGAATCATGGTACACTAGTTGTGGCTTGACTGGTATTTTACTTTGTTCTGTTATTTAATATTATTATCTTGGCTTACAAAGGAAAGTATCACCTCTGCTTTATTAACCACTTCAGCTGTCTGTCCTGCTGCCTTTAGTGATCCATGTATGTGCATTCCCTGATTCCTTCATTTCATTGCACTTCTGCTTTATAGTTTATAGCCACAGTAGTGTAGTGGTTAGCGTAACGCTATTACAGCGCCAGCGACCCAGGTTCAATTCCGTCCGCTGTCTGTGAGGAGTTTGTACATTGTCCCCGTGTCTGTGTGGGTTTCCTCCGGGTGCTCCGGTTTCCTCCCACATTCCAAAGACGTACCGGTTAGGAAGTTGTGGGCATGTTATGTTGGCGCTGGAAGTGTGGTGACACTTGCGGGCTGCCCCCAGAACACTCGACGCTAAAGATGCATTTCACTGTGTTTTGATGCACATGTGACTAATAAAGAAATCTTATCTTATTCCTTCGCATTGTTCGTCTCCCCACCCCTACCGCCATCACCCCCTATCTATGAGGGTTGCGTGGTAGGGGCAGGGGTAGAGATGATATGGAGAGAGGTTTGATTGTACCATCTGAAGCACTGTGCATGTCCTGACACGTATTGTGAGTAAGATGGAGGGCTGGCAACAAATCTGCCATTTTAGATATTAGATATTTAGATATCTATATGGCAATCAATAATTATGCAGTAAGCATAATTACTGCAAAAAAGCTGCATAAAAAGACTGTGTACAGTTTTGGTCGCTCTGCTATAGGAAGGATGTGGTTAAACTGGAAAGAGTGCAGAGAAGATTCACGAGGATGTTGCCAGGACCAGAGGGCCTCAGTTACAGGGAGAGGTTGGCCAGGCTGGGTCTTTATTCCTTGGAACGTAGAAAATGAGGGGCGACCTGAGAAGTGCTTAAAATTATGAGAGGCATAGATAAGGTGAACGGTAACAATATTTTCCCCAGGGGGAGGGGGGTATAGATTTAGGGTGAGAGGGGAAAAATTTAAAAGGGACCTGAGGGGCAACTGTTTCACGCAGAGGGTGGTGAGTATATGGAACGAGCTGCCAGAGGAAGTGGGTGAGGCAGGTACAATAGTGTCATTTAAGAAGCACTTGGATAGGTACATGGAGGGGCGGGGCTTGGAGGGATATGGGCCGAACACAGGAAATTGGGACTGGCTGGGTGGGCACCGTGGTCGGCATGGACTGGTTGGGTCAAGGGGCCTGTATCCATTCTGTATTGCTCTATGACTCTAAGCAGCCTCTCATATTTGATTATATCCCTTCATGTAGCACACAGAAATGTGGCGCTGTGCAGAAGAATTTTGAGTCCACCATCTCCTCCTTAAATGCTTCCCAATGCTTTGACACTGATTACCTACAATTAGCTGCTCCTAAATCACATCACCATTTTATAAAGTTGGCCTATCTCCAAATGAGAATGGCCTATCATGCTCCTTTATCTTAACTGCTTTAACTCTAATCGAATCATAAGTCACTATCTCTAAAACACTCTCTCATTGATACCCTTTCCATGTTCAGAGCATCAGTCCCTTCATCTAGGTCCAGAATTGCCTCTCCTCTCATTGGATATGCTTTCTACTAGTTTAAAAAAAGCCCTAAATGCATCTTAAGAAATCTGTGCCAGGTTCTGCCCTGGTTAATATTACAGTGTTTGAAATCCATGTTATTATTGCTCTATTGTTTTTGCATTTCTTGGGAATTTGCCGAGATATTTTCTTTTCAATGTCCCTCTGACTGTTCAGAGACCAAAAGCACATCCCAGCAGTGTGAGAGTCCCTTTTTAGAACTTCAATTTAACTTCTTTGGCTTAATTTGATGAACATTCCGGTATATATCTTTGCTTCTCATAAATGTGAATGTTTCTTTCACCCATAATGTGATCTCACCCTTTTCTGCTTTAATTCTCTTCTGTCTTGTCTTAAAACCTTGAAATCGTGGGTTAAACTACCATCTTTAAGCCATGGTTCTGTAATAGCTACAATATCGTCAACTTCATCTTATTCACGAGGCTTTCAGCATTGAAGTCTAAACCATTAAGTCCTACCAAAGTCAATTTCTCAGCAATGGTTTCTTCTGCCTTGCATTCTCACTTGCTAGTTCTCTGCTTGCCATTGTCAGCTCTTCTACTCTTTCTGAACCTATGCTCAGTTTCCCACCCTCTGCTAAGATAGTTTATACCCTTCCCAACAGCACAAGAAAACACCCCTGTAATGGTATGACTCCTGCTCTTTTAAGCCTCAACTTGTCCAGTTTGCGTAAGTGTCACTTCCCCTGTACAGATCCCATTGTCTGTACGGAGCAACACACAAGATGCTGGAGGAACTCAATGGGTCAGGCAGCATCCGTGGAGAGAAATGGACAGTCGACGTTTTGGGTCGAGACCCTTCATCTGGACTTAAGAATTAGCAAAGACCACAACCTCTGGCTTTTCTCCCTCACAACTCATCCCTTCCCACAATGTTCTGCAGCTGCTTTTGGCACTGCTAACTCTGGAATTTGGGATCATGTCAACTGCTGCAGGAATACCTGTCTGTATCCAGAAGCAGTAAATTCCATTGAGTTGGCTCTGGCTATATGTCACTTCAGAGTATGTTTACCCTTGATAGTATTCAGCCAATTAGGGAGCAAAATACACTCACAAATCATGCCTCCACTATGTAGACAGGCAGCTGCTGTTGCTGGAATCTAGAGCAATAAACTACCTGCTGGAGGAACTCAGTGGGTCGAGCAGCATCTGTGGAAGGAAAGGAATTGTCGACATTTTGGTTCGAAAACCTGCATCTTCAACCTAAAACATCGACAATTCCTTTCCTCCCACAGATACTGCTTGACCCACTGAGTTCCTCCAGCAGATTGTTCTCTCTCCTCTATGTGCTTGATTCTTCTTCTCAATTGTAACCAAATGCCCAGATTGATCAACACTGGTTCACTCTAAGACCAGCAGTCGTGTCTGGTTTCCTTGCCCCATGGTGGAGGATCGGAGCTGCCTTCAACATTTCTACTTGCTAACTGTAAACTAAGAACAGAGTATTGAATATAGCACATTGTGGCTTCAACAGGCTCCTTCTGCCTGTGTCTCAGTGCGTAGTACTCCTGCTATCTGAATTAATCCTGGTTCAAGTCCAAAACCAGAGATATAAATGCACAATCCAAGCTGAAGGACTGAGCAAGTGTTGCACTGCTGGTGGTAACAGGTAAGTGGGGTAAAAAGCTCCATGGTATTGTATTGAAATATTGTGTTAGGAGTCAATGAGTTGTTATAGAACATGGAACATTACAGCACAGTTACAGGGCCTTTGGCCCACAATGTTGTGCTGACATTTTATCCTGCTCTAAGATCTATCTAACCCTTCCCTCCCACATAGCCCCCCATTTCTCTATCATTCATGTGTCTATCTAAGAGTCTCTTAAATGTCCCTAATATATCTGCCCCCCACAACCTCTGCTGGCAGTGCGTTCCACGCACCCACCACTCTCTGTGTAAAAAAAACTTACCCCTGACATCCCTTTTATACCCTCCTCCAATCATCTTAAAATTATGCCCCCTTGTGTTAGCCATTGTCACCCTGGGAAAAAGTCTCTGACTGTCCACTCGATCTATGCCTCTTATCATCTTGTACACCTCTATCAAGTCACCTCTCCTCCTCCTTCTCTCCAAAGAGAAAAGGCCCAGCTCGCTCAACCTATCCTCATAAGACATGCACTACAATCCAGGCAGCATCCTGGTAAATTTCCTCTGCACCCTCTCTAAAGCTTCCACATCCTTCCTATAATGAGGTGACCAGAACTGAACACAATACTCCAAGTGTGGTCTAATCAGAGTTCTGTAGAGCTGCAACATTACCTCACGGCTCTTGAATTCAATACCCTTAGTGAGGGTCCTTAGTGATGGATGCCGCCTTTTTGAGGCACCGCCTCTTGAAGACGTCCTCGATGGTGGGGAGGGTTGTGCCCGTGCTGGAGCTGGCTGAGGCTACAACCCTCTATGGTCCTACTAGTAGTCACCATTTTTCTCTCTGTCTGCACGTTCTCAAGCTCGAGGGTGGGGAGGTGGTGAAAACCTTTTAAAACATGCTATCCATGTAACACTTTGCCTTGCACATGAATTGCAGTATCATTTGCAATTATTCTCTGTAACCCCAAGTACGTGCCATTAATATATATAATAGTCTTAATACTGATTGCACTACAGTGTATGTTTAACCTGCTCCAGATGATCAGAAGAAAGTCTCCTATAACTGGCGACTATGAGCTCCATATGTTAAATTTGTTAATGCTGTTTCACTTCACTTTGCTCTGAGCATGAATCCACATCATAAAACTGACTATATCTCAGCCTTAAGTTGACTGCCTTGTTCAAAGTTGCCATAAGGATAGCTATTTTGGGAAATAGAAATCCAAAGTTGTTTTCAAAAGAACATTACAGGAGCAGATTGGACGATGCTTTGTTCAGAATCAGAATCAGGTTTATTATCACTGACATTTGTCATGAAATTCATTGTTTTACGGCAGCGATGTGACAGTACTTGATACTGGAGCAATGCACCCAAAGTGCTTGAGGAACTCAGCAGGTCAGGCAGCATCTATGGAGGGAAATGAACAGTCGACATTCCAGGCCGGGACCCTTCATCAGGACTGGTGAATCCTCTCTTCGACAGATTCCAGCATCTGCAGTCTCTCTGGTGTCTCGGTACTTGATACAGAACTTGGATGAAACGGGCAAGGATGTGTTCTAGTTTCCAAAAAGATGACTCGTGGCTTATAATAGTAAAAAAAGGACAGTATTTTAAGTTGAGGGAGAAAGAATTAATAATACACACTGACAACCCAAAAGTGAACACAGTCCTCACAGAGCAGGAGAATGTTAGTAGCTCTTGGGCCTGGAGTGTGTTACAAAGTTAAGTGATATAAAGAAAATGTTGCTTTCAATAGCTTATAAAAGTGTACAAGTAGCAGCTTGTCATTTGAGCAGGGTGAATAATTTGTTTGATATTATCTCTTAGCTTTAGAGTTCAAATTATATGCCTTAAATTGCAGCACTATTATCTATTTTGACTTTTAACAGACATAGCCTCACACACATAAACCATGTCAGGAAGGAGCTGCTAGGGAAAGTGAGTGCATGGAAGATGCACAAGAACAAAACATCATCACCATTCTTCCAACAGAAGCGATTGGTGGACTTTGCCTTGCCTTAGAGAGCCATGTCATCAGTATCCACATTTGTAACTCTGAACAGAAACAGCTGTAAAATCTCCCAATATAGGAAATCTGAGGGTTTCCAACTACAACACTATAAACTAAACCAGGAGGTGTCCCAACTTCAAAGGGGTTGTTCTGCTTTTTGAAAGCATTTGCATTCACTTCACTGGCTGGGTCTATGCATATACAACAGGCTTGGCATCGAGTCAAGTTTTCATGACATCAGTTGGAGCAGAGGTCTGGTACCCCAAACCCCAGCAAGAGAAATGTAAATCAATCCTGACAACAATTGCAAATAATGCAAACAGCTACAAAGGGCTCCCTTTAACATTGTTCCAATATTCGGATTGCCCAGAGGTGATCTAACACAAAAGCTACAATGGGCATTAATTAATCTGTAAACAAAAATCATACAGAAATTTTTTCAAGAATACATTGCAGTCAATTTCTTAAAATTGAAACTGCATTAAGCCAGGTGGTCAAAACACTGCTGTGTGGCTATAGCTTTTCTTAACAGAGGAAGCCTGATTATTACCCCAAATGCAGACTTCAATTTCGCTGTCAAAGTTTTAATGGACCTTGAAGAGAAAGAGTAGCAGATGTTATGGTCCACACCCTCAAACAGGCCACCCAGAGTTTTGTGAAGCCCTTTGATTTACCAGTCAGCTTCCAGAGGGTTGACGACTTCATGCTATGATGAAACAGTATTCCTACTGCACACCAGTAACACCCTGCACAAGGCAAAGTACAAAGTTTTATATTATTTAGGTTATGCATCAAGTCACGTTAGGACCCCTCAGGAACCATTTGTCATTTAAAGATTTGTAACTGTGACTATTGTGATAGCTGTAATTTTAAGGAAGTATGTAGTTTCTTGAAATAGGCCCTGGAGCATTACATCTAATGTTTAATTTACTTACTGTGCAGTTCCCCTAATCCCTGCTTGCTTGTCTCCCCAGCTCCCTCCCTCCCCACCCCAGCACACTCATCCCACCCATCAGTACCTGCAGTGAAACTCATAAGACTGCTGGTTACATGTCTGTTAGGGTTATCTGGGATTGTTTTCTCAATTCAAGGGCTGGTCGTTCAATTCAAGTAATTCTGGATTTAGTTGCTTATTTCACCGATTGATCTACATAACCCCATTGAAAGGCTTGGTAGCCAAATGCTGCAGTTCATAATTTGCCAGGGGTCTATGGGATATGCGGACCATTTTTAATTTACTGTGTTTAACTTGGAAGTCTGCCATGGAGAGATTCAAATATTCCACAAAAGATTTTTTGTGACACAGGACAAAAGGTTGTTAAACAAACACAGCTTTTTTTCAAAGAAAGCAAATGTCATTTATTTGTTCAGATGCAAAGAATTTTTCTCTGTATAAACATTTAATAATTTGACGGTTCATTTAGAGGTTCCTCTCCCATTCTTCTGTTATTAGATTTTCTAGAAAAACATTTGCTGCTGGCTGAGAGATTCGGTTTACACCTATATAATAATAACATCTTTTTGTGGTATATCAGTGCCCTTCGAATGCACCCAGTAAAGGTTTACTGATAGATAGATTTGGCACTTCTGCCAAGTCTAAAACCAGACAAAGGGCAAGATTAAGATGGAGGTGTGGAATGACGGTTTATATTCTCTTGTTTCCTTCTCTGTGAGTGAGTATTATCTGAAAACTTACGTAAGTCCAATGATTAATGTTTTCAGATTATAAGGCACCAGGACACATTGAAAAACAAACATCAGTGTTAAAAATAAGACATTTTAGCATCCAATTTCCATTTTGAAAACTTCAGTATATTAAAAACAATGACCCTTCAGTGAACAATTCAGCATTTCATTACCAAACCAAATGAATACAAATCCTAAGTGTAAAATTATTTACCTCAATTTTTCCAATTATTTCTTTCTATTAAGAATATCAAAATAGAAGCTTAGTTAATGCCAGTTTAAGTAAATATTTTTCATATCTATGCTCTTATGTGTCGGAAAGCTGCTTGTACAAACATGTCAATTCATTTCCTTTCATTATTCCAGGTAACCAACTAGTCAAACAGCAGAAGCCCTTCTTGCTAATGTCAGTAATAGTATGGATTAAAAATTCCAGTTCACAGGGGAAAATCCTTGACAAAAGTGCTTGCTTAAATTAACACTTAGACTACTATCATCAGAGGTGCATAAGTAGAATACAAAAGTAAATGCTGCAGATGCTGGAAATCTGAAATGAAAACAGGAAACAGTCAAAATACTCAGCAGGGCGGGCAGCATTTATGGAGAGAGAAACGAAGTTAACTTTCGTATTGGTATGGTTTATTATTGTCACTTGTACCGAGGTACAGTGAAAAACTTGCCTTGCATACTGTTCGTACAGACCAATTCATTACACAGTGCATTGAGGTAGTACAGGGTAAAAACAATAACAGAATACAGAGTAGAGTGTTTCTGGGGGCAGCCTGCAAGTGTCGCCACGCTTCCGGCGCCAACATAGCATGCCCACAACTTCCTAACCCTTATGTCTTTGGAATGTGGGAGGAAACCAGAGCACCTGGAGGAAACCCACGCAGACATGGGGAGAACGTACAAACTGCTTTACAGACGGTGGCTAGAATTGAACCCGGGTTGCTGGCGCTGTAATAGTGTTACGCTAACCAACCCTGAGCTACCTGTCACTTTGTCAATCTGTCAGTTTTCTACACCTGAAGTATTAACCCAGCTGTTCTCAATACAACTACTGATGGCATATCTGCTGTCTGTTTTTGTCAATCTGTTAGCTTCAAATACAGTACCATCAGAAGCAACAATCTGTGCACATAGGTGTTTATTGACTAGTATCTCCTTGTGAATCCATTGTTGCTTTTCTGGGTACAGGCTAGATTATGGTTAAAATAAATGAGCAGGAAATCACTTGTCTTTTCTCTATAAAATTTTAGGAGACCACTTGTTAGAATGTAGGCCTTCTCTCTGTGGATTTGTGGCTTGTGATTTTATGATGACAATAAGGTAGACAAAGACTTTTCATGTGCCATTCCCACATATGTGGAGCATGCAGTCGACACAAGAATATTTTTACGTCGACTGCATGTGCCACACATAAAGGAGTGATGCATGTAAAGTCTTTTCACACTTTTACCTGATTATTTCAAACATTGTTATCACTAAATGACAAGGTGCAATTGAATGAAGAGTTTACATTCTAACAAAAGTTCTTAAATTTTATGGAAAAAAGGCAAATAAAGATGTGATTTCTGGCTGGCTTATTCTGATCAGAACCTGGTCTGTATCCAGCAAAGCATCCAAGGATTCGCAAGGAGATACCAGACAACCAGCACTCTTCAACAACACACACAAAATGCTGGAGGAACTCAGCGGGTCAGGCAGCATCTGTGGAGGGAAATGGACAGTTGACATTTTGGGTTGAGACCCTTCATCGGGACTGGAAAGGAAGAGGAGAGATAGTCGGTGTAAAGGTGGGGGGGAAGGGGTGGAGCAAGAGCTGGCAGGTGATAGGTGGCTCCAGGTGAGGGGGGAAGGTAGGAGGGTGGAGGAGGGGGGAGATGTAAGAAGCTGAGAGGTGATGGGTAGAAGGGGCAAAGGGCTGAAGGAGGAGGAGTCTGGTAGGAGAGGGACCATGGAATAAAGGGAAGGAGGTGGGGAATAGATGGGCAGGTCATGAGGGCGAGGGAAGGGGAAAGAGAAGGGGGAGGGGGGCCACAGGTTTCGTGAAGGCCCTCAGCAACAAAAAACTATCTTCTCACTGAGGACTTTTTAATTGCCCATTTGAATTCTCTGCCCCATCCTGCCCTCGCTGTCTATACTTCTTATGATTTTCAAATGAACCTTATTACAAGCTGGAGGAACAACCAATCTCAAAATTAGGCACAATACAATCTTCCAAACTTAATATCAATTTCAGAATATAATGACTGCTCTCGTTTTCTTGGACAGCGTTTATTGGTAGTAATTCTGCTATTGCTGTTTGTAATTCATCCAGACCAACATTTGATTTCTTTCCTTGTTTCATCCCAACCCAGTTCTAATGCACCATTATTAATATTTCCATGTAATCCCTTGACTTTTCACCCTAACTCACATCTTCCCACTTGCTCCTTCCATTTCCCTCTGCCTCCCTCTTGCCTGTTTTATCTCTTCCTCTGACTTGGATATAGGATCATCAACCTTGACATCTTGCACCCGCACATTGCAGATTCTATCTGATCTCCTGAGTATTTCGCATTTTTTGCAGTTTTACAGAATCCACAGTAGTTTGCTCTAGGGAGGGAGGATAAATTGTTCCTTTTTCTGATTGTCATTGACCCCTTTGACACTGACATTTGCCATAGTATGAGCAATGAAAATAGCCTCATGGTTTCAGACTACCAGCTCATCCCAAGCCATCTTTTCCTCTCCACTTCACAGTTGTAGAATTTGGTTTATCTACATCTCTCATGGGTTCTAATGTTCCAAGATGATAAACCAATTGCTGTTATCGCTTGACAGAGATTCCCCGAGCAATGAAAAGAAAGACTACCCTCTAAGCTATGAGCGATGGTGAATGGAATGCAGAAAATGAACTGCATTGGATTAGTTCACCTAATTAGTGAAGGTTTTCAGACCCATGGGGAAAACTGTCTGTGCTTCATTAGAGGGTGCTTCACAAGTACTTTCTTAACAAATGTAAACTGGCAGCCTAAATGGCATTGCTTCAGAAAGTAACTGACTATCAAAGACAAGATAGTAAAACATCTTTGAAGAAAATCCCTCTCCAAGGAAGAAAACAGTTCATTCATTGTGCTTTTCATTTATAGCGCAATAAAATATTCTCTCACTTTGGGCCATTGATTTTTAATTTACCAAAAGACAATGTAAAGCTCTGTTCTCCATCTCAGGCACGAAAGAGCTTTCAATCCCAGTATTCTGTTCTTCAAATGATACTCTCAAAGAGGGGCAACAATTAAATTAATCGGGTGAAACAAAGGACTGCAGATGCTGGAATATCCTGATGAAAAACACGATGATGCTGGAGGAACTCAGCAGGCCGGGCAGCATCCGTGGAGAAAAGCAGGCGGTCAACGTTTCGGGTCAGGACCCTTCTTCAATCCTGAAATGTTGACCACCTGCTTTTCTCCACGGATGCTGCCTGGCCTGCTGAGTTCCTCCAGCATCATCGTGTTTTTCAATTAAATTAGTCGATATTAGCACATGAAATAGCCAAACGGATAACATGCAGGAATGTTACAGTGGCATTGGGACAAGGATTCCCACATATCCATAGAATATCAAAGATCTGTTACCCCACAGAGGGAACTCAATTAGTCCATAGTGCAGAGAAACAAAGGACTGCAGATGCTGGAATCCAGATGAGAAACACAATGATGCTGGAGGAACTCAGCAGGCCAGGCAGCATCCGTGGAGAATAAGAGACGAAGAAAACTTCTTCAAAGTGGGCATCCTTGAAGAGACTTTGCAGTCCATAATATCCCTATTTCCTTCTTTTGACTGATCTATTGGGACATTCTCCCACATTTTTCCCATTTGCTCTGTTAAATTACCTTAATTCAGTTGTCTATCTACATATCTCCCCTGTTTCTTTTGCCTATCACTTAGAAGCTATCTCTTCAAACTATACGTTAATGAGAAATGTTCGTCGCAATTTACCCTCCCTAAACAAATCAAACCTCCTCTCAGATTGCTGCAAGTAGACCAATCCCAGATTCTCCAGACCATTATTTCAGCTAAAATACCTCATAGAACACAGAACATAGCACAGTACAGCACAGAACAGGCCCTTCAGCCCACGATGTTGTGACTACCTACAGAATGCGCATATCCCTCCATTTCCCTCTCATTCATGTGCCCATCCAAGCCCCTCTTAAAAGCCCCCAATGAATTTGCCTCCACCACCCTATCAGGCAACGCATTCCAGGCGTCCACCACTCTCTGAGTAAAAAAACTTACCCCTCACGTCTCCTCTGAACCTACCCCCTCTCATCTTAAATGCATGCCCCACCCGTAACCTAGATTTCATCTCTGGAACTGACCTAGTACATCTTTTGTACAATCTCTTGGACCTTCACTTCCTTCCTAAAGTGTGGTGACCAGAATTGGATTCAATATTCCAGTTGTAGTCCAACTGTAGGGTAAAGTACAGACAACACTGATTCAAGAAGTAGGTACATGCTTAACTAACTCAGTAAAAGAAAATTTGAAATTACCTAGATTTTTCCAAGCTCTCAATAAGATTATCGGCCAAGGTGATGTCATGAAAAGCTCTACAGAAACAAATACAGTAATTCTAGTCCAAGGAAGATGCAACTATAAATCTGGGTTACAGCTAGTTAATCAGACTATTGGTCTTGAGGAAAGGGAATGTACCTCCAGAATGTCACCATCACATTTCTTAGTTTGGCAGAGTATTGCTATATAGTCCATAGTTTAATCACCATTGGCCCAGACATACTCAGAGCTCCTCATACGAATCAAATGGCTACAGTGGCTATGCCTCATTCAACTCCATTTTAGAAATTATGGCAGGACTAAAGCAAGAACATAGAACATTACAGCACAGTACAGGCCCTTCGGCCCACAATGTTGTGCCGACATTTTATCCCGCTCTAAGATCGATCTAACCCACTTAGCTCCCCATTCCTCTATCATCCATGTGTCTATCTAAGAGCCTCTTAAATGTCCCTAATGTATCTGCCCCCACCACCTCTGCCGGCAGTGCGTTCCACACACCCACCACTCTGTGTGTAAAAATCTTACCCCCGACATCCCCCTTATACCTTCCTCCAATCACCTTAAAATTATGCCCCCTCAAGTCAGCCATTGTCGCCCTGGGAAAAAGTCTCTGACTGTCCACTCGATCTATGCATCTTATCATCTTGTGCACCTTAGAAGCTTTATTCTAAGAAGCTTTAGATTAGATGTTTATTCTGAATGGTAACTTCATTTCACGTGTTCCACCAGACTGCTGCACGGTTGCCCCCCCACAAACACTTGGGCATGTGTCGACAAAAGTTTCTGGGGGACAAAGCCATAAACTGGGAAAGTTCTTAAACCTCTGTAGATGGAAGGTCTCAGCTGTTGATCACGAGGGCAACTCCTCTACCCGTAACTTTATTGTATCAAATCTCCGACCAATCTTGGCCAGTTGTGTAACCACTAAATTGATGAATATTTCAGGATTCCGGTGCTTACCATCCCAGATCTTCCAGTATTCAGAAAGCAATGTGCTATCAAAGGCAAAGATAATAAAACACCATTGAAGAAAGTCCCTTCCGCCGAAATGAAATTCATTCATTGCGGTTTTCTTCGATAGAGCAATAAAATAACTATGAGCCCTTCAACTTTCAGCTCAACATCCACACAGTTATAATGGGTGCTAACAGTACTCACCTCTTGGAAAGCCCAACATGGTAGTTAAGATGCACAGTCTTTCTCCCTCTCTCACTCGCTCTCTCTCACAATCTCTCTTGCTATCTCTCTACATCTCTCAAATAGATGGTGTCTAGGGATCAAGAATGAGTTATTTCCACTCCAGTTCTGTGAGTTCTGAGCAAGCTGATGAGGTCACTGTGGGAGCCACACAGACCCTGACACAGGTTGGGCAGGATGTGCTTGATCAGATGGATGGGAGTGTATTTTGGGAGGTCCGCAGTTTACCCTAGGTTTCCTTATGGTTGCAGGGATGGACTCAAAGTTCTCATTGCCACACTGAATATTCCTTTTGACAATTTGACTAGTGATCAGAACCAGGTTTATTATCACCGACTTATATGTCGTGAAATGTGTTGTTTTGTGGCAGCAGTACAGTGCAAAGACATAAAATTACTGTAAATTACAAAAATAAATAAATAGTGCAAAAAAAGAAATAACGAGGTAGTGTTCATGGGTTCATGGACCGTTCAGAAATCTGATGACAGAGGGGAAGAAGCTGTTCCTGAATCGTTGAGTGTGGGTCTTCAGGCTCCTGTACCTCCTCCCCAATGGTAGTAACAAGAAGAGGGCATGTCCCGGATAGTGAGGGTCCTTAATGATGGATGCCACCTTCTTGAGGCACTGCCTCTTGAAGACGTCTTCGATGGTGGGGACCCATGAGTCACTGAGGATATTATACCTTTCCAATGAGACCTTGAGATTGTCATTGGGTCACGTCCTCCATCCTCCTGGTGATCTCTTGTTTTGACGGAGCTCGGAATAAAATGTCTGTTTTGGGATTCAGGCATACGAACAACATGTCTTGCCTGTCAGAGCCAACCATGTGTAATAGGGCCTCAGTGCTGAGGGTATTGGCCTGGGAGAGAACACTGAAGTCTGTTCACTAATCCTGGTAGTAGATATGAAAGATTACGTGGAGACGGTGTTTGTGGTATTTTTCCAGTACCTTTAGGTGACTGCTGTAGGTAGTCCATGTCTCAAGAAAGCAGGAATAACATAAGAATATAAGAATCAGAGCAGGATTAGGCCGTTTGGTTCCTACAGCCTGCTCCACCATTGGCTGACCAATCTTGGCCTCAGTTTCCTGCTCATTCCCCATACCCCCTGACTCCCTTTCACTTTCAATATATGTCAATTTCTGCCTTCAATACATCCAATGACTCTGCTTCCATAGCTCTCTGTCTCTCTTGAGAAATGCAGAAATTTATGACCTCTGATAGAATAAATTCTTCCTTCTTAAATGGGCAGCACCTTGTTCTGAATCTATGCCTCCTAGTTTGAGATACTCGCATGAGGTGATACATCCTCTCAACGTCCACCCTGATAAACCCCTCTCAGGATCTTATATATTTCAATAAGATAACCTCTCATTCTTTGATACTCCAATGAGTACAGGTATTTGCCTTCTTTCTCATGGTGCCACTGAGGTCACTGGCATGTCCTCCACTTCATGGGAGATGCTGTTGAAATTTGTGACTGAAGATCCTCTCTGCCAAACTTTAGGACTTCAGAAGGGATGCAAACTGCTCCCAAGGTCTTGTTAATTTTCAGTTGTCATATGTTTTTATTTCCCCTTTTTGTTGCTTGGCGGTGGGGAGGTTGGACTAGGTAGTTTATTGTGGAATGGAGTCAAGGGCACTCATATCAAGGACAGAGTCATGGTTATGGAGTATGTCTCCTTTGACAACCCAGCATGATTCAGTGAGCTTTCCAGGACAGCTTCTACCCAGCTGTTATAAGACTATTGAACAAGGACAATAAAATAGACTCTTGACCTCACAATCTACCTTGTTATGACCTTGCACCTTATTGTCTGCCTGCACTGCACTTTCTCTGCAGCTGTGACACTTTATTCTGCATTCTGTATTGTTTTACCCTGTACTATCTCAATGTACTGTGTAATGAATTGATTTGTATGAATGGTATGCAAGACAAGTTTTTGACTGTACCTCGGTACATGTGACAATAATAAACTAATTCCAATTGCTAAACTTCCAGGTACATTGATTAGACAGAAGACTCACTGTACATGTTGGAGAATATTTTTTTTATAATGACTTACCTTTCCCCAGTTTTCACAAGTTGATTGGTTCATGTCACACTGATTATGGATGTGAAAGGTGCTTCACTCTATTTTAATTCGTGCATTGGAGAGATCCTTCCATAGAAATACACAGAATTGGCAGCACCAAAATGGACTATGTTAGCATTTACCCTTCACATGAACAAATAGTTCTTGCCACATTTACCCAACCTATTCACATATCACTTCAACTTCATTTCCTTTATTGAACTGTCGAATCCATCCATCAATAAATATCCAGCAATATCTAAAGCTGAAATACTTTCTGTCTTAACCATTAAACCTGGATTTTCACAACTGTAAGTCAGATAAAGATCACTTACCAGCTGCTGATAAATGGGCTTCATAATGTGCCATTGCAATTTACACAGGTATATGTTGCATGGCTTTAATTAGCAAAATCCCAGTACCATTTCATAACCAGGCGTGGAAAAAAAACCTAACAAAGCATCTTTTTTCCCAACAATCCACAATGAAATTTTGCCGAAGACAATAAGGTTCAATGAGGCATAATAAGTACAAGCCCTTGGAAAAGGCAGTGTAGGTTATCTCACTCTACAGAAAAGGACATTTGCAAACCCGTGGTCTGTTAGTGGCTGGAAGATGTGTCACTCTCATTTTGTTGTTTTTGCAACAACACAAGTTTGCAGAAAATGCCTCCTTGTTGAAAAAAAATGTTTGTTGGTTAAAAATACAGACTAAAATTATCCCTGTTCATTTGCATGTTAACATATGTAAATGAATTAATACCATAGTAAAGCACAGAAGATTCAATGGAATATTTAACTCTCTTTATTTGCTAAAATGTAATTGTTTTCATTCTAATTGAGGTACAGGCATTGTAAATATTACCAATATTGTATCGGCAATTATAATTATTTTCTCCCAATACACAGGACATTACAACCTGGCATATTTACAAGTGAGTGTTTAGAATGGGAATATAAATCATTGGTGATGGGCTTTTAGATCAAACATGGTTGATTGCATTAAAAAAAGAGAGATCTTATATTTTTATAGTGCGTTTTGTGTCCTGAGGCCATCCCAAAGCACTTTGCAACCAACAAATTACTCGTGAAGTATAATCATTCATATCATTTAGGGAAATGTGACAGTCAATTTGCACACACCATGGTCCTACAAATAGCAGTGAGATGCATGACCCATTGATCTGCTTTGTGGTGCTGGATGAGGGATAAATATAGGCCAATACACAAACAGCTCCCTTTTTAAAAAAAGAACCCAAGCTCTTCAGCAGACAGCCTTGGTTGGTATTTAATCTGAAGGACAGTACCTCAAATATTGCAGTATCTCAAATAATGCAGTACCCCAAATATTGCAGTACCCCAAATATTGCAGTACCTCAAATATTGCAGTACCCCAAATAATGCAGTACCCCAAATATTGCAGTACCTCAAATATTGCAGTACCCCAAATAATGCAATACCTCAAATAATGCAGTATCTCAAATAATGCAGTACCCCTAAAAATGCAGTACCTCAAATAATGCAGTACCCCAAATAACGCAGTACCTCAAATAATGCAGTACCCCTAAAAATGCAGTACCTCAAATAATGCAATACCCCCAAATAATGCAGTATCTCAAATATTGCAGTACCCCAAATAATACAGTACTTCAAATAATGCAGTACCCCCAAAAAATGCAATACCTCAAATAATGCAGTACCCCTAAAAATGCAGTACCTCAAATAATGCAGTACTTCAAATAACGCAGTACCCCCCCCAATAACGCAGTACCTCAAATAACGCAGTACCTCAAATAATGCAGTACACCAAATAATGCAGTAGCTCAAATAACGCAGTACCTCAAATAATGCAGTAGCTCAAATAACGCAGTACCTCAAATAACGCAGTACCTCAAATAATGCAGTACACCAAATAATGCAGTAGCTCAAATAACGCAGTACCTCAAATAATGCAGTACACCAAATAATGCAGTAGCTCAAATAACGCAGTACCTCAAATAATGCAATGCTCCTTCAGTTTTGCAGCTGGCTATCAAATTAAGTCATCTGCTTCTGTAAATGTTGCCTGAATCAACAGTCTTCTAACTCGGAATCAGAAGCTAAAAACTGAGAACAAAGTACTCGTATCAGCTGTTAGTTATTTGTCGTGTTAAAAGCAATGAGCACATTTATACAAGTATTTATGTGCTTTTTACTTCTGCCCATTTTGATGATACTGATTGTTGAGATGTGCAACAATGGCATAAACGCTGTGGAAGAAAGACGTTCACTTCAGCAGAATAGCGACAGGAGTGGGAGGGAAAGCACAGGCCTCCTCGCACCAGAAGGAAAGTCTGAAGCTCGAGGTGGTGGATAGAGGATTGGGACATTCAGTTCCTCGTGGTCCATCTATTCAATCAGATTATAGCCAGTACTGTCATGTACCCATCTCCACTCCACATCCCTTGATGCTTATACCAATCAAAAACCTATCCTTCTTAGTCTTAATAATTTCACTTATCTTGTGTCCTGTATCTTTCGGAGAAAGAGATTCCAGGTTGTGAAAAAAAAGTGCTTTCAGATTTTGCTCGTCGGTAACCTGGATCCAGTCTTCAGAATTTAACCTCTTATTCCCGATTCACAAGCACAGAGAAATTTACTCCAAGCAAAAAGCTGCAGAAGCTGGAAATCTGAATCAAAACCATAAGACACTGGGAGAACTCAGGACGTCGGGCAGCATCCATGGAGACAGAAATGGAGTCAATGCTTCAAATCAATGCCCCTTCATCATAACAGAGTAAATGAGCAAACAAGGTGACTTAAGTTGCAGAGAGTGCCACGGGTGAGGCGAACTGAGGGAATGTTTGCAAACCAAAACTGGCAAGCTAACAATTACTTTAAGTATTAACATTTAGAGACAGAAGAGAGGAGAACCAAAGCAGCAAATTGAAATGGAAACATCCAGCAAAACCTATGCAGAAAATAAACAAAAAGCTCGTTACCCAAAATGATTGAATTCAGTATTAAGTCCCAAGGACTGCAATGTGTAAAGATGGAAAATGATTGGAACAGTGTAAGAAAATGGACGGTTGCTTTGTTCAGTCTGCAAGGATTACATAAACGTTCAATCTCCTGTCGCTTTAGTTCTCTGTCCCCTTCCCACGACTGATTTCTCTGTCCTTGGCCTCCTGCACTTCCCCAAGGTAGAAGTGAGGAACAGTGCCTCATCCGCCACCTGAGCACATGGCAACCCTCGGTACTCAGTACTGAATGCAACAATTTCAGGCAACCAACTCTGCTTTTCCCCTCTCTCCACAGACCTTGATGGATATTTCAGCTTCAATTTGTTTCTTCTTTCTACTGATACTTGAAGTGTTTGTTACTTTACCATTCTTGTCCACACTCTATCAGAAACACTCCCTCAGTTCTCTCCACCTTCCCCTTTCTGCAAATTAAAAAAAATGCTTGTTTTCTGACTGTTTCTGACTGAATTTTGACTGTGCTTCTTTCTTCACGGATGCAGCCTGACCAGCTGACATTTTCCTCAGCTTCCCTGGAATTGCCCTATCGAATACATTTGACATGTAAAATACATTGATCAGGTAACCCTCCTTGGTATTGGTATTGGTATTGGTTTATTATTGTCACTTGTACTGAGGTACAGTGAAAAACTTGTCTTGCAAACCAATCGTACAGATAAATTCATTACACAGTGCAGTTACATTGAGTTAGTACAGAGTGCATTGATGTAGTACAGGTAAAAACAATAACAGTACAGAGTAAAGTGTCACAGCTACAGAGAAAGTGCAGTGCAGGTAGTCAATAAGGTGAAAGGTCAAACAAGGTAGATTTTAAGGTCAAGAGTCTATCTCATCGTATCAGGGAACCGTTCAATAGTCTTATCACCATGGGATAGAAGTTGTCCTTGAGCCTGGTGGTACGTGCCCTCAGACACCTGTATCTTCTGCCTGATGGGAGAGGAGAGAAGAGAGAATGACCCGGGTGGGTGGGGTCTTTGATTATGCTGGCTGCTTCACCAAGGCAGCGAGAGGTAAATACAGAGTCCAAGGAGGGGAGGCTGGTTTCCACGATGTGCTGGGCTGTGTCCAAAACTCTCTGCAGTTTCTTGCAGTCCTGGGCAGAGCAGTTGCCATACCAAGCTGTGATGCATCCAGAAAGGATGCTTTCTATGGTGCATCGATAAAAGTTGGTGAACGTCAAAGGGGACATACCGAATTTCTTTAGCCTCCTGAGGAAGTAGAGGCACTGGTGAGCTTTCTTGGCCATGGCACCTACGTGATTTGACCAGGACAGGCTGTTGGTGATGTTCACTCCCAGGAACTTGAAGCTCTCAACCCTCTCGACCTCAGCACCATTGACGTAGACAGGTGCGTGTACACTGTCCCCTTTCCTGAAGTCAACGACCAGCTCTTTTATTTTGTTGACATTGAGGGAAAGGTTGTTCACAAGATCACAAGACAAAGGAGCAGAAGTAGGCCATTTGGCCCATCAAGTCTGCTCCATGAGCTAAACTAAACTATTCCTATCTAGCCCCAATTTCCGGCCTTTTCCCCATATCCCTTGATACCTTGATTAATTGGATACCTATCAATCTCCTGCTTAAACACCCCCAATGATCGGGCCTCCACAGCTGTATGTGGCAAAGAATTCCATAAATCCAGAACCCTCTGGCTAAAGAAATTTCTCCTCATTTCTGTTCTTTTACACTCAAGGGAACTAAAGCTGAGATAACGTAACCAGCTCGAATAATTTAGTCCTGTGTGCCCAGCAGTGTTCTGATGAGTCATTTCTGCTCCACATCCTTGAGGCCAATATATCGCTCCTGACTACAGTGCCCAAAGTTGGAAGCCATGGTCCAGATGGGGTCTGACCAAGCCTCGATACAACTGAAGTACAGCTTCCTCCCCATTGTATTTCAGGAAAGAAAGCCCCAGAGTGGGATAGGAATGTGTCAGTGCTGCAAAAAAAACCCTCTAACCTTGCATTCCAGAGCACTAGCAGTGGAAAGAAAGTCTATCCTAAGGAAGGGGATTTGCAAAATTGAGGAGGGGTGGGTTAGCGAAGGGTGGAATAGACATTTGAGAAGCAGAAGCCTCGAGACAGAGCATGGAAGAATGTTAATAAGATTGGCTAGGATACATGTATTTGATGATACTAAATTGGCTCAGCATTTTAGTCAGCTTCATTCTTTTAGATATATTGAATGTTCAGGGTAAGCTAAGCTATGGAAAAAAATGTATAAACTTAATCTGTTGATTGCTCCGGTACCAACCAATTACAGCATACGTAAAGTGATGAATTCTTTTTATACCTGGTTAAATGTAATGTAAAATAAACAGAATCAGAACAAGTCTCAAATACTGTCAAAGACTGATAGGCTACTTCAGTGTGTCTGTCAGCACTGAGCTGAGTAGGGACTGGACAGTTTCTTTATGAGTAAAGTTGTACAGCTGAGTGTTTTGGACTCCTTTGGTTTTGGCTCCAGACCCACAGTTATTTTCCACTGTTTTTCTAGCGCTTGCATTCAATAAGGAGCTGATTTGTTGATTCTGCAGCATAGGAAAGGGCTGACAACAGATTTACTAGATAGATGGTTCAGCCATCCCCTTCAAGTGTTGTGAAAACTGTTTAAAATGTTTAGATTGGCCTCTCTGATGTACAATAAATTGTTGTTATCTGGAACGGTTGATAATCAAGGAGGAAAAGGCATAATTAAATTTCAGGAAATGCAGGGCCTGCTTGAACGAAGAGAGACCAACTTGTTTCTTTGACAGAAAGCTGTGGAAGGCAGTGTGCCCCACAGGAAGGCCTTGCCTTGCTGTCCTTTTGGTGAACCTGCCTGAAAAGGAATACAGGAGTTATTGGGTAATCAAGAGTTGTCAGCACCTTGGTTATGCAGTATGGGTTCAATCCGATAATGTGAATGGAACCTGTAATAGGGCTGATGAAAAGAGGAGCATTTGAAAAGCCTTGAATGATTTTTTTGTTCCTTTTCTGTTTACATGTAATATGTTATTGATGACTTCATGCATCTGGTTGGGAGGCAGCCTGGAAATTCATTACTTAAAAAAAAGATCCTGTTACATACAGAAAATTGCACTGGAAGAGCATAACTGAAAGATATTGATTTTCTGGCATCTGACTTTTTCAGATTAGAAGTGCCAGTGAAGGAGGCTGAGGAGCTCATTGCGATGTGGTTCAGATGTAGTTCAGTGTCACTTATTGTAATATGTATAAGCAGATTCTCTTGAATATGTACAGGCACAGAGACTGAGATGCTTCATTTGGGACAAAAACAGGAGTGAACACATTTGCTTAGAAATTGGTATTCACCCTGTAGGGATCCTTTAATTTGTGTATCTTTGCTGATTTGCTGCAGGTATTTCTCCTTGTTTTACAGTCGGTTATTAGCGCAAGCCACAGCTTGCACTTTTAACAAACAATTTCTGTCAGTAAGTGCAGAAGTGGCCCCTGTGCACTGGACGATACCTTGAGATGTGTGTCTAGTGCTGGGTAAATGTCAGTCAGGTAAAGCAAACCATGCCAGAAAGTGCGCAGGCCAATTTTCCGATGATCGCTGATTAACCAGGAAATGATCGCAAGTGCAATCTAATACGCACAAAATGGCTTTTCTGCTCAAATCACAGACTGAAAATGTGCGCACATGGATCCAATATCCGAGTGTTTTGAAAGCAATGTTATAATTCATAAGCAACTACGGCAGGACATTGGGGAAGAAGGAAGAGGACAGGAGGAACATCTCCGCAAAAAGAGCAGATCTGGAAGAGTTTTGTTTGTTCTGTTTACTCCTACAAAGCTATAATTTGGGAACATTTTCAAAGCCTCTGCTCCCTTTCCATAGGCCTTTTACACCTATACCCGATGTAGCCCTGGGGATTGATTTCATGATATGTTTGATTATTGTTCAGTAATTTTACTTCTGTGAAAAAAAAAGTCAATGATATCTGAATCAGAGAAAGTTTCCTGTCCCATAAATCTTTGTCTAGTTTCACTTAATAATGTACATCCTTAGGAAAATACAGACAATCATTTTCAATGTTTGAAAAGTAAATTGAGATTTTTAATTTAATTAAATTTTCATTCAGAATGGAAAACAGAAAGTACTTTAGACAGGTCTAAAATTAGAAATGCATGTTCTCTCACAGAGCAGTGACTCCACCCAGGGTAAGACACTTTGTTTTTCTTTCATTGTGGTATTGTTAACATAAAATGACTCCGAGGACAAGTTTATAAGTTCACAGTGACAATATCATTTGTTAGTATTGCTGACTGGTGATTAGTTAACTGTAAGACACACAGGGTATATTATTTTCAAGTATCATTGAATCAACTAGATACAGTATGCTCCTGTTACTTAGGTGGCTTCCTTTTGTCCATCGGGTTTCTCACATTCGGGAATTTGACACTCAACACTGCTTTTTAAAAACCATAAATATTTTCAGTTTTTATTTATATCATTGCTAGTAATAATATATTTAAGAATAGGTTTCAAGCAATGTATTATATCAGTGTTTAGTTAACACTAATATATGTCAAATAACCTTATATAGTAGAACATCATGAAATATTTCTCAATGCACATTAGCCCAAGTATCAATAAATCAGTTTGTGGCCTTATAAGAAAAATATCCAAACATAAGGCCCTTTTGGGAACACTGATATACTACAAGTCACATTACAACCTGCAATATTACTGGTTCATGCACCAAATGAAATGTCATACAAAACTCTCTTCATAACACACTTTTTGTATACTACCCAAAGTCCCAAAGGAACTCAATAAATATATTGCCTTTAAAAGTAAATGAATTATATTAGTTAGTCTTCACATATTTACAGCAACCGGTCATCAAAACTACAGCATGATCTTCAAACTGGATTTTCTGAGTAAGATTTTTATTGTTTAAGTTATATAAAGGTTTTCTTATTTATACATAAATTTACCAGATTTTGATGTAATGCTGAAATAATTATGTTATTTTGGTCACTCGGTGTAAAATATCACGTGTCTGTATGCCCATGCAATGGGGCATTGGTATTCATTGTAGGGTTTTTGGCTTAATCTTGAGTTATACTAAAAAATAAATGATGGTTTGAACTGATGGACAATTAGTAGTTCTGGGATATATTCAAAAATATAAATAATTTTTTTAGGTGGAAGTTGCCAGGGTACCTTGGGGTGATTTTCATTTATGTTATTATTATTAATGATCTAATATTCTAGTAAATGCGTTTTATTTGCCTTGCACAGTTAGAATGGTTGATTGCATGGTACCAAAACCTTATTGAATGCAATTATTGGTATATTAAAATGCTGCTTTAAAATGCAACCGTCAATATCATATTCCCCAAGAAGATAATGAAGCTGGCTTGTACAAGGCATAGAGAAATAATCTAAGACGTTTATGATTTATTATCTGTTGGATTCCTAAGAAATTAATGATAAAAAATAAGATAGATTTAATAATATTGCTGTGATTATTAATATAGTCCTAGGACAGTTGGTGTGAGTTTTATTAAGATGTTATTTTAGTTAACTTTTTCAAGGTATGTTTGTGGCTCTATTTTTTCTTTAAAAGCTTCTTTCAATTCTCTCTTGGATATTATTTCTGATGGGCAAGCAATCTGTATTAGATGGAATAAAATCAGAAAAAGCTGGAAACACCCAGCAAGTCAGGCAGCATCTGCGGATAGAGAAATGCAGTTAGTCTTTCAGGTCCGAGACCTTTCTGTTCTCAGTAGCACAGAAGGTGGTGGGGAGAAAGGGGAATGACTAGAACAAAGGGAATATCTGTGCCGGGGTGAGACCAAATGGGTGCGCCGTTGGAGGCAGACTATGCTTGCTGGATTGCCTGAATGAATGGTCTGTTCCCAGATCTCCTTCTATTCTGTCCTTTGGCCAGCCAATAAGAACTATACAAGGGGAGTCAAACAGGAACAATGCTTCCTAAATTATCCTCTTTCTCTTCTTAGAAATGTGTGGCTATAGTCATGCATGTCCCCAGAACACTGCTAAACATTTCACACTAACGAAGTGCCCTTGAAATGTAATCACTACTCTTGGAAAATGCAGCAGTCACTTTGCACAGTGAAATAAATGTTTCAATGGTGTTGGTAAAAGAGATAAATTTTGCCAGGACATAATTTTCACACAACTATCACAGCATTCATCTGCATTCCTATACTTGGCATTGTTCAGGCATCTAAATCTTCAGGATTTTTCTCAGGGTATAAATGAATTAATTTTATCTTTCCATCCAATTATTCTGTCAACTGTAATTTTTCATTTTTTTCTTATAATTCAAAGTATGTTGAAAGAAATATTTGCTTGTTTGTTCGCATTTATCCCTAAAGTCCATTTTTAATTTCGCAAGGGAAAGTACCTGAAAATTGCTATTTTTAAAACAACTGTATGAGATGAAGGTCCTAACAACCTAGAACTATCTTTAACATTACTGAACTGACTATTCTGTAGTAACAACAGCAGAATGACACTGTATAAACAAATTAACTTTTGGAAACCAGAACAACTGATGACACATGGCCCTTAGAAACATAACAGAAAATACATTCATTTGCAATTAACACTGCCGAGTACTTAGACTGCTATAGGCTCTGCAATCAATTCTATTTTTGCTTCAGCCTTTCACCTTACAACATACGACCTGTTGAAATTTTGAGCTGTGTTTAAGGAGCTATTTTTATACATGCATTACTTTTAATTTAATTTGCCTGCAAGTCTTTGAATTTCTGATGCAGATTGAAACCGTGGAAATTTGACAAAAGATGGTTTTCAACATAAGATCAGAATTTCATTTTCTGGATTTGTTTCCTTGATCAAATCCGATTATTAGTTTCTATGTCTGCTTCAGTTTTGGTGACCTGACACAACCAGGAGCTCCAAGGTTTGCAATTAAATTTTCCCTGTTGACCCAGTGACTCAGCTCGACTGTGCACACTCATTTTTCGGTCAGAAAGTTGAGTGCTCAGGCTTCACTCCAGCACATAGGAGCATAATCTTGGCTGACACCCCAGCATAGAATTAGAATGCTATATTGCCTTTGAAAAGATGTTACACCAAGACCTTGTCTGCCTGTTTCAGTGATCTGAGTAAATGCAACTTTGAGGAAGACTTGGTTAACTTATCTTGCTTATCCAATAATACATGAATAACATTAACTCGTCTTATGGTATTTGTGGGGCATTTCAAATGCAAGCTGTCCATTTTACCTGTAGAATAGCCATAGCTGTTCTTTAAAAATAACTAATGTACTAATACGATATGACTTTGGCCCCAATGTTCCTGACAGCTGCAAGTCGTTCACACTTTCCTAACCCATACTTGTGCAGATCCTATGTAAGAACTTCCTTGCAGAAGCCATCCTAATTCTAATTGACAAAGTCCCACTGACATACATTCTATCATGCTCCCTACAGAAATGTTGAGAAACCTTACATAGATGGCTGAGTCAAGTTGATGAGCTCAACCAGCATTCCAAAACCCTTAAAAAACTTTGAATTTCCCTGACAATCAGAAACACTCAAAGGCTACTAACAAATAAAATTATTTTTTTCAAATAAGTATTTACATATTTTAAAAAATAACATGATAATTAATTTTTACAAACATCAGTTATATTTACCCAGATCTCTTGAAGGCTTTCCCCTCCAATGAAACATACGGAGTTGCAGTTCCTCGTAGAATCGGTGGGCAGGTTCTCCAGCCTAAGTGTACATTCAGCAACTGAACTTCCATGTTGATGCAGAAGTCCCAATCTTCCTGACACCTGTGTGGGGCAGATGCTGTTAGTTCCATATGGGGTTGCTGGCATTCCTTAAGAAAATCCAGGACTATATTGTCTTTCATTCAAGGTGTACGAGTGATACAGACCAGAAATTTGTAGATGTCATTCATATTCTAAACTGATATCTGGTCTTATCAATTGTTGGGACACCATATGTGGCTTCAGTGTTTCTGGAATGAAGAATCTGCAGAACCTCTTGTGTCAGCTGGAGTCTCTGCTCCTGATTATGTCCCCATTACTCTTACTATAAAGTATTGATGTCTGATAGGATCATTTCTGGCAACACTGAGTAAGAAAGAACTGAGCTTGGCTTTTCATGACTTAGTATTGTCATCACTGTCGTAGTGACAACAGAACTATCAGCCTCACCATTATTATCCCATGAAACCAATAGCAACATCAAGATTTCTGTGCATTTGTATATGATAGCAGAAATTTGAAAGTTGCTGTCAGTGATTTGCCAATAAGAAGCAGGCTGCACTCCCAGTCCTGATGAAGGGTCTTGACCTGAAATGTCACCTGTCCATTTCACTCCATAGATGCTGCCTGACCCGCTGAGTTCCTCCAACATTTTGTGCGAGGCTGCACTCCAATACAAGATGTCTTATTAAGTTCAGGGTGGGACCAAGAACCTGGGCTAGGTCTCAATCACTTTTCTTACCAATTTGCCAGAGAATTCTGTGTCAGGTACGAGGATGTGCAAGGGATACTCTCCCAGTGACTACAATGGAAGCAAATGGTGGCAGGAACTATAGGTAAGAACTAGTAAAGATTAAAAAATACCCTTTAAGATTATTCCAAGAATGTCTTTTAAATCTCTCACTGTTCATTAATTTAAACATTTTTTAAAAGTATTTTAAGTGTTCAAAGGTGTTCAAAGGTGTTTTTAAACCACTTTAGGCTGTTAATGTTTCAGGACTTATTAAAGTTGTTTAACATTTCTTTGAGTATTTTATAAGATTTTAAACATTCAGAAACAAATGGTTTAAGGCTTTGACAAGTCTGGTTAAATATGGGGAAAGACTTGGCTGACTCTCAATTCTTGTTATCATTTTGAGGGCAAAGCTAGCTGTGCCTCCCAAGTGCAATGTTCCTTCAACGTGGGAAGCCATTCTGATGATGGAAACCCTTGTTCCAGAAATCCCTCCTGGCATTCACATAAGTTCTTGCAGAGAGAATTACATGAGATAAGGGCCCAGATCCTGCAAATAAATGCTAACAGTTGCAAAAAGAACTACCAAATTTAGCTATTTAAATGGAAGCATTTCTAGTGCTTCTGTATATCCCCTGCAAATGTGGAGTCTGACAGCACAAACCAGATAAGATACCCAAACAATTACCCTGGATCTGATTCCTCAGTGATTTCAATGGGGAATGTAGGTCTGCAGATAAAAAGATGAGGGAAAGAATTCTTTTGTAATTATTCTGATTTACTTTAAAGTGAGTATTTATGTCTTCATCTGTGATCATAGTAGCACTTTATTTTTAGAAATGCTTTAATCTTTTTAATCATTAATTTCAATTTTCATTATTTTAAAATGTATCTGAATAAAAATAATAAGATAACATAAGATTTCTTTATCAGTCACATGTACATTGAAACACACATTGAAATACATCTTTTTGCGTAGAGTGTTCTGGGGGCAGCCCGCAAATGTCACCACGCTTCCGGTACTCACTGCGTTTGCAGTTGACAAAGCTGGGAATGGGGGTTTTGCCAGTTGTAAACATTTGCAGGATTATTTTCGGTTCAAAGCTTGCTCAGTTTGGCCACCAGAGGCTTTGTTGACATCCAGTCCACACCAATAATGTCCAAGATGCTTTGGGCCAACAAGATTGGCCCTCTGCATGCAGGCCTGATAAGTACAAGCATAGGGGCATCCTGGGCAGCGATTACCTTACCACTCAGCAAGCCATCTAATCTTGAAAGGTAAATCTCATAACAGGACCCCAAGTAAGCTATAAAATAAATTCCCAGATTATAAAGCAGTCAAATTGTTAATCAATAATGTGTGGGGATTCAAAAAGTTCTGTGTAGCTTTATTTTTCTGTAGGATGAACAGAATATTGTCTTATGATTTACTGAGTCATATTTATACCTAATTTACCATGTAAGGAAAATGCTCTGGGGATCTTTATAAGCAGTTTGGAAGAGTTGAAGCAAGAAGGGGGAGAGAAGATGGTATTGGTACTGGAATTGGTTTATTATTGTCACGTACCGAGGTACAGTGAAAAACTTGTCTTACAAACCAATCGTACAGGTCAATTCATTACACAGGGCAGTTACATTGAGTTAGTACAAAGTGCATTGGTGTAGTACAGGTAAAAACAGTAACAGTACAGAGTAAAGTGTCACAGCTACAGAGAAAGTGCAGTGCAATAAGGTGCAAGGTCACAACAAGGTAGATTGTGAGGTCAGACTCCATCTCATTGTATAAAGGAACCGTTCAATAGTCTTATCACAGTGGGGTACAAGCTGGTACCCACCTAGAAGTCTAGTGGTAGGTGTCCTCAGGCATCTGTATCTTCTACCCGATGGAAGAGTAGAGAAGAGAGAATGTCCCAGGTGGGTGGGGTCTTTGATTATGCTAGCTGCTTCACCAAGACAATGAGAGGTAAAGACAGAGTCCGCGGAGGGGAGGCTGGTGTCCATGATGCGCTGGGCTGTGTCCACAACTCTCTGCAGCTTCTTGTGGTCCTGGGCAGAGCAGTTGCCGTACCAAGTCGTGATACATCCAGATAGGATGCTCTCTATGGTGCATCGGTAAAAGTTGGTGAGAGTCAAAGGGGACAAACCAAATTTCTTTAGCCTCCTGAGGAAGTAGAGGTGCTGGTGAGCTTTCTTGGCCGTGGCATCTACATGATTTGACCAGGACTGGCTATTGGTGATGTTCACTCCCAGGAACTTGAAGCTCTCAACCCTCTCGACCTCAGCACCATTGATGTAGACAGGTGCATGTACACCGCCCCCTTTCCTGAAGTCAATGACCAGCTCTTTTGTTTTGTTGACATTGAGGGAAAGGTTGTTGTCATGACACCATTCCACTAAGCTCTCTATCTCCTTCCTGTACTCTGACTCATCGCTGTTTGAGATACGGCCTACAATGGTGGTATCATCTGCAAACTTGTAGATGGAGTTAGAGCAGAATCTGGCCACACAGTCGTGAGTGTATAGGGAGTAGAGTAGAGAGCTGAGGACGCAGCCTTGTGGGACACCAGTGTTGAGAATAATCATGCCGGAGGTGTTGCTGCCTATCCTCACTGATTGCGGTCTGTTTGTTAGAAAGTCAAGGATCCAGTTACAGAGGGAGGTGTTGAGTCCTAGGTCTCGGAGTTTGGTGACAAGCTTGCTTGGAATTATTGTATTGAAGGCAGAGCCGTAGTCAATAAACAATAGTCTAACATTGGTGTCTTTACTGTCCAGATGCTCCAGAGCTGAGTGTAGGGCCAGGGAGACCTGTTTTGGCAATAGGCGAAATGCAATGGGTCCAGGTTGTCTGGAAGGCTGGAGTTGATGGTCGGCTGGTGTGGGTGAAAAGCTAGAATTGGAAGATGCATTTGGAGGTGGGGCAAAAGGTGACTGGGGGGGGGGGGGTGTTAGAAATAGTGTGCTGGAGTGAAGGAGGATTGGAATGAAAGGCCTCCCATCATTATGGAAGGGGCAAGGTAATGAGTTAGTTTTCCCTAGGAAGTCTAAGTCAACTCTCAAAGGCTTTAGGTGAGCCACTGGTGAGTGCAATTAATGCCAATGTCTGTCTATGAGGAAGGAGATAAAATACATGGGTTCCAATACCATAAAATCTGACACCAAAAGAAAAAATGTTGGAAGTACATCATAGATCCTCTGAAAAAAGAGAAGTCTGGTTAATGTTTCAGAGGTAGTTCCTTTGTCAGAATTCACAAAAGCCCTGATGAATGGTGTACACTTGAAACATTAACTTATCCTTTCTCCTCCCAGTTACTAAAGGAATTGTTCAGCATTCACAGGATTTTCTTCCTTTATTATCAAGTTTAATTGCTACTTTCCCACATTACGGCAGAAACTACACAACAAAAGTACATTATAGGCCGTGAAGAAATTCAGGATTTTCTGAGGTTGTGAAAGTTAGTAAATGATCTCCTGTCAAGTGGGGATAAGGCAAGTTCCACCAAGATGGTCTTCATACCATGGTCATTTACCTGGCTTGGAAGAATAGAAAAGAATCAGGATCAGAATCAGATTTATTATCACTGACTTATATGTCGTGAAATGTGTTGTTTTGTTACAGCAGTACAGTGCAAAGACATAAAATTACTCTAAGTTACAAAATTAATAAATAGTGCAAAACAAAAGGAATAGCGAGGTAGTGGTTGTGGGCTCGTGGACCGTTCAGAAACCTGATGGCGGAGGGGAAGAAGCTGTTCCTAAATCGTTGAGTGTGGGTCTTCAGGCTCCTGTACTTCCTCCCGGATGGTTGTAACGAGAAGAGGGCATGTCCCAGATGGTGAACGTCCTTAGTGATGGATGCCACCTTCTTGAGGCACCGCCTCTTGAAGATGTCCTCAGTGGCGGAGCTGGCTGAGTCTACAACCCTCTGCAGCCTCTTGTGATCCTGTGCATTGGAGCCTCCATACCAGGCGGTGATGCAACCAGTCAGAATGCTCTCCACCGAACATCTATAGAAATTTGTAAGAGTCTATGGAGACGTACTGAACTTCCTCAAACTCCTAACGAAGTAGAGCCACTAGTGTGACTTCTTCATGATTGCATCAATGTATTTGGCCCAGGATAGATCCTCTGAGATGCTGATGCCCAGGAACTTGAAAGAAGAATATTTCTTAAATGGAGAGAGACTGTAGAATGCCATTGAACAGAGAGATCTGGGTCTCCTCGAAACGCAGGAAGTCGACAAGCAGGCACAGCAAGTAGGAGAGCAAATGGAACGTTATTATTGCAAAGGGGGTGGAGAATAAAAGTGGGGAACTCTCACTACAACCATGCAGGGCATCAGTGAGACCACACATAGAGTACTGCATACAGTTTTGGTCACAAACCAGCAACAAAAGAACCACACTGAGCATGATTCAGTGTTAAAAACTATTTTATTAATCACTACTTATGATAATACGTAAAATAAAAGTAAAAATGTTAGTATGTTAGAATTCAAAAATGTTAAACCTCGAACGTTAACCCCAAAACTAAACTCGTCGTGTGTGTGTGTGACAAAGTCCAAAACTCCCAGTTCCGGAATGGTTCTTAAAGTTCAGTTCCGCAAGCCATAAGGTGAAACATGAGCAAGGGCTTCTTCAACAACCACCGTTGTCTGAAGATAAGATGTAGATGTAGAAAAACATAGAGAGAGTACATACGAAATCCAAATGTTCCACGATGGAACCCAAACGACACTTCAGTGTTTACTCGGTAGTGACTTCCTCACCCCGAAAAGCATCCGAACCGTGGTCGTCCACACACAAATACCTGTTTCCTTCTACAGGTCAGCAACAAAGTGAACTCCACCGGATTACTTCCAACTTCCATACATGGATTTCAGTGGCAAACACAGTTATTGTTTCTCATCCATCGATAGAGAAAACAAGCAGGCTGGTGTCTCTCTCCCTTCTCTCTCTCTCTTCTTCTTCTTCTGACTTCTTCAACAACGTCATTACGTCCTTTATCTTCTATTGACATAAGCACGCCCCACACACACATACACACACACTCTCTATCTTAAAGGGACTTTCACTGAGTCCGTAACAGTATTTAAGGAAGGGTATATTTGCATTGGAGGCAGTAGGGAGAAGGTTCACTTGTTTCATTCCTGGGATAAAGGGATTGACAAATGAAGGAAGGTTGAGCAGGTTGGATCTATATTGATTGGAATTTAGAAGAATGAAACATGATTCTCTTCACTTTTATATACTTAAAGAAGTTCTTATGGTCTATTTTTATATTTCTTATTCGTATGCTCTCATAATCTATTTTCTCCCTCTTAAGATAAGATATCTTTATTAGTCACATGTACATCGAAACACACAGTGAAATACTTCTTTTGTGTAGAGTGTTCTGGGGGCAGCCCGCAAGTGTCGCCACGCTTCCGGCACCAACCTAGCACGCCCACAACTTCCTAACCCATACGTCTTTTTGTGGAATGTGGGAGGAAACCGGACCATCTGGAGGAAACCCACGCAGACACACGGGGAGAACGTACAAACTCCTTACAGACAGCGGCCAGAATTGAACCCGGGTCACTGGTGCTGTAATTGCGTTATGCTAACCGCTACACTACCGTGCCATCCATATTTTTATCTATGATCTTCTTGCTCTCATTGGGCCATTATCATCCCCTAGAAGTGGTTCGAGCCATGATGGCTTTGGGGCAGCTGACACAATGGGCACTTTATGCTGATTATTTTCACCCCTCGCCTTTATATCCATTGCAGAAGGGGCTGACCAGATTCTGTGTACAGAGAGTGCAGTCTGCGCCAGAGTAAGAGAAATGCATTTGATCGCATTAACGTTGGCACAATGACACTGCTCTACTGGTTCTATAATCAGAGAAGTGACAGTAAAAGCAGCTTTTCATTACATCGAAGGATAGCCACCAGGATGAGAGGATCGTGCCGACTGGTCTAACCAAACAATTAAACAGCTGCTCTAAGAAGACAAAACTGCGAAAAATGAAGAGCAGGTCAAATAGCATCAGAAAGAAAAAGGTCAACATTATGGGTGGAACCTTTCACTGGCACCAAAATGTTAAAGCAGGCTTGTGGGTTTTCTGTTTTCAATATTCCAGATTTGCTTTTGTTCTTTTCAAGTCTAATAAAGCAGCTGCGGCTTATCGAGGGTAAGTATTACCATTCTTGGTATTTACCCTGACACTAAAGTGCAGCACTAATGACTGGAATCATAACTACAGCTGTGCTTGTGACTCCAGCTCCTCAATTAGCTTTTCTCACTGAGTGAAATTAATTGAGGTTGCTTTCCGTAGTAGTCATACCTTGTGAAACTATATGATTAGTTCATCTCAATATAACACAAGTCAAGGAGCTTAATTTGAAATGCTTTTCTGTTGGCAAAGTAACATTTTAACTTCTGGAGTCTGAACCAATTTTATCCCCTGAGGGAGTGGAATACACCTAAATTAAATTGATTTGAAGTTAGTTTAAATCCATTGTGTGCACAGAGCTGAACAAACAAATTTCTTATCTTGAAGGATGGAATCATTACCTCCTAATTACCAACTCATTTGCAGATGTATACAATTACCTTTCAAATTAAACACTGGTTTAAAGTAGAAAACGCAGACCCTAAGGGGAAACCCACAAGTGATTTATTCCTCCCTCTTTTATCAATCGACCTTATGATTTGACATAAATTCCACAATAACTACTTTTAGTCCATGTCCTATAGTGACATGTATGTAGTTGAATAACCACCTGTTGTCAATTTTAGTTTATCTTTGAGGGCATGAAAACTATTTTTCCCAAGTGATCCAGTCCATGTTGCTTACAAGTTGCTTAGAGCTGCATGTTGGGATTATAAAAGAGACGTGGTTAAACCAAACACCCCCAACCCCTCATTTTCCATCCATTGTGTATTGTCTGAGGTGTTTTTAGCATTTCCCACAGCAGTATAACTGTTGTGCCAGGGAATAAAATAGTCAGAGGTTGTCACCTGCTGTTCTATCACTCAGTGATATGACGGTGCAATTCTTCCCAAACCAGTGACTTCATACATACAAATATACAGATAGAAGTAGGGAGGGGAATGCAAACACTTTTACAATCTAGTAGTTGTAAATTTTGTGCCGGTAAAAGTTTGTAATATAAACTTAAAAAATGAAAAGCAAGGAATAAAAAATACCTTGTACAGGTGGGTTTTTATCTCTGTTAGTAAAACAAACAGGTTAGGCAACATTTTAATTGTTAAGCCAGTTCTCTATGATGATGCTCTGGGAGCTGATTGATCACCTGCTTTGGTTTCTCATCATCTGATTGACATGTTGCTAAGTAGCACTTGTGCAACTATCTTAATCACTAAGAATCTTACAAAATGGCATCAGCAGCCAGACAATGTGAGGTAATTGGTTTAAGCCCCAAGAAACTAATGCCTGCAGCTCTGAAACAACTTCTTTGTACATAGGCTTGCATGTAGAATGCATTGAATTCTTATGCAGCATTCCAAAGAACTTGGGAAAAAATCTTCTGCATCAGAATCTCAAAGTGACCAGAACACTGACTTAGAAAAGGTAGATGAGGCTAACAGCAGAGATCGGGGATGTCCAACTATTTGAGCTTGGAGAACTTTTTCAGGTTGTAGCAGAACACTACAGGACTGTTTCCAACATCTCTGTGTGCCTGGTGGGGTGGCCACAGTGCATATACGATGATAGCAAGTGGCAAGAGACCTCATTTGACTTCATATGCAAAATTCTACTGCCTGAAAATACTGAAGCAGAGTTCTTAAGGCTGCTTTTGCATTAGTTAAAAGGCTGTTAAGCTGCTCCTGCAGAGTCCTAGACACTCAGGAAGGCAATTTCTTCAACTTTCTATCATTGCTGTTTGTTGTACTTAAACATCCTGAGCCTGATCCGATCCCACGGGCAACCACTCAGTCATCTGCTGAAAGTGGATGGATTACAGGTCAGGATGCTGGGAATGGGTAGAACCTACTTGTGCCAGGAATCGACCCTGTTTGTGCTCCACAAAGGTATTCAATGGTTTGAACCCTTCCACAAGCTGATGGTTTGTTTCAAAGGGGAACATCTGAGGGATTATCCCAGCCTTCCCTTTGAATGGGAGCCTCATGTTCAAGTTTAATGGTAAGATAAGATTTCTTTATTAGTCACACGTACATCGAAACACACAGCGAAATGCATCTTTTGCGTAGAGTGTTCTGGGGGCAGCCCGCAAGTGTCGCCATGTTTCCAGTGCCAACACAGCATGCCCACAACTTCCTAACCCGTACGTCTTTGGAATGTGGGAGGAAACCGGAGCACCAGCAGGAAACCCACGCAGACACGGGGAGAACGTACAAACTCCTTACAGGCAGTGGCCGGAATTGAGCCCAGGTTGCTGGCGCTGTAATAGCGTTATGCTAACCACTACACTACTCTGGTTTATATCAACTAAATTCAAATTCTCAGATTATCATGGCTAAATTTAAACTCACGCACACCAGATTACTTGTTGAGTTATCTTCCAGGTAGGGGGTTTGATATTCTGGAACAGGTATCCGTATCAGGAAAGAGGAAGTGCTAGAACTATTGGAGCATATTAGGGTAAATAAGTCCCTAGTGCCTGATGGGGTTCTATCCCAAGATGTTAAGGGAAGCAAGGGAGGAGACTGCTGGGGATCTGACACAGAATTTTGTTAGCCACAGGTGAGGTAGGTACCAGAAGACTGGAGGAGAGCTAATGTTGTCCTGTTATTCAATAAGGACAGTATGGATAAGCCTGGAAACTGCAGCCGGAGAGCCGGGCATGAGTGGTAGGGAAATAGTTGGACAAGGTTCTGAGGGACAGGATGTATGTTCACTTGGAAAAGCAGGGACTGATTAGGAGGAGTCAGCATGGTTTTGTGCAGGGGAGATTTCTTTGAGGAGGTAACTAAGAAAATTGATGAAGACATATTGTAGACATGGTTTCCACGGACTTTAGTTAAGGCTTTGGACAAGGTCCCACATGATAGGCTGGTCCAGAGGGTTAAGACACAAGGGATCTGAGCCATGTTGGCAAACTGGATCCAAAATTGGCTTGGTGATAGAAGGCAGAGGGTGAATGTGTGATTTTCCAACTGGAAGTCTGCAACTAAGTGGTGTACCGCACGGATTGTTCTGGACCTTTGTTTTTTGTAATATGTATAAATGACTTGGATGAGAATGTAGGTGATAAGTAAATTGGTTTATTATTGTCACATGTACCGAGGTACAGTGGAAAAACTTGTCTTGCACACCGTCCGTACAGATCAAGCTATTACAACAGAGAAAGTGCAGTGCAGGTAGACGATAAGGTAGTCATAATGAAGGAGATTGTGAGGTCAAAAGTCCATCTTATCGTACTAGGGGACCGTTCAATAGTCATAACAACGGGATAGAAGCTGTCCTTGAGCCTGGTGGTACGTGCTTTCAGGCTTTTGTATCTTCCACTTAATGGGAGAGGGGAGAAAGAAGAATGTCCGGGGTAGGTGGGGTCTTAGTAAGTTTGCGGATGACACAAATTGGTGCAGTTGTAGACAGCAAAGAAGATTGTCAAAGGACGTAGATCAGCTGGAAAGTTGGGCAAAGCCATGGCAAATGGAACTTAAACCAGGCAAGTGTCAGGTAATGCACTTCAGGAAGTCAAATTCTTATAGGACATATTAGAGTAAATAGCAGGGATATGGGGGAGTGATGATATACTGAGAAATCTTGGGTGCAAGGCCATAGCTCTCTGCAAGACGTGATGTGACCTCACGATCTACCTTGTTGTGACCTCGCACCTTATTGCACTGCACTTTCTCTGTAGCTGTGACACTTTACTCTGTACTGTTATTGTTTTTACCTGTACTACATCAATGGACTCCGTACTAACTCAATGTAACTGCACTGTGTAATGAATTGACCTGTACGATCAGTTTGCAAGATAGGTTTTTCACTGTACCTCGGTACAAGTGACGATAATAAACCGATACCTATACGAATAGGTAGAAAGGGATGTGAAAACAGAACTTGTTATGCTTGTCTACGTAGGCTGAGGCATTGAGTATACAGTAAAAGTAGGGATATTGCAGCTGTACAAAACATTGGTTAGGCCACACTTGGAATACTGTGTGCAGTTCTGGTTATCACACCATGGAAATGATGTGGCACAGCTGGAAAGAGTGCAGTAGTGATTCACCAGGACGTTGCCTGGGATGGAGGGCTGTAGGTATAGGTAGAGACAGGATAGGCTGGGTTTGTTCTCGCTGGAATGCAGAAGGCAGAGGGGTGACATTTTTGAGGTTGATGAAGTTACGAGGGGCATAGATTAGATTTTTGTTAGATTTCTTTATTAGTCACGTACATCGGAACACACAGTGAAATACATCTTTTGCGCAGAGTGTTCTGGAGGCAGCCTGCAAGTGTCGCCACGCTTCCGGTGCCAACATAGCATGCCCACAACTTCCTAACCCGTACGTCTTTGGAATGTGGGAGGAAACCCACACAGACATGGGGAGAACGTACAAACTCCTGACAGACAGCGGCCGGAATTGAACCCATGTCATTGGCACTGTAAAGCGTTATGCTAACCGCTACACCACCGCATCTAGATTAGCTAGATAATCAGAATCTTTTTGGTTCCCCAGAGCAGCAGAGTTTAGAACTAGAGAGCAAAGGTTTAAGGTGAGAGGGGGGGAAATTTAAGGGAGATCTGGGGGCTAAGTTTTTCCACACAGAGGGTGGTGAATATCTGGAATGAGCTGCCAGAGGAGATGGTGCAGGCAGATACATTTATATCATTTGAAAAGCGTTTCAACAGGGATAGGAAAGGCAGAGAGGTCTGTGGGCTTAATGCTGGCAAATGGGACGAGAGCAGTTACACATTAAGGTCAGCAAGGACGAGGTGGGCCAAGAGGGGCCATTTCTGTGCTGTATGATTCTGTGACTGCATTATCCCACCATACTTGATTACGTACTTGATTACGGCGGTCAATTCAGTTAAAAATGCCTTGAATGAAACCTCCCTAAATATCTATTGCGGGCAGAAATTTTGTCTTATAATGTCAATCAAATAAATGAAATGCTATAAACACGTGATTATGCTTTGTCTTATGATAACTACATATACTGTCTTTACTGAGAAGCCAGCCTGTTTGTTTCATCTGATATTCTACAAAAGTAAATTCAAATGGTATACCTGACTAGTTTGTTTAAACTCCTTGCAAAATATTTCTTGCTTCATTTCTACGATGGGCAGACCTGTAAATGTTTCTGTAAATAATTCCTACTGGACTACAATTCTGGCACCAGCTTTTGGGTGACCTTCATAAAATTGGCAGAAAGATTGCTAGTTGCTCCTCCAGGCTCTTGAGCATGAAGGGAATTAATCGAAGAGGAGCTGTTCGGAGTCCTGTTGTAGGACAAGGAGGTACAGGGAATAAATTCAGCTGCAGTGGAACTAGACCAAGTTGAACGTAACATTTTCAGAGAGGTGCCTGTCCTCCCAACCAAATTCAATAGGCCTGTGAGAACATCCCTCCAGTTCTCTGAAGAACAAAGTAAAATGAAGGATGTGTTTCTCTAGAGACATGTCAGGTCTTGCAAGAAAACCTGTCGCTATCAGCCAGAGCTAGCACAGCATTGTTTGCTGTAGTCATGGTCGCTGCAGCCCTTCACACCTTGCCTCCAGCTCCTGCCAAGCTGCCAGATGTAATTACAACAATCATAGTCAACCTGCAGTGTCGATTTGGATTAAGCAGACAACTAGTGCTTTTTTGCTAGAGAAAATGAATTCTTCGCTCTCTGTACCGGTATCTGAAGACAGCACAATAGTGCTCTGGGATTCTCAATGATTTCGGGATTTTCTTAAGTCCAGAGAGAGTATAATAGATTGTGTCCTCAAGACCTCACAGGCGCCTTCCCACAATGTGACTACCTTCATGTATCATAAAGGTACCATTCCATTAACGCCTAGCTAACGTGATGATCAACAGCACAAGAAGTGTCAAGGTCAAAGTAGAGAAAAGGTTGGCCAACAAAATACGAAGGGGGCTCCTTTTCTTGACAGCTGCCATAGTTTTATATTCTGCCAATTTCTCCACCATGTGGTGGAGTACGATGAGCTCATTTCGTAGCTGCTTGGTATTAAGCATCATGTATGCCTGACCAAAGATGCTTCATAACGAACGCATTTAAGCAGAGGAATGCCTCTACAATCAGACCCATAGTTGGAAAAGACATCTATTGAACAAAACAGCAGGGACAGTGAAAAATGACCTCAATTTCCCAGAGAAATGCTGGTAATTCTGAGCAGAATTGTCGGCACTTACCTCCATGATTGTGCGGGTTTTTCAGGATCCAACTTCAGCAGAGTTTTCTTCATGGAATCCAGCAGTGGCTTGCAAAGTTTCATGGATGTCCCAAGAACAGTAAGACCATTCAATGGACGGAGAGGATTGGTTAGGAGAGAGAAGGGTGAATATCGATAAATTTACATTCTTTAATTTGACTTAAGTTAATGTATTTAAGTTGTTCTAGTATTGTAGAGTTTTAGATTACTTCCATAGTTTTATTTTCCTTTTTAATAGTTTTTGAATATCTATGAATGTCAGAAATGTTCATCAACTTTTTAATTTCTTTGACTTGGCTGGCTGTTACAGCAATTCAGTGGGCTGGACTAACTACTTACAAAGGGAAATGCCCTGCGTTGTGCTGGGCCTCACCGATCAACTATATGCTGGCTTGCCTGAGGAGTTCCATCCTGGGACACCCACCCCAGATAAAACATAAGAACATAAGAAATAGGAGCAGGAGGAGGCCATCTGGCCGGTTGAGCCTGCTCCGCCATTCAATAAGATCACGGCTGATCTGGCCGTGGACTCAGATCCACCTACCTGCCTTTTCCCCTGAACCCTTAATTCCCATCCGATGCAAAAATCTATCTAACTGTGTCTTCAATATATTTAACGAGGTAGCCTCTACTGCTTCCCTGGGCAGAGAATTCCACAGATTCAATACTCTCTGGGAAAAGCAGTTCCTCCTCATCTCCATCCTAAATCTACCTCCCCAAATCTTGAGGCTTTGTCCCTAGTTCTAGTCTCACCTACCAGTGGAAACAACCTTCCTGCCTCTATCTTATCTATCCCTTTTCATAATGTTATATGTTTCTATAAGATCCCCTCTCGTCCTTCTGAATTCCAGCAAGTATAGTCTCAGGGAACTCAATCTCTCCTCATAGGCTAACCCCCTCATCTCCAGAATAGAACAACTGCTTCAAGCAGGCAGGCAAATGTTGAGTGCCAAGTATGAGCCAGGCTATCGGTGAATCCGAGCATTGAGAAACTTCGACACATCTGGTGCATTCCATCAACACAGGGGACGTCCAACATGCAACACACACAAAAAGTGCTGGAGGACCTCAGCAGGTCAGGCAGCATCTATGTTTCGGGTCGTGACCCTTCATCAGGACTTTCATCAGAGTCCTGATGAAGGGTCTTGACCCAAAACGTCGACTGTTTATTTCTGATGCTACCTGACCTGCTGAGTTCCTCCAGCATTTTGTGTGTGTTGCTCCAGATTCCAGCATCTGCAGAATCTCTTGTGTCTGTGGATATCCTACAGGTATGTTGTGTGCTCCAGCATACAAAACTTAACTCTGCATCGTGGAGCATCCAGTCTTTTCCCCTCTTCACTGCCATAACTTTGGTTGAAGTGTACTGGAAATTCCAACTTGCCTCCGGTGCAATTAAACTGGTACTGCAGGAGGAACTTCAAAGAACAACTTTTATAACGTACTTCAATCAGTATCTGAGCTTCAGCTGTTGTTATTCTGGAAAATACAGATGCAACTGTGCTTTGTGGAAACTGTGTAGATAATTAATGGCCTGTTTCAACACACTTTCTGAAAATCTTTGAGATAGCTATTCGGACAACACAAGTACTGACACCGTTGAGACACTTTGAGTAAGGACAGATTTGTCAACAAGCATACAGTATTCCTGGTCTTTGTTGTGTCTTGTTCATTCATAAGTTTCAAGTTGCTGAAAGGCAATTGAGTCTTTTTCCGAAGATCATTTAAATCTATTCAAAATAATACGACAATATTAACATTTCAAAGTTAAAATCTATATTAAAACATTTTTATTTATTACAAATAAGGTAGGTATGCAGTGAAATAAAAGTGGATTCAGACTGTAGTTCAGTTGTAATATTTTATTCTGGCATGTTAGCAGACTATCTTGGGTCTGGTTGATGCACACCAGACTGATATCAAATCTACCTTTTATGATGGCAGCTTAAATAACAATTAACTTAAAGGCCATTACTTTATTTGCTGTGGAATCTTGATAACATTGGCAAGGCAGCATTTATAACCAATCATTCCTTGGACTGAAGCCATTGAAAGTCAATCACATAGCCCGCAAGTAACCAAATGCAATTCAGTTTGCCAGGGTGGATTTGAACTTAAGTGCTCTGAGCTGTTGGTCTAATAAAACAAAACTAAAATCCGACAAAACACTAGATAATGGAAATCTGAAAAAAAAACAGAAAATGCTGGACATATTCAACAGGCAAGGCAGCACCTGTGGAGAGCGGCGGAGTTAATATTTCAGGGCCATTCTGATGAAATGTCACTGAACTGAAACATTATCTCTGTTTCTCTCTCCACAGATGCTGCCTTACCTGCTGAGTATTCTTGGCATTTTCTGTGCTAATCTTCTGGTTCAGTAGCACACTGTCACTTTCAGTCTTGTTAAGTTTAATTGGAATGATCGCTAGGGTTTCCTTTGTGGGTTCTTCGGATCAGACACCATAAGTTGGACGGTAGTCCTGGAAAGCTTGAGGAAATGGATTTCCTGCCAAACCTCTCATACCATGCTCATAACAGACAGAGAGGCCATTCACCATACAGAGTCTATGCTATCTCTCAAAGTAATCCCATTTTCCCAATTATTTGCTTGCAGTCATTCCCTCCTACGTGTCCTTCATCTGTGTGGAATTTGCATAGTTGCTACCTCAGCTCTAGCGATCCAGGTTCATTCCTGTAACTTCCTAACTAGTAGCTCTATGACTGTTGCCACAGACTCCAGGGTGCTCCCCATTAATTCTTATACCACCCACCTACATTAGGAGTAATTTGCAGTAACCAATTACCCTACCAAGCAGTGTGTATTTGGGATGTAGGAAGAAACAAAGCGCCCAGAAGAAACCCACACAGCCACAAGGAGACCAAGCCAGTTCCACACAGTGTGGAAGTAAATCTCCAATTGCTACATAACTGTACTACCCAAAGTTGTGGTGACTGATGAGGAGACTCCACCAGGAAATTTTGAGCAAATTTATTTTTTGATACTAGTCTTTGTTTAAATTATGTTCTTCAGCATCTGCTCCAACTTTTCCATAAATTGGTAAATTGGTTTATTATTATCACATACTGAGGTACAGTGAAAAACTTGTCTTGCATTCCGTTCGTACAGATCAATTCATTACAACAGTGCATTGAGGGAGTACAAGGTAAAACAATAACAGAATGCAGAATAAAGTGTTACAGTTACAGAGAAAGTGCAGTGCAGGCAGACAATAAGGTGCAAGGTCATAATGAGGTAGACTGTGAGGTCAAGAGTCCATCATATCGTACTAGGGGACCGTCCAATAGTCTTATAACAGCGGGATAGAAGCTGTCCTTGAGCCTGGTGGTACGTACTTTCAGGCTTTTGTATCTTTTGCCTGATGAGAGGGGGGAAAAGAGAGACTGTCTGGGGTGAGTGTGGTCTTTGATTATGCTGGCTGCTTTACCGAGACGACGAGAAGTGTAGACAGAGTCGATGGAGGGGAGGCTGGTTTCTTGAAATCTTGCCATATAGCATACAAAAATCAGCTAATCGTGCTTGTTTAGTGCCTACCTTTCATGTGACTTTACCCACAGACATTGTGTGACCGGATTGGTTGCCCAACAGATGTCCACAGTGGAAACATCATCTCAAAACACCAAATATCTACTTTACAGATTTCCAGCATCTGCAGTCTGTCTTGTGCCTCCAAATATCTCCTTGAGTGTGGTTTTCATTGTTTGCAGGCTGCCCACATGTGGTTGGTTGCTTCATTAGACATGGCAACAGCAGCCAATTCTTCTAACCTTGTGACAACTCTTTGGTTTGCTGCTGCACCAAATGGAGGCATCATGAATACAGCTAACACCTCAGACTCTGAGCTATATGATTCTCTGTCTATGGTCACATACCAACTAAATGCTGAGTGAGGATTTACTTATTCTTTTTTTTGGAGGATTTGAGCACGTAAGAGTTGATTTAGAACATTCAAAAGGCATGAAGTCTGTGGCACTCATTGCCATGAGAAGCAGTGCATTAGTATCACCTGCCTGCTCTTGTAAGACAGTTGCTTGCTGGGACCTTCCTGTCTATTGAACCCTGCTTACTTCCAGTGGATGTTCCCTCAACAACATTGTTTCTGGTTCAATACATCTCTCAATGTGCCCATGAAATACAGCCACCATTTTAAGCCTGCAAGAGCCTTGTGGTGCCCCCGACACAAATGCCAGTGGCAGTGTGAGTGTTTCATTACTCAGCATAAAATAGAACCAGGAAACTGACTAGAGACACAAGAGAGACTGTAGATGTCAGAATCTGGAGCAACGCACAGAACGGTGGAGGAACTCAACAGGTCAGGCAGCATCTATGGAGGGAAATGGACACATTTTGGGTCAAGACCCTTCATCAGGACTGGAAAGAAAGAGGCTCTTGCTCCACCCACTCCTCCCAACTTTTTCTACCAGCTATCTCCCCTCTTCCTTTCCAGTCCTGATGAAGGGTCTCGACCCAAAACATCGACTGTCCATTTCCCTCCAATAGATGCTGCCTGACCTGCTGAGTTCCTCCAGCATTTTGTGTGTTGCACCAGGAAGCAGAGTCCAGCTCCTGGTCAGTCCAGTTTGATGACATTCTTCTCGATGTTTTGTCACAATACCTACATAGGTTGATGGTGATTTTAGAGAAACTTCCTGCTTAATGTGGATAAAATAGTCACTGAAAATGGCAGGAAACAATACTACATCACTCTCAAGTGAGTCTGATTGATTTCTTGCCCTCATTGTTTATGTTGTATTAAATAAACTGGCTGAGCAGATTTTGTCAAGATTTGACAAAATTAGCAATTGCTTAATTGGTGGGGTTAATCTTAACTCACAGGCAAAAATGTAGCAAAAGGCACCACTTGCCAATTTAGCAGGTCATCATGCAGCCTTGGCTAACTTAACAGCCGGACGTCTTTAACATGCTGCTTGCAGACAACTCAGAGACAAGAGTCATTAATTGTGCAGTACGTTGTCACTGTTGGGGGAACTGTCCCTTTCTAAAGGCACATTTTCAACAATGAGAAGTCTAATCAGAGGTGGGGGAGTACAAAGCTCAGATTGGAGGAAAGCTCAAGGTTTTCCTATGGGCATGGAAACATCACAAGGAACTTGAAAAAAAATAAATTTATGTAGCTTGCTGTGATGGCCATTCCCTGGAAGTTCAGGCTGCCATGGAATCCATCACTTCCGTGTTCAGCCTTCAGATTATGGCAGCAAATGTCACTGTCGGAAGCCGATCTGCCTTTTGGGAAAGGATCTCACAGATGCAGTTTTGAAAGGAATCCTTGTTGCTTCTAATTTAACATTGGCTACAGTCATCTAGGAAAGGAGTGGACAAGACCAAATTATTTATTTTAGTTCCCTTGTACTTAATAAATACAGTAAGAGACATATGGTAGATAGCCAATTTGTTTGTGTCTGGCAGTATCAGTTCTATTTGTTTGGCGGCACGGTAGCATAGCGGTTAGCATAACGCTATTACAGCAGCAGCGACCCGGGTTCAATTCCCGCCGCTGTCTGTAAGGAGTTTGTACGTTCTCCCCGTGTCTGCGTGGGTTTCCTCTGGGTGCTCCGGTTTCCTCCCACATTCCAAAGATGCACAGGTTAGGAGCTGTGGGCATACTACGTTGGTGCTGGAAGAGTGGCAACACTTATGGGCTGCCCCCCAGCACATTCTCAGTAACGCAAAAAGATGCATTTCACTATGTATTTCGATGTACATGTGACTAATAAATAAATATCTTACGTGAAATTTGTTGTTTTGTGGGAGCAGTACAGTGCAAAATTATAAAAATAAATAAATAGTGCAAAAAAAAAAGGAATAATGAGGTAATGTTCATGGACCATTCAGAAATCTGATGACGGAGGGGAAGAAGCTGTTCCTAAATCATTGAGTGTGGGTCTTCAGGCTCCTGTACCTCCTCCCCGATGGTGGTAATGAGAAGAGGGCAAGTCCTGGATGGTGAGGGTCCTTAGTGATGGATGCCGCCTTCTTGAGGCACCGCCTCTTGAAGATGTCCTCGATGGTGGGGAGGGTCGTGCCCGTGATGGAGCTGGCTGAGCCTACAACCCTCTGCAGCCTCTTGCGATCCTGTGCGTTGTTACAATGTTTTATCAGATGATATGAATTTTGTTCCAGTTTATGATCATCAGAGTAAGTGGTACATATCCGAGACATATCCAAGGTGCTATTAGGACTGAAGTACATTAGAAGCCAATAAAATAATTTAGCATGCTGGTAAGTTTTTTAAGTATAGCCATGGACAGAAGTCATAGAAGAAACATACACACTTGTTTCTGTAAATCACTGCTACACTTCTGAACCTACCCCCCTCACCTTAAACGCATGCCCTCTGGTATTGGATCACTCAATAATGGGGAAAGATATTGCTTGTCCACCCTATCTATGCCCCTCATCATTTTATAGACTTCCAACAGATCACCCCTCAGCCTCCACCGCTCCAGAGAAAAGAGCCCAAGTTTGTCCAGCCTCTCCTGACAGCACATGCCCTCTAATCCAGGCAGCATCCTAGTAAATCTCCCCTGCACCTTCTCTAAAATTTTGACATCCTTCCTACAGTGAGGTGACCAGAATTGCATGCACTACTCTAAATGCGGCCTAACCAGTGTCTCATAGAGATGCATCATAACTTCTTGAATCCTATACTCAATACCTCGATTAATAAATGCAAGCATTCCATAAGCCTTTTTAACCACCCTGTCTACCTGTGTAGCCACTTTCAATGAGTCATGGACTTGCACCCCAAGGTCTCTCTGCTCTTCAACACTGTTAAGGGTCTTGCCCTGAAGAGTGTACTGCCTCTTGACATTAGTCCTACCAAGGTGCAACACCTCCCATTTATCCGGGTTAAACTCCATCTGCCATTTCTCTGCCCACATCTGCAGCTGATCTATATCACGCTGTATCCGTCACCGGTCTTCTACACTATTCACAACTCCACCAATCTTGGTATCATATAGAGAGTTTCTAATGACATCAGACCAAAATATATTTTGCATGGAAAGCGTCACTTGTAACTTGCAGTATTTGCTACCTTTAAGAAATATGTTAAAACATAAACTAGTCACTGTCTGAATTTTAACATATCAACAAATGAGCCTGTAATGATCCTTCTGCACATTATTTGACCTCTGTATTTAATTTTCTCACACCTGATGCTTTCAGTCTACCTTTTAAGTTTCAGCTGCCACCTAATAATGATGAATGCGCTGTCTGATTTTCTGTCATCCTAAGCTGTTAGCTCCCAATAACCAGTGAGATTAGCATTGGTTGCTCAGGTGTTGGGTTTAAAACTAACCAGGCTCTTTCCAATATCTTCAGGTGGGTGAGTTAAGGGTCGCCCCCCCCCCCCCCCCCACCGCCCTCTGTCTGCCAATGCCTGGCAATGATGCAAAATAGGGCAGGAGGGCAGGCACGGTAGTGTAGCAGTTAGTGTGACACTATTACAGTGCCAGCGACCTGGGTTCAATTCCTGCCACTGTCTGTAAGGAGTTTTACGTTCTCCCCGTGTCTGCGTGGGTTTCCTCTGGGTGCTCTGGTTTCCTCCCACATTCCAAAGACATATGGGTTAGGAAGTTGTGGGCATGCTATGTTGGCGCCAGAAGTGTGGCGACACTTGCAGGCTGCCCCCAGAACTCTCGAGGTAAAAGATGCATTTCACTGTGTGTTTCAATGTACATGAGACTAATAAAGATATCTTTACTTATAAGTACTCCCTGAATCTCCTAACTGATGTGTACTGGATCACTCATTTCTTTATTTTGCTATCGTCTTTCACAAGCTCACCATTCCGTGTTTCCCTTTTATTGAGTTCTGTTCAATATTTTCCTGCTGACTTTACACCTGCCTACCTAAAGGAGCTTTGGTTTATAATACAAATACTTTTAGTTGGGCATGATTAAATGCACAATATACACTCCAAGAAAACTGTTACTTTCATACAGATAATACAGAGGATATGGTAAAAATATTTAAAACTGTCCAGCATCAATTATTAATTTTTTCCTCTGTCCTCTGAGGAAGCCCCAAGTAAGATGGAGCGACAATGCTACTCGAGAATTATTTGTTGTTGGAACAGAAGGGATGGTGCTCAAAAGCTGAACTAAATATGCAAGTTTGGAATAGGGTGATCTCCACCTTTCTGTCTTGGGTGTAATACCATTACATGGCAGTAGAAAACTGGCTTAACTTTACGTCCAGAAATTAAATTATATTGGAAAACATCTTTATTGTAATAACTGTTGGAAACTAATTGTGAACCATGCAAGGTGGTCTGTCAAATACGTGAGTGCAGATGATGGACTAAAGCATCTCACCTCTGCCCATTGGTTATGGGTAAATCCAAATCTGCCAATCAAGAAAACATAATCAGGCTTGGAACACAGCACATATTGGAGGTCCACATTCTAAACAGTAATTCTTTCAATCGCTCCTAAAACACATCATTACAATGCTTCATTAATTTGGCCAACTTATCTACTTTAACTGCAGTTTCTGGAACTGAAGAGGCAATTTATTTTCAGGTTTAGAGTGCTGATCAATGTTGTTTGTGGAGTTTTATGATCCAAATCACATTAGAAAATAAAACCAACTTAACTTTATGTACCGCCTTTAATATTGAGAAGCAACCTCAAAAAGGCACAAAACTGAACTAATGCAGCCTTTTGAAGCAGGAAAAATTGCAGCAAGCTTCAGGGTGGAGACACGCAGTGCCGTGTAGGACTGGAAGATTTAGAATGATAGGGAGCGAGTGACATTTGGATGGTTTTAGAAATCAGAATAACATTTTCTGAATTAAGTACATGTGGCTGAAGAAGCAATTGATTAATGGAGGGATGTTGGGTTCAGGACGACATAGAATGAGATATGGGTAGTCATGAGCAACACACAATCTGCTGGAGGAACTCAGCGGGTCGAGCAGTATCTGTGCGAGGAAAGGAATTGTCGATGTTTTGGATCGAAACCCTGCATCAGGACTGAGAGTGGAGAGGTGGGGTGGCCAGGATAGGGAGGAGAAGTGGTGAGAAAGACAGGGTTTCAACCTGAAACGTCGACGATTCCTTTCCTCCCACAGATGCTGCTTGACCCGCTGAGTTCCTCCAGCAGATTGTTTGTTGCTCCAGATTCCAGCATCTGCAGTCTCTTGTGTCTCCATGGGTAGCAGTGAGTTGGACAAGCTGTAGTGTATGTAGAATGGAATTCAGGAAGCTGTGGGCAAAGCATTAGAAAGCTCATTTGATAGTAACAACACGTGCATCAGCTTTTCAGCTTGCTTACACACAGGTCTTTGACCTGAAATATTAACTCTGTTTCTCTTTCCATAGATGCTGCCTGACCTGCTGTGCACTTCCAGAATTTTCAGTTATTTTGTTTTATACCAGCATTCAACACATTTCAGATCTGGTCCATAAGTTAAAATACATCACTGTGTTTGGCTACTCAACTATCAAGGGAATACAATGTTCCATTAGTGGGAATAATAAGCACTCTGGATATCTAACCCACTTCCCCACACATTATTATGTAACCATATATTGTTGTCTGCCTCTCCAACTTGGGGAGCAATGGTAGTTAGTATATTAGTTCATTGTAAGCTATTATAATGATTTACCTTTGACAAAGTGCATCTGAGGAAAATACAATATCTCAGTTTGTTTATGCTTTTGTAACCCTGCAGGTATTTTCAGCAGCCCTGCTAATGGGAAGCTAATGTTCTCAAAGGATGAGAGAACTGGAGCTGGAAAGCTGTGGCCATGTCTCAGAACCAGAATCAGAATCAGTTTTATCATCACTGTCTTATAGACGTGAAATTTGCCATTTTGCGGCAGCAGTACAGTGCAAAGACATAATTTTACTATCAATTACAAAGTAAGTAAATAGTGCAAAAAAAAAGGCTCCCTTTGAACACGGCTACCTGCAGTGAGGGTGGAGTTGGTGAACTTGCCTGTAAATGCAAAGTCAGGGCAAAGAAGAGCTGGAAAATATCAGATTAAACAGGGCGTTGGAGAGGCAGGAGAGTTGAGGGGAATATGATACATAATTTCTGCATTTATCAATTCACAAGCATTTTTAATAACATTTTTGTCTGATTAATTTTTAAGATACCGTCACGATCTACTCAATGCCTTTTAATTTAGAAGGGAATGAGTCAAGGTTATGCTGCCTTGGTGGGAAGGATGTTGCTCTGATTTGGAGATGGTGAAGGGTGCTGGATTATAAGTGCTGGGTGTTGAAACATTCGTGAGCAGAGATAACTTGGTGAAGGAGAACAGATCCTTCAGAGTTTTTTGTTTCTGCAATGGCATCTTGTTCATCTGCAGCATCTGATTGAATCAAATGGCTGACCTACATGAAATCATAATAAGTCATGACTGGCGTCACCATCCCTCCCCCCTGCTAAAGAAAAGTTATTTCAGTTGATGTTACATATAAGTAAAAAAGTGCCTTTTTGGGGGAATGGAAGGGGAACTAACTTTTTCAGTTTTGCTGTAATTTATTTCGACTTTTATTTCTTTTTCCACCTGGCCAGAATCCAGAATGATTGAGAGGATCTGTGCAAATCACACCCCCAGGATTCTGTGAATACTCCCAGCTGCCAGGAGGTATTGGCATCACCTGGCTGGGACAATCTTCCACAATTTGCTTTCCTTTGTGGGGAGATGCTGCAGCACCTGCTCCGCTTGACCGTGAAATGTCTGCCTTCCTCTGCTTTGTTTCTCTGTATTGACTATACAGAGGCTCAGTGATCACCAGTTCACTTTGGGGCTGTCATTTGTCTCATAATAACGCAAACATTTCAGGAGATACAGCTTCTGAAGTAACAGCAACAGAATTTAGCAATATACGTTATTGCTTTTGGAAACTAATGACATTCCTAATATTCTCATTATTAATTAGATAAGATATCTTTATTAGTCACATGTACATCGCAGCACACAGTGAAATGCATCTTTTGTGTAGGATGTTCTGGGGCAGCCCACAAGTGTCGCCACGCTTCTGGTGCTAACATAGCATGCCCGCAACTTCCTAACCTGTACGTCTTTGCAATGTGGGAGGAAACCGGAGCACCCGGAGGAAACCCACGCAGACAAGGGGAGAACATATAAACTCCTTACAGACAGTGGCGGGAATTGAACCCAGGTTGCTGGCGCTGTATTAGTGTTATACTAACTGCTACACTTCCTTCAAGGAGAGGATTAACTCATGGGGAAGAAATAAGGTTAGAGAACAAAACTTGGTCATAATTTTCTAAAATCTGAATAACATTACTCTCTCATCTGTACAAGCTCATTGCCTTGGACACGTATGAGGAATACACTTACAATCATTGATCTGTAATGGACTACCAGTGAATGGGATCTGCTGGAGTCTTTGCCCATATGGAGCTCATATCCACTGTTAACGTAAATTGGAAGTGTCACGAACCAGCAACAAAAGAAACACACTGAGCATGATTCAGTGTTAAAAACTATTTTATTAATCACTACTTATGACCATACATAAAATAAAAGTAAAAATGTTAGTATGTTAGAATTCAAAAATGTTAAACCTTGAACATTAACCCCAAAACTAAACTCTTCGTGTGTGTGTGTGTGACAAAGTCCCAAACCCCAAGTTCAGGAATGGTTCTTAAAGTTCAGTTCTGCAAGTCATAAGGTGAAACATGAGCAAGGGCTTCTTCAACAACCACCGTTGTCTGAAGATAAGACGTAGACGTAGAGAAACATAGAGAGAGTAAATACGAAATCCAAATGTTCCACGATGGAACCCAAACGACACTTCAGTGTTTACTCGGTAGTGACTTCCTCACCCCGAAAAGCATCCGAATCGTGGTCGTCCACACACAAATACCTGTTTCCTTCTCCAGGTCAGCAACAAAGTGAACTCCACCGGATTATTTCCGATTTCCATACATGGATTTCAGTGGCAGACACAGTTATTGTTTCTCATCCAGACAACTAGCAGGCTGGTGTCTCTCTCCTTTCTCTCTCTCTCTCTCTCCTTTCTTCTTCTGCCTTCTTCAACCATGTCATTACGTCCTTTATCTTCTATTGACGTAAGCACGCCCCACACACACACACACACACACACACACTCTATCTAAAAGGGACATTCACTGAGTCCGTAACACCTCCCACCTAAAAAAGAATTTTTCCCAAGATATTCCATATAGTCTGATCTGCAGATGTCCTCAAGCCCTCTAAATTTTTGTCTATAATCTTCAGGTACCAATTCATAGGCCTTTAACAGCAGCTTGTTTTTACCTTAGTATAATCAGCTGCATCCTCAACAGACAAAGCAGAATAAGCTTTTTGAGCTTTACCTTTAATCACACTCTGTACCATAAGAGCCCATCCTTTCCTTGGCCAGTTTGAACTCACCAGCAACCTTTTCAAATGTTGGAAATACTGATCAACCTGATCTTTCTCAAAGGAGGGACAGTAATTCGAACCTCCCTGCTGGCTGAAAAACCATCATCAGAATCAGATTCCAACTCTTACGCTTCATTTGTAACTCATGCTGCCTCTGTTTTCTCCTTCTCCTCACTATCCAGCTCCATCTTCCTTCAATTCCATCTGCCTTCATTGCTAGATCAGCCCTCTATCTTCAATCCGAGTTATCTCTCGTTCAGAGCCTCTAATTTCTTTTGTTCTCGTTCAGCCTCTAATTTCTTTGTTCTCGGTCAGCCTCTATCTTCAACTGGGTTTGCTCTCGTCAGCCTCTATCTTTGCCAGCTGCACCTTGTGCCTCAGAAATTGCTATTTCACTGCCAGGAAACTGTTTTAAAACCTTCCTTCTCAAACACCTTCTTTTCCACATAATGGCCAGCTATCAGTCTCTGAATATCTGCCTTTCTCATAGACTGCTTTACTTCTGTAAGGTTTAGCTTTGTAGCAATCTTTATCAGATCATCCTTTTTCGCCACCTCCAATCCCTTTAGGGTTGGTGACTCCAAAAATGCCTTAATATCCATTGCTGCTGGTTTCCACACACACAAGCCAATAAAAAGAATTTATCAGACCTCCCTCAACATCTTTGGATTGAATCCCGTAACAAATCTCGTCAATTTGGGGAACGATCCCAGACGACACTCGTTAATCTTTGGAATTGATCCCAGACGAGCCCCAATTTTGTCACGAACCAGCAACAAAAGAAACACACTGAGTCATGATTCAGTGTTAAAAAACTATTTATTAATCACTACTTATGACCATACGTAAAATAAAAGTAAAAATGTTAGTATGTTAGAATTCAAAAATGTTAAACCTTGAACATTAACCCCAAAACTAAACTCTTCGTGTGTGTGTGACAAAGTCCCAAACCCCAAGTTCAGGAATGGTTCTTAAAGTTCAGTTCCGCAAGCCATAAGGTGAAACATGAGCAAGGGCTTCTTCAACAACCACCGTTGTCTGAAAGATAAGACGTAGACGTAGAGAAACATAGAGAGAGTAAATACGAAATCCAAATGTTCCACGATGGAACCCAAACGACACTTCAGTGTTTACTCGGTAGTGACTTCCTCACCCCGAAAAGCATCCGAATCGTGGTCGTCCACACACAAATACCTGTTTCCTTCTCCAGGTCAGCAACAAAGTGAACTCCACTGGATTACTTCCAATTTCCATACATGGATTTCAGTGGCAGACACAGTTATTGTTTCTCATCCATCGATAGAGAAAACTAGCAGGCTGGTGTCTCTCTCCCTTCTCTCTCTCTCTCTCCTTTCTTCTTCTGCCTTCTTCAACCACGTCATTACGTCTTTTATCTTCTATTGACGTAAGCACGCCCCACACACCACACACACCACACACACACACACACACACACACACACACACACACACACACACACACACACACACACACACTCTATCTAAAAGGGACATTCACTGAGCATTCACTGAGAAACACACTGAGCATGATTCAGTGTTAAAAACTATTTTAGTAATCACTACTTATGACCATACATAAAATAAAAGTAAAAATGTTAGTATGTTAGAATTCAAAAATGTTAAACCTTGAACGTTAACCCTAAAAACTAAACTCTTCGTGTGTGTGTGGCAAAGTCCCAAACTCCAAGTTCAGGAATGGTTCTTAAAGTTCAGTTCCGCAAGCCATAAGGTGAAACATGAGCAAGGGCTTCTTCAACAACCACCGTTGTCTGAAGATAAGACGTAGACGTAGAGAAACATAGAGAGAGTAAATACGAAATCCAAATGTTCCACGATGGAACCCAAACGACACTTCAGTGTTTACTTGGTAGTGACTTCCTCACCCCGAAAAGCATCCGAATCGTGGTCGTCCACACAAATACCTGTTTCCTTCTACAGAGAAGAAGAACATTCACAAAGAAGTATGTATGGTATAGGAAATAAATAGATTCAGTGGGGGAAACAATTCAACTGTGCTCCAGTCAAAAAAATTATAAAAACATTTACTGAGAATGTGCTTGTAGTTTTGCAATACTTGGCATACAGAGGTAGCATTCCTCTTGTGTTTAAATGACAGTGAATTTTTCTCAAAGTATATTTTTTTTATCTTTAAGAAAGCACCATTGACATTAGGTTTAATTAAAACTAACCAATATAATCATGCCAATCATTCTGGATGACACCCTTTCAATATGCATCTGAAAAACACTTGTGATACTGGCAATAATGCAGAAGGCTAATTACTAAGGAATGAAGTGTCCTAGCTTTGGAAAAATCTTAGTTATTCTACTATGGAAAATACAATATATAAAATCTGCACCAATAATTTTGGAACTGGGTAATGTTAAGTGATCAGCCATATGCAAATAGATTTTCTGACAGTGCTCCATTACTTGACCACGATACATCATGGAAAGTTGATGGGGATAGTTGGTTACTCATTTTTTTATTGTGGAAAAAATTATAGTATTTCTAGATCTTTTAAATGTTATTAGGTCATTTTGATTGGCATGTAATTAAACGATACATATTGGAATTACTGAAACAATAAATAGCTTCTGTATCAACACGAGCTGTATTTTCAAAGATATACAGATTTCATACTTCATAAATTTTTATTGAAGTTAATGAAAATTGAATCATAAAGCAAATAGACGTACAAATGTATTCACTCCATGCTGATAGCATAAGTATAATGTGGCAGTTATTGGATGAAAGAAGCAAAATCGAAAAAATTCACAAAACTAAGAGTTGAGCACAATACATAGACCCAGATTTATGTTTCTTTTGAAAAGAACTGCAATCTAATTGTATTTTTGAATCAACTATTGTAAAAAGAGTATTTCTTTTGACAGGTAAGTACTTGTGTTTGTTTGATTTAAGTTAAGTTATTTTATTGAATTAGATGAAAAGTGATTCCGAATTTGGAAGCACAATTTATTAGGATGGAAAATCAGTCATTTTTTTAAATAGGATGTGTTTGTATAACCCACTTAAAAATAAATGCAGTTTCAGCTATTTAGACCCTTCAAAGAGTACTTTCTGCTGTATCCAGTAATCAACATCGCATATTCCGGTACGTAGCAAGGTGTTAAAATAACCAACGGTTACATTTGAGGCAATTAAATAAACAGGGCAATTGACCACTTTGTGTTGGCAGAACTAGTTGGTATATGACCACAGGTTTTCAAAAACTTAGGCATGAGATGATCAGATTATGGAGGTAGATACAGCCAGGATGACCTTAATATCAAGAAATGCCATCAAGCGCAAGCATTTCAGTAGCAGGTGTGGTGGCCAGGGGCATCAGGTTCTGCTAAGATTTGTGTACACCTTTGGGCAGTGTCAACACTATGGTCCACTGATAGCAAGTTAAGTAGGCACATAATTAGGATAAGGAACTTAAAGAGTTTATCTTAGCTCTATATAACTGTCTGCTAGGTCTGGGGCAGATCCAAGACCTAATTTCTGCAGGGATCTGCTTTCTCAGTTCCAGCTCTAGCAATTGTTGGTCAAGTCAGCTGGAGTTACTGGAGCTTCCATCAGCAGTTATACGTTTTGTAGAAGAACTGGAGCTGGCCTTCTCTGCAGGTGAATGTTAGAAAGGTCAACATTAATATCTCCCTCCAGTCTTCCTTGTCAGTGGGTGGTCCAATCGCACTCCCATGAACTGTGCAGCTTTTGGATGTTTCTGGAAATACTAGAGGGTGTGTCTCCTGCAAGGCTTCATGCTCTGGAGGAAGAGTTCTATACCTCAATCAGTTCCAACTGGGCTGATTGGCTAAAACTTTATTCACTGTGTACAACATAATATCATCATAAAGACATTTCAGTTAGGAAAGTATTCTGATTAAAGGAAAATAATTATGGCATATTTATTTTAGTAACAGAGTGTTATATTTAATTATAACTCTGAGTTCTAGTAATCCAGCTGAACAATAAAGAGCTTCCTGACATTATTGCTCATGATGAATAGTATCAAAAAAACTCTATTTACATAGAAAAAAAAGGATATATGAGTTTTTATGTACACAACTATTCTGGGAAAAATCACTATTTCAGATTAATAAAACCACATTAGATAAGATAAGATATCTTTATTAGTCACATGTACCTCGAAACACACAGTGAAATGCATCTTTTGCATCGAGTGTTCTGGGGGCAGCCTGCAAGTGTCGCCACACTTCCGGCGCCAACATAGCATGCCCACAACTTCCTAACCTGTATGTCTTTTGGAATGTGGGAGGAAACCCATGCAGACATGGGGAGAACGTACAAACTCCTTACAGACAGAGGCTGGAATTGAACCCCGGTTGCTGGCACTATAATAGCGTTGTGCTAACTGCTACACAGTCTAAGCTTAGACAGCAAAAATGTTAAAAGTCTTAAGGGTCTGAAATCTTTCTCAATTTGCATTGTTGATCACATCATAAAATATTACTGGGCTTTGAGGTCTGATTATGTAAGAAAACCTGCAAATGCTGGAAATATGAAATATAAACAGAAAATGCTAGAAACACTCAGGAGGTCAGGCAGCATCTGTGGAAAGTGAAAGAGTTAACACTTCAGATCCTGGGCCCTTCATTAGAACTAGGAAAGAGAGGACAAGCTGGTTTTAGGTAGTTGCAAGGGAAGCAGAGGAATGATAAGATATCTTTATTAGTCACATGTACATCGAAACACATAGCGAAATACATCTTTTTGGGTAGTGTTCTGGGGGCAGCCCGCAAGTGTCCCCATGCTTCCTACGCTAATATAGCATGCCCACAACTTCCTAACCTGTACATCTTTGGAATGTGGGAGGAAACCGGAGCACCCGGAGGAAACCCACGCAGACACGGGGAGAACATACAAGCTCCTTACAGACAGCGGCCGGATTTGAACCCGGGTCGCTGGCACTGTAAAGTGTTACGCTAACCACTACAAAAGGGAATCTCTCTAATAATGTGAAACCAAACATCTGAATGAGGCAGTTAAGTAGCAGTTAAAGATCAGATTAAGCACCTGTGCAAGGCATTGCTAATCGCAAGATTATAGGATATGTCCTGCATTCTGGATGATACAAAAAAAAGAGGAAAAACTGAGACAAAAATGAGGACAGGCAGAAATGACCAGTTCAGACCCAGACAGAAAGAAGGAATGAGTTATCTAAAGATGGAGGATTGGATATTGTGTGCTGAAGGCTGCAATGTGACCAGGTGCAAGATGCAGTGTGGTTCCTCAAGCTTGCCTTGGGCCTCATTGTAACAATGCAAGAAGCCAAAGTCAGGTCAGAATGGAAGTGGGTGGTGGGTTAAAGTGGCAGGCAACCAGAAGCCCAGGGTTACTTCCATGGACTGGCACAGAAGCCCCACAAAATGATCACCGATTCTGCATTTGGCTTCTTTAATAAGAGGAGGCCACTTTGGGTCCCTCAGTGGTGGGAACGGAAGAAATTTACAGACAGGTGCTGCATCTCCTGTTGTTGTGTAGGAATGTAGCCACTCTTCTATCAGAGATGTTCTACCCATCGTTCCCCGCACATCACCCCACCCCGGCCTTCTCTGCTACCTAAAATTAACATTTTTCTTTCTTTCCCAGTTCTGTTGAAGGGTCTTGAATCTAAAACATTAACAATTTCTCTTTCCACAGATGCTGCCTGACCTCCTGAGCATTTCCTGACTAAGAGTATAAGATCGGCTCTTTCTTTCCCAGACTTCAGAAACAAAACTGTTGTAATATGTAGAATCTGAAGGGAACATCATGTCATCCTGGATCAGAGACCAAAAGAAATGGAGCTTACAGTGTTTCTTTTTAGTCATATACACCTATGGTCTCAACCTTACAATGGTATCCTCTGCTACTTTAAGACAATTCATGCAATTTCAATATTCTCAGCTATGATCATTAAAAGTAGAGGGGAGGGGCCTGGAGGGATATGGGCCAAATGCAGGAAATTGGGAATAGCTAGGTGGACAACGTGGTTGGCATGGACTGGTTGGGCCAAAGGGCCTGCATCTGTGTTGTATTGCTCTATGACTCTACGTCAATTAGCATGGGGAATTAACTTTATGGGTACCCTTGGCAACCTTCAGTTACTGTACATTTTATTAGTGATGTTAATTCCTGGATTTTTTATCTAAAATCAGGTTCTTGTGGTAAAAGCAAACAATTTAGGTAATATTACTATTTATTTTGCCTCTTCTTACAAATTCTTACTAGTTACAATTTTTTTTAAACCTAATGCTGTATTTTCAAAGAAACTTAGATAGCTGTATGGAAGATAAGTTGTAATCACTTATGGTGAGGATATCAAATATCCTTATTTGTCTGGACAGGATGGTGGAATTTTCCACCTCTTTTGCTTTTTGCTACTATTGGTAAAGTTGACATAGTGTAAGGATGTGCAGTATCTCATTTTCCTGACTATTAAGCTGCTTGTCTCCTTTTCTAATCTAACCACGGAACAATGAACATCAGAAGAATGGAATCCACCCCCACTCCCCCGCAATTGATCAATTTATTACTTAAACAAGCTTTATGTTGCAACATTAGTTTTGTCGTGCAGCAAGGAGAATTATCATAATCCTGCAGTTTCTTGCTCTGAAACACAAATAATGATGTAGTGATTTTGGATCAGGACAAGCAAACCAACTGACTATTAATTATGCACACCAGTGTATTAAAACTGTCTAAAGAAATATGCCACCCCAACTTAGTGTGGCTACACATGGCTCCCAACCCATTGGTGATAAATCTGCTTGGAGTTTCTCCACATTAAGTCGGGGTGGCATATTTCTTTAGACAGTTTTTAATATATTAACAAGGTTCCCAGGAAGGGTCACTTGGATTCAGACAGCAGAATGGCATCAGCTCTTGGTATGTGTGCTGATTCTTGAAGCTTTCAGGTATCTAAGCCATTGATACGGAAAAAGCTCTTTGATATTTTCTCAGAACAACTAGGGATGGGCAATAAAAGGGACCTACAAATAATGCCAAGAACGGCGGAGGTGCTCAGCTGATCAAGGAATATCTGTGGAGGAGGGAGAAAAGAGTTAACGTTTCATGTTGATGACTTTTCATCAGAAATGGGAAAAGACGGATATAAAACCATTTTTAAGGTGCAAAAAAGTTGTGAGTGTGGTTGGGGGGGTGTGGAGAGTAGAAAAATGCCATTGTCGCCCTCTGTTGCTATTGTCCCTTGGTTAGCGTCACGCTATTACAGCACCAGCGACCTGGGTTCAATTCCAGCTACTGTCTGTAAGGAGTTTGTACGTTCTCCCCGTGTCTGCGTGGGTTTCCTCCGGGTGCTCCGGTTTCCTCCCACATTCCAAAGACGTATGGGTTAAGAAGTTGTGGGCATGCTATGTTGGTGCCGGAAGCGTGGCGACACTTGCGGGCTGCCCCCAGAACATTCTACGCAAAAGATGCATTTCACTGTGTGTTTTGACATACATGTGATAATAAAAAGATTTTATCTTATCTTGGTGGTGGCAGAGGTAATAGAGAGGTAGAGTCGGAATTGTCCTCAAACACATCACACATTGGGATAGCATTTGGATTAGAACTATTGCCAAATAGAATAATTAGTATTGCACTTATTAAATAGAAGTGAAATGTCAAGTGTGTTATTGCTTTCCAAACAATATCTGACATGAATTGTAGCTGCACATCTCACTTTCCATTTTTATATGCAGTGATACAGCTAACCGTTTTCTGTATGTTATTCAAGGATCAGAGTGGAATCTTTGACTTTATGGATTCTAAAGCTGCATTCATTGCCAAATTGATAACTCTAGGTACTAATTTGTATTGTGTGAACTGAATATGATAATATGATGACCAAATTCAAGCACATTCTACCAGCATTGTAACCAAATTCTCAAGAACTGAGCATTATGAAAATTATAACACGGTACCATGCATCGAAAATTGTCTATTGTATTGAATTAAATGTAGTTCAAAAAGTTAGAAATTAATATTTTGGGGCTATTACAATCATTGTTCATGAAAATATGAAAATAACAGGGTATTTCATCATCAGCAGTGACATATGATAAATACCTTCATAAGTACGTTTGGCCAGATAACTTATGAGGGAATAAGTCATGAAGGAACTATGGTGAGAATCACATTAGAGATAGTTATCACATTTTGGCTATGACGTGCTTATGCAACTCATTTCAAACATAATATTTAATTATGGTTATGTTTTATGCAATTGTATGACTGGAAATATGAAAAATAAATCTCTATGGTTTTCAGGCTAAACAGCAGCAGTATGAGATTAATGCATGACATTAATACTAGAGCATGATACAATGTGGATTAATTCTTTTATCATTTTATTAATGGCTTCTCAAGCACGTGAGAAATTTGTTTTGAGGCAAAAAAACTATTTAAGCAATATAATGAACAAATGTTGGCCATGTATTTTATTTTCATCATCATTTTCTTTTCAGACTATTTCTGTTGTGCCACTGCCCCTCACCTGGGGTTGCAGCTGGGCACTATTTTGTCAGGCCCCATCACCGTTTCCACTGTCACAGGTTTGCTGGCTTCGTTTAGAGATGAAAGCTGCCGTTATTTTGTTTCAGCTCTGGATCCTCAGGTGGGAGGGAAATAAATTGTTGGACTAATGACAAAGTTGTTCTTCAATTTCTCACTCCCCACCAGCCTACCACCCCCCACCAGCCTACCACCCCCCAACAGCCTACCACCCCCCACCAGCCTACCACCCCCCACCAGCCTACCACCCCCCAACAGCCTACCACCCCCCCAGAAAGGTGTGAAAAATGCAGCGGTGTGAATGATCAGAAATATATTGGAACTGGCTGGAAGTTGGTAGAAGAATTTTGCACATGTCCTGGTCCCCACCATCCTACCACCACCCAAAACCAACAAGATGGAAATCTTCTGGTGAGGGAAGGCATCACAATTGAGTTAGTCAAGATAAAATAAAAACAGCCTTGCGGATGTGCATTTGCAAGCTTCCTGCAATGGCAAGGAGAGGTCCCACCTCCTGCCATTCACAAGGCTCGTGCATGACGGACAACTGCTTGAGATGATATCCAAGTAGGTCTCTCACAACACAGAATACATGCAGAGAATGTGTGTAGAGAGAGGTGAAATTCAAGAAAATCAATGTATTCATGAGTTGATCATTAAACATAAATCTGTTCTCCAAACCGTTTGATCCAACGAAGAGGGATCATGCCAAGCTCGGGTATTACAGACCCAATCCTGCCCATTGTTGACTTCTGATTTAAGTTATTTATTCAGAATAATTTTATTGGTATTGGTATTGGTTTATTATTGTCACTTGTACTGAGGTACAGTGAAAAACTTGTCTTGCATACTGATCGTACAGGTCAATTCATTACACAGTGCAGTTACATTGAGTTAGTACAGAGTGCATTGATGTAGTACAGGTAAAACAATAACAGTACAGAGTAAAGTGTCACAGCTACAGAGAAAGTGCAGTGCAATAAGGTGCACAATAAGATCGTGAAGTCATAGCCCATGTCATTGTATAAGGGAACTGTTCAATAGTCTTATCACAGTGGGGTAGAAGCTGTCCTTAAGTCTTGTGGTACGTGCCCTCAGGCTCCTGTATCTTCTACCCGATGGCAGAGTATGAGTAAAAGATGGATTCAAACAGATTTTAAAGAATTCTTCTGAAAAGAAAAGAAGAAATTGTTTATTTTCATAGGATCTGCACAGTTCAGCGTCATTGTTTATTTTATGGATTTTTTTGTCAAAAATAGGCCACTGTATTCCGTGAACTGTTTAATTATTCCTGCGACCATACATCCTTTTATTCCAAATTAGGTTGATTTATGTTTTTATACTGAATAGATTACCCAAATTTCAAAACATCAGCTGTAATGGTTTGATGTTGTTGGATATTCCTTCAACTGTTCCTCTATTTCCTTCTAAAGTCACAGCAGCATATCTATAAGAGTGTAAGATACTGTTAAATTCCAGTTATCTCACCACTTTCGGGAGCTTCATTCGTAGGAGCCCCCATATGAATGTAAAGGGAAAAGCCTTGTGTACTTTCATGTGCAGATCATATCAGTAAGATGTGCTGCATTTCACCCTCTGTTGCATGCAGGTACTAAGGGTTGCTACTTCACCTGATTCAGAGTCTGCATTCAAAAAGATGTTTTGGTTCAGAGTTGAAACAATGGGAGTTTCTCTTTTACTGGAAGCCATGGGAGTATCTCTGCAGTTGCCTTCAAATTTTGCTTTGAAGTGAAAGCCTTTGAGTGACAGAGTTTTTTTTGTCCCTTCTTTTAATTCTTCAATTAAATGACACGAAGGCATTACTGTTCTGCAGCAGGCAGCAAAGCGACAGGGTCTCAGAGACGTTTCTTATCCTGGCTGTAAAACGCTGGGCGAGCATTGTCCCCACTTTAACAACAAATGAACATCACTCATCAATTACCATTTCACTCTGCTTTAATGTTTGCTCAAGGGAAGTGGGTGGGGAATAATAGCATTCAATTTGTCCATTCACTGTTTGGTTATGATGCATGTACAACGTTTGCATGCAGGTGGGGGGAAACTCACTTAAATTCCAACTACTTTCTCTATAGGTTTTTTCTGGGAGAAACTTTTTCAAATTTATTTGAGCAGTTAATATGAATTCAGATGACTTTCTTAAAACAGTTGCTGAAGGCACCCTTCAACTGTCTGAGGTCTGTTCCTGTGCCTGGAGGAAGCTGGCCTTCTTTTGAGCAATACGATCCTTTCTCTGTGCTAAAGGCATCTTGGGACGTCTCCACCCTCTTTTTCTTGACTTCTTTCTCGGGCTTCTTCTCATGAATGGGATTTTCTCGACTCTTCCCCTGATAGTCAAATCATTGAAGCAATTGTCAAAAGAATTTTTAGTCTGAGCAGTGATGCTTCCTGTCAGTGGCACTGACTGATTTTATTCTTGTGAAGGTTGATGCAGGTGCCAACAATAGCTCAATTTTGCCATGTATTCTCCAACCTCTGTATGACTTCTTCTAGCTAATATTTCAGTGAAAGTTTGAATTTGCACTAGAATTTGCACTATTATTACACAACCTGTGTAACATTCAAATTGACCTGTTAGAAAGTGATAAAGTTGGCAATGTGATCAAAGGTGTGAAACTGATCATTTAGATCTGGGTTTAAATACAACACCAGAAACTAGGTACTCAAACAACTGTCATGTTTTTTTTATGACAATCTACTACAATTAGGGTGCAGAATAACTTTTCTTTTCAATCTTTTTATTAGTTTTCAAATTAATACAGATTAATATATAACATCAGGGTGCAGAATAACTTTACCCACATCGTCAAATAAAATGTCCAACTCACCAACAGAAAACCTGCACTGCACTTTCTCTGTAACCCTTTATTCTGCATTCTGTTATTGTTTTCCCTTGTACTACCTAAATGCACCGTGTAATGAATTGATCTGTATGGACGGTATGCGAGACGAGTTTTTCACTGTACCTCGGCACAAGTGACAATAATAAACCAATTTAAGCTCCAGCTCAACTGAATGTGTCATGATTAATATTGATAATAGTTGGAAAGCTTGCAAATGCTGTTTTTATTTTAACCCGAGTAGCTCAGCTGTGATGCCTTCCCTCGCCAGAAAATTCCTATCTTGTTGGTTTCGGGTGGCGTTAGGATGTTCAGCACCGGGAAACGTGCAGAATTCCCCAACCAACTTCCAGCCCGTCCCTGCATATACTTGATCATCCACGCCACTGCATTTCTCTCAGCTCTCTGCTGAGGAGGGGGAAGAACGCCAGTGGGGAGTGAAAAATTAAATAAAAACCCACTCCAATTCTTTATTTGCAATCAGTATGAAGGACTTTAACAACCCCCCCCCCCCCCATCACAAACAGGAAAGCAAGAGTCGCTGATAGCAACAGCTGCAAGATTTTGCGGAGGGGGGGGGTTGCATTTTGTAAGGAGGGTGTTTTGCATTTTGCAGGGAGGGGTTGCATTTTGCAGGGAGGGGGTGCATTTTACAGGGAGGGGGTGCATTTTGCAGCCGGGATGTTGACTGCAAAGGGTGGGGTTGGCCGGGCCCCCAACCCCACCTCCCTCTCCTGGTTGAAGAGTTGCCCGCCGCGGCTGATTTTGCAGGGAGGGTGGTTTTGCATTTTGTATTTTGCAGCCGGGCACGTTGAATGCACGGGGTGGGGTTGGCCGGGGCCCCCCGGTGGAGGAGCTGCCCGCCCGCCCGCTGCCGCTGCTCCCTCCTGCCCGGGGCTGCGGCGGCGGCTCCCGAGTGCGGCGGGAATCCTGGGAGCTGGTGATGTCAGGCGGGCCGGGGTCAGCTGAAGGTCAGCAGGCTGGGCCGGGTTCAGGGAGAGTTCATCCGCACGCACTGAGGCAGCGGCGCCCCCCCTCCCCCCTCCCCCACCACCCTCCCCCTCCGTCCCCCCTCCCTCCGTCCCCCCTCCCTCCTCCCCCCTCCCCCCTCCCTCACCACCCTCCCTCCTCCCTCCCCACCCTCCCCCCTCCCTCCGTCCCCCCTCCCTCCTCCCCCGTCCCCCCTCCCTCCTCCCCCCTCCCCCTCCCTCACCACCCTCCCCCCTCCCTCACCACCCTCCCCCTCCGTCCCCCCTCCCTCCTCCCCCCTCCCTCACCACCCTCCCCCTCCGTCCCCCCTCCCTCCTCCCCCCTCCCTCACCACCCTCCCCCTCCGTCCCCCCTCCCCCTCCCTCACCACCCTCCCCCCTCCCTCACCACCCTCCCTCCTCCCTCCCCACCCTCCCCCCTCCCTCCGTCCCCCCTCCCTCCTCCCTCACCACCCTCCCTCCTCCCTCCCCCTCTCTCCGTCCCTCCCCCTCCACCCTCCGTCCCTCCCTCCCCCCCTCCCCTCCCCCTCCCCCTCACTCCGTCCCTCCCCCCTCACTCCCCCCCTCCGTCCCTCCCCCCCTCCTCACTCCCCCTCCGTCCCCCCTCACTCCGTCCCTCCACCTTCCCCCCCTCCCTCCGTCCCTCCACCTTCCCCCCCTCCTTCCCCCCCTCCCCCTCCTCCCCTCCCCCCCTCCCCCCTCCCCCTCCCCCCCTCCCCCCCTCCCCCCCCCCCCTCCCCTCCTCCCCTCCCCCCCTCCCCCCCTCCCCTCCCCCCTCCCCCCTCCCTCCCCCCTCCTCCCTCCCCCCTCCTCTCCCTCCCCCCCTCCCCTCCCTCCCCCCTCCTCCCCTCCCCTCCCTCCCCCCTCCCCTCCCCTCCCCCCCTCCTCCCCTCCCCCCCTCCCCTCCCTCCCCCCTCCTCCCCTCCCCCCCTCCCCTCCTCCCCTCCCCTCCCCTCCCCCCCTCCCCTCCCCTCCCCTCCCCCCCCTCCTCCCCTCCCCCCCCTCCTCTCCTCCCCTCCCCTCCCCCCCCTCCTCTCCTCCCCTCCCCTCCCCCCCCCCACCTCCCCTCCCTCCCCCCCTCCTCCCCTCCCCCTCCTCCCCTCCCCCTCCTCCCCCCCCTCCCCTCCCCCCCCTCCCCTCCCCCTCCTCCCCCTCCCCTCCCCCCCCTCCCCCTCCCCTCCCCCCCCTCCCCCTCCCCTCCCCCCCTCCCCCTCCTCCCTCCCCCCCCCTCCCCCTCCTCCCTCCCCCTCCTCCCCTCCCCCTCCCCCCCCCTCCCCTCCCCCCTCCCCTCCTCCCCCCCTCTCCCCTCCCCTCCTCCCCCCCCCCTCCCCCCCCCCTCCCCCCCCCCCCCCTCCCCCTCCCCCCCCTCCCCTCCCCCTCCCCTCCCCCCCCCCCTCCCCTCCCCCTCCCCCCCCCTCCCCCCCCCCTCCCCCCCCCCCCCCCCTCCCCCCCCCCTCCCCCCCCCCTCCCCCTCCCCCCCCCCTCCCCCTCCCCCCCTCCCCTCCCCCTCCCCCTCCCCCCCTCCTCCCCCTCCCCCCCCCCCCTCCCCTCCCCCTCCCCCTCCCCCCCCTCCCCCTCCCCTCCCCCCCCCCCCCTCCCCTCCTCCCCCTCCCCCCCCTCCCCCTCCCTCCCCCTCCCCCTCCCCCTCCCTCCCCCTCCCCCTCCCCCTCCCTCCCCCTCCCCCTCCCCCTCCCCCTCCCGGCCGGGGCTCTCACTCACGGAGGAGGAAGTGAGCGGACGAGTCACTCCGGGGGAGGCTGAGGGAGGGGGCACAGCCGGCGTCGCCAGCGGGTTGGAGGAGGGAGGAGGGAGGAGGGACGGAGGAGGGACGGGGGGGACGGGGGGGGAGGGGGAGGGACGGGGGGGAGGGAGGGGGAGGGACGGGGAGGGAGGGGGGGGAGCCGCCGGTCGGGACCGGTGGGATTGTCCGCCCGGCAGGTCCGGGCGCTGCACCCCCCACCCCCCCCCCCTCCACACCCTCCAGCCACTCCCCACCCCTACCTCACCCCACCCCACCCCTCCTGCCCCCACCCCACTCCCCTCCAACACCATCCACCGCTCCCCCACCCCCTCTCCTACCATCCATCCACTCCTCCTACCCCTCCACACCCTCCAGCCACTCCCTCACCCCCACCCCCTACCTCACCCCACCCCTCCTGCCCCCACCCCACTCCAACACTATCCAGCCACCCCACCCCTCCAGCCACTCCCCCACCCCCACCTCACCCCACCCCCACCCCACTCCCCTCCACATCCTCCAGTCACTCCCCACCTCACCCCACCCCTCCTACCCCCACCCACATCCCCACCCACCCCACTCCCTCCACACCAGTCACCCCCTACCCACTCCCACTCCCCCTCACCCACTACCCCCTACCCACCCCCTAGCCACTCCCCCCACACCTCCCCCACCCAGCCACTCACCTCCCCCCTCTCTCTCTCATATTATTTCGAATCGAGCGCCGCAAGTTGCCTCGGGGAGGGAGGGAGGGAGGGAGGGGGGCTGTCGGGTGGTGGGTGAACATGGCAAGTGATCACTTGGATCAGTGACAGGCTTTTAGTGGCGTTGTCTGTCATAATTCATGATTCTGCCTTTGGGAAAACAGCCTGACGTGCCAAGGAGGAAAAAAAAGAGGGGAGGAAAAAAAGAAACAAAATATAAGGGCAGAGTTTTGATGGGAGTTCGGACAACTTTTTCCTTTTGCAAATTTCCCCACACCTAGAGAGAGAGAGAGAGGGAGGAGGAGGAGAACCACTTTTGGCTTCGCAGGTTGTGGGCTTCAACCTCTCGTCATGTTTGACTGCATGGATGTTCTCGCAGTCAGCCCTGGGCAAATGCTGGATTTCTACACTCCGAGCCCGTCTTCTTGCATGCTCCAGGAGAAAGCTCTGACTGCATGCTTCAATGGACTGACACACAGGGACTGGCAACAGAAGCCCAGCACTCAATGTAGGTTCTCTTTATTATTGTTGTTCATAATGCATATGGTAGAAAACGTTGCGTGTCCGCTTATCTTTCTTCTCCCCCCCCCTCTAATATACAACCCCTCTTCTCTTCCCTGATCTGTCCTCAGACGTTGCACCGAGGTTTAGTCTGTTCTGCTGGGCATCAGTGCTTTGCCGTGGATAGCAGGCAAGGCTGTGTTACAGCAGTGAAAAGTAACTGGATACTTTTGCCACTTCAACACTGGCGTACGCATCTTTACATAGTGTGCCGAGGAATGCAGTTGGTAAACAGTGGCACAAGCGTTAAAGTTAGAGAGAGAGAGAAACACACAAAATTGGAAATGAAACACTCTCTCAGTTTCCCCGTTTGAAGGTTGCAGGCAAGCAGGGAGCCGAGAGGTTGCTGTGTCTGGCTGGACAGGGCTTCCAATAAATCTCCATCAGTTCCTCCTTAGCTGTCTGTCTTCAGCAGGGAGAGAATTTACAGCGGTTCTTTTCCAAGTGTCACTTTCGTTCATTCATTTCCACCGGTTGTTGTTTCCATCTTTAACGTAATCGCCTGAATGGTATTTCAGCAGAATAAGTACAGGTCTGGCTCTGTTTGCGGTGTGTGGGAGTTTTATTTTTTATTTTTTTTCCCAGCGAGGTGAAGTGGCTTTTCACGATCGTGCTGCCTTCTCTTGTAAACATCAAACATTGTTTTAGTTTTTTTTAAAAGAACAAATAAAACATTTTTTTGAGGAGAAAACAAATAAAGACTTTACCTTATCAGAAACATCGTTTCTGGTCTGGTAAACGAAGAATTGAGGATAAAAGATTAGCAGAAAACAATCAAAGAAATGGCCAAACCCCTAACATCACCAGTTATAAACGTGAGAAAATAGATTTTTAAAATGATTTTATTTTAGCTTAGTGCTTCTCTCTGAGTGTTATTTTCGTTAAGATTAGACAGTTGCGCACATCCTTAATTTGTCGAATAATATTTTCATTGTGCAGATGCCTCGTTTATTCACATCGAAGTATTTATCATTTGACTTTCTCTCCGGCATCCTATTGCCATAATGTCCAAGCTGTAATTGCGATTTTAGTTTGACCCGCCGACACAAAAGCCCGTCATCGTTTTTTTTTAAAGAGTATTTTCAGTTTCTTATTGAAGAAATTTAATGTGTTTTTTTTAATGCAAATTGAGAAAACATAATGTTACTATACATATAGCATTCAGGGAAACGCTAGGCTGTTAAATGATCTATTTGAGCCATGCATAAGGAACAGCTACAGTACAAAAGCAGATTATAGAGGGTAAATCTGGAGGTAATATTGCCCCGGAATAGCAGTGACCACAGACCTTAGTATTTCCTGGTTTGCTGTTCCTCATTAAGCACTTCGTGGCTCTGTGTTTATTAATGGCTAGCAGAGACTGCAGATTGATTGCATTGACCTGCCACATATCTGAAAAACCTTTTTTTCATTGTGCCAGTGTAATGAAAAGGAGATTGAGAGAGCTGACAATACTAAGGTTTTAGTAATGTAATAATGTTGTAAGAGACACTTAAATTACCTGTTTGATGTACATTCAGCAATTTCAGCTGTTAAAGGAAAAAAAATCAATCCATGGTACAGTAACTTGTCCCCTGTGTACTGCTAACAGCTGTATGCTGCTTTTCTTAAGCACTTTTCACTTCAAAGTTTTATGGGCAAATCTCAGTGTCTTTGGGGTTTAATTAAGTTATTACAATGAAAACTGATGCAAATATAACTCAATTCCATTGCAGTTTTAGTGTAGAAATACTGCTTGCTTATATTGTGAGGTTCCTCAGGTCAAATTATTAATTCATTGTGCTTTTATAACTACTTAGGCATGATTACTCACCTATTAAGCACTGTATATAACTAAGATGGCACTGGCATCTTTTATAAATGGAACACAATCTGTTCCGACTTAAGGTAAACAAATAACATGCAGGAGTGCTATCAAAAGTATTGGATGTTGCTGCCTTAGAGAAGACAAAGTTTACTTGTTTTTTTTCTATAACTGGGGTGTACCTTTCCCTACAAGTGCTGTGCTTTAACCATTAATTGGTAAGAAATAAATAGATTTAAAAAATATTGTCCAAAAGGAAGGCATGCATTTTTTTTCCCTCAGTACTTTTCAATGTTGCTCAAAATATCTCCACTAGGAGGTGTGTGATCCAGCCCAGGTGACACTCCCTCTTTCGTGGTAGGTAAATGCTTGATTTCTGCCTGGTAACTTCCCATGGTACCAATGTTGGGATCAAGTATTTGGCATTTAACTCTCAGGTGGTAGACAGCTTATGGGCCAATGAACCCCTAATTTTCAGTCTGCTTGTGGTTTCAAAACAATGTGCTGCATCAGCATAAGGTGCTTAAAAATAAGAGTATAACAAGAAATTTCATTTTGTGACAGCATGTCTAAACATTTTCTCTAATTCTAATCTTATCCATGTAAGAGGACATACTGATTTATATGGTTAACTTTGTTTATGGGTGCAGATTGGTAACAGTAATAGAAGTCATCATCGATAGATGGATTAAATTAAATGAGTATTCACATTGATAGAATGAGCATACATGTTAAAAAAATGTGTTTCTTAGTTATCCGCCACTGATGAGCATATTTTATGTTGAAAGGGGAGACGTTTTCAGCGCATAGCTCCTTGTTCTGGCATAAATCATTCATCATTGCTGTAATGAATATTGAACAGCAATAATATTTCTATTCATTATTAGAACTTACAAATCTTGTTTTTTCATTAGTGCAAATATTAAAGTATTATTAATAAATGTATCTCACTACTAACTTTAAAAAGTTGAATCCAATTTTGTGGAATATTGATAAACATTTTTTTTAATATTCAAAGACTGTTGGTTTCTGCACTAGTGGATCTGAATAATATGCCATATTTGTTGTCTCAAACCACTTCCTGATCCTACTGCTCACTTCCCCAATTAATAAGTTTGATTAACATTATAATATTTGTACAGACATATTAGTCTCAATGACCTTAAGCATGTGATGACAAATGAACTAGCAATTTGAGAATGCAGTACGAGAAAAAGATTTCAAAATAATCTTGAAATACATGAGAATTTAGTTTCTAGGACAGCTGTTTTCCACACTCAGTTTAATTCATCAGTTCATCGTCGTCATATTGACTGACAAATTGTTGGTTGCATGATTATAGGAGCCTTAAAATGGAATGAGGAAGCAATTTCCAATGTTGTGTAATTGTAACAGCAACTTGGTATTCATCAATGTCACATCCCACTGCATTTAATCTGGGATATGTAATAGTACTTTGAAAGAAAGGTTTAATTAAGTAATGTAGCACTGGTTTTGTTCAAGCTGAAATGAGGCAGGATTAATGCAAGAAGTGGTTGTCATGGTGTGTCACTTTAGGGGCTCTCTGTTCGGGGGGGGGGGGTACATGTGCTATAGTCATTGGTAATATGTCCAAAAACTGTGGTTATAGAGTCAGGCCACAGAAACCCCTTTGGTCTGTCATGTCCTTGCCAACCATTGTACATATCTATACTAGTTCCACTTACTTGCAAAATGTTTCTAAAAAAAATATCAGGGTACTGATTAAACATTGAATATTAAATTGTAAAAATGCTGTGAATTTGTTCCTGTTAGCTAGACAGTAAGAGCTATAACCATAGAATACTCACCACAATTATTTTTTTTCTGACAAGATGTATCAAAAGCAGCTGTCGGAGCAATGGACCAATTGTTGGTCACAGTAAAAGTTGCAACAAAGATAAATTAAAAGAAAACAAATAGGAGGTTTTTGTTTTGCACATTAAAATAAAGTATTTTTTTGAAATTAATTCATTCACTGGATGTGCTCATTAATGGCAAGGCCAGCAGTGGCTCCTGAAGCAGTGATGGTGAACTGCCTTTTTAAAATAGTGCAGTTCTTGTGATGAACACCCTCCCGATGTGCTGTTACATTGGAAGTACCAGGACTTTGAACCAATCTCAGGAAGGAATGCTGATTATATATCCAAGCAGAGAGAACGGTATCTGTTTTGTTCTTCCAGATAGTTGATTCAGGAAAGGATCTCAAAGAGGCCTTGAAGAGTGCTTCTTGTAGATGGTATACATTGTGGCCATATTGTTTTGATGGTGGAGAGGTCAACTGTTTGGGGCAGTGAACTGGTGCCAGTTAAGTGACTGATTGGTACTTGGTTGAACACTGAGTGCAGCTCAACCAAGTCAACTCCAGAGCATTCCATTGCATTCTCAGCTTGCGCTTTATAGGTAGTGTGAAAGGTTTGGAGAATAAAGTCAGTCACTAGTCACAGAACACCTAGCTTCAGAGTTGGTCATAGTTGGCAGATAAAGTTAACTGTCTGATCAGTTGTGACCCCAGAATAATGGTAATGTTGTGTGTCAAGGAGACATGTTGAAGGGAAGTGGTTGGATTCACTCTTGTTGGAGATGACCTTTGCCTGAATGTCACTTTTTACTTATCGGCCAAAGCTTGTCAAGTTGCTGACAGACTTCATGGCTCAAACCAATATTTTTGTGAAGTAGAAGAGGAACAGGGGCTTAAAGTGCAGTTGTGTCAACCAATAAACATTACTTCTTTCCCCTGGTCCGTGGAGCAGGCTTTTAACATCTTATTCCAGAACAAGTTCAGAAGCTTCATAATTGAAGATGCTCTGGATGGAAATAATTATGCATTATTTAGTCTATTGTGCTGTATTTTCATTATTTAAACTGCAAATTAAATGAATTTCTTTTTACATCCTAAAATTACACTGCTGTTTCTTTGTAAGATGACAAGAGGAAAAAAGGCATGTCTTTCATTGTTTCAAAGCTCACTCACTCTCTGCAATGTTGCCACCAAGTTTATAAATTGTGTAAATATTTTGCATGCTGTGAAATTAGAATAATTGTTTACTGTACACTGATAGTATTGGATTGGAAATTAGGTGTTGAAGTCTCAAATGATTCCAAGATAAAACAGGATGAGACTTTGATGTCATTATCAGGCTGCATGTACACAGTCACTGGAGCACACTGATGTGTGACAGGAACACTTTGCACCAATGCTATAGTTACAGTCTAAGTGTTCAATGCTACTTTCAGTTCATTGCCTCTAATTACTCTAATTGTGGACAGCAATCACTATTAATTCACCCTTGTGTTACTTAACAAAGTCACAACCAAAGTTTGGGAGGACAAAGCTTTTTACAACACAGATGAATGATTTCCACAGCTGAAGTGGACACAGCATAGAAATGTGATTGATCAACCATCTTGCTTTATTGGAATTATTGACAATTCTAGTGTTATATTAAGATTATAGAAATGCATTGGGAGGCATTTACTATACTATCAGCCACCTTACTTGAGAATCATATTTGTATCCTGAAGTTTCAAAGAATTAGCCAGGTTGGAGAAGTCACTGTTCTCAACATATAGGGATAATTTGTAATAACATATAGAACAGCTCAGAGTGAATAAAGAGTGGCCACGGGAGCTGGATACATTGACAGGGCTATCTGAGATTAAAGGCAGGTTACTTATGGCTGCTACGACAATTTATAAATTGTTGACAACCTTAGAATGAACTAAAGTTAAAGGCTCAGGTATTTTTTGAGGCAATATTCTTTTACTGTAGTTCTTAAATTAACATTTGCTATATATCAAAACTGCTTTGAAGCTACGGAGACTGCTGCTAATTCCAATAGTCACTCTGCTTCCTTTGAAATGTTTAAAATTCTTAATAGCACTTGCTAGTTACATCTTATACAGTCCAATAACAGTGATCTGGTAACTTCGGTAGGCCCTCTCCAGGTTACGACAGGGTTCCATTCCTGAGAACTGTTCATAAACCACAATATATCTCAAAAACATAGGCCCACCAAGGGCAACACAGTTGAAGTAGGCTGGTCTCCCAAACACTCACTAGAGTGTACGGGCTGTTCATAACCTGGAGAGGACCTGTATGTGATTTTCTTTTAACAAAATAGATGATGTGCTACTTGCCTTGCTAATTTGGACTTAAATATTTTTGTTAAAAAAGTCATTGCACTAAAAATTTTAATTTATATCTTCAGGTTAAATTGCACATATTTCAGATGTGATTATCAATATGATAACAGGATACTTTTTAATATTGTCCCAAAAATCAAGACCTCTGCAAGGCAGAAAGGTGAACATTCATTCATTGGAATGAAATAAGCCCCATATTAATTTCTTATGATACTTGTACAAAGTGACAGGAGTTATATGATGAAAAGATTGATTGGCTTTCTAACTTCTCATAATTTCTTACTGATGAATTAAAAATGTAAGCATCAAGGAAGGACAAGGAGTACTCCACATTATGAATTATATATTTTCTTACCATTTCTGTCTTTTGATGTTTATCAATTCAAGCTGCAGACCATGCCTGTTTGGAATTAGCCTTACTAGCAGGATAACAAGTGTGATCAAACAAAGCTCCTTCCAGGACTGACAGACTGACACTGTCAATTGAATCAGAGCAAAGCACGCAATGCCACCACTAGCACCGAGCAGAGCTGAACATCAGACGTTTTGATTAATACACAGTATATGGAAATGTACTGTCTCTAGTCTGACACTTGAGTTCCTTGCAAGGGCACACAACTTCATCTTTTGTCTTTCCATTTTTAAAAAAAAAATTTAGAAATCAAATGGAAGGTTTTCCAGGAAAAAACTTTGTTTTCCCAAGTCATCCACCCACATCAAAACATTCCTCTTGCCGGGGGTTGGTCTGAACCATCAACTCTTTCACAGACTTCACTCTACGTATTTGCCTGACACCCTCTCTCAAAGGTGGCCTTGATGTGGATAATTATCTTTTAGGGCAAATTCTTTAATTTGTTCTCATAACTACCATTCTTCTCTCTCCTCCCAACCCAATTTCTCATCTGGATCCACCAGCTAAATATCTCATTAGAGACTGGAAAATGTGCAGCCATTTGGAAGTCTGAACACAACCATTTCCAATGCTACATTTCAAGCTGTCTCCTGGAGGAAGTGGAGTTTGCTGTTTCTGTGGCCATCACAGAGCTACTTAGAACATGGAACACTTCAGCACAGTATAGGCCCTTTGGCCCACAATGGTGTGCTGACATTTTCAGCTGGTATACCTGGTGATGTGATCCCTAAAGTCCCTTTCTTGAATAAGATAATCCCCTTCCAAACCTTGGTCAATTTTGTAAATGTTACCGTAAATTTTTTTACTTGTATAATTACTGCGCTCATTTAATAGCCTAAATATACACACAAAATATTAAGACAGTTTTGTTCAGTGCCATAGGTGTCAAGTGAGCATCATTTTTGCTAACTGTTGTATCAACTTCCCAAGATTAATTTTGTTATTAACACTTAACTGATGCATGCAGGATTGGAAATTAGCAGGTGTTTTGTGACACTGATTCCTGTTAGCTCTTTTTGTCAGTTTACTTTTTGATCAAAGTTCTGAGTTGCTAATAAAGGTAGTTTTGGCGTCCTGTTGCAGACACCTGTTTCACAAACTGTTCAGAGCCATGTATCACAGAGAGCCTGATCCCAGCAGTACTGAACAGTCAGACTTGGGTCAAATACACAGACTGAAGGGTCACTGGCAGTTCACTGTGTCCGATCTGGCAAGCAGCAAATCCCTCCCTCTTAAAGAGCATTAGCTCCTTCATTGCCTGCTCAGAAAAGAAAATTGACATCCTCCCAAGAAAAATGTAACTTGAATAGTTTGTGAAATTATAAGTTTGGTTTACAGTGTCAGAATGAAGCATGGTTCTCCATCAAGGCACCTAGACATGAAATTTATAGTGAATGAACTAACAGGATTTGTGCAGTGATAGGGTATAGCAAATGAAGATATGTTGTGAGAGCTGACTGCTTTAATTAGTCTAAGATTCTTTAAATAATTTAGTTTAAACATTTTTATTCAAACTTTTTTGTTGTTCTTTTTATTGTTACTTAGGCTCAATTGATAGAAGTCACCTCTAAGTCAGAAGGTTAAGGGTTCAAGTGCCTCTTAAGTCGAGCACTAATGATGCCGTACTGAAAGAGAGTGTGTTGTATTGTCAAATGGCACTCTTTGAATTCAGTGTTTATTGAGAATGGCTTTTACATCAGTTGATAAAGCAGTGATATGATGACATCATTCATTCCATGAGCTCCTGACTATTTGTTCAAGTGGTTGTTAAAAGACTCCCCAGCCACTATTTGAAGAAGAGTAGGGGATCCCCTGACGTTCTCCCTGAAAACATTACTACAAAGAGATTTATCATATTTCTTTCGGTAAAATCTTCTGCTTAAAATGGCTATAGTGTATTCCTGAATAAATGTAGTTATAATGAAAAATATTGCTTATGAGATGCTTTGAAGGACTTTTGAGATATGTGATTAAGCTGTACTTAAATCCTTTTTACTTTTATGAAAATGATTCTTAGAATACCATTTTAATTGCTCAAAAGTACATAGTTACATTTGTAAAATTTTTGGAAAAGCCCTTTATATAATATGGTAAAGCCACAACATAACACTTTGGGTGTGGAATTGTGTTTGGATGAAGTTTGTGTATTGAAAATCTGTTTTGCTTGATTTCATTGCTATGAAATTCTTTGAGGCCTGTTAATCCCACAAAGAGACCACAGTCACCATGTTCAGATTTCTGCTGGTTTTGTAATTCTGGGGCATAGATTATAAGAGCAGTACGATTATGGTACAACTTTATAAAACATTGTACTTTGCAATTTTGGTCACCACACTATAGGAAAGATGTGATTGCACTGGAGAGGGTGTGGAGGAGATTGACCAGGATGTTGTTGATTGGGTGGTGAATGCAGGTACTCTCATGATATGTAAGAAGTGTCTAGACGAGTGTCTGAGTTGCCAAGGCATAGAATGCTACGAACCGAGTGTTGGTAAATGGGATTAACATGGTTAGATATTTGATGGTCAGCAAGAATGTGGAGCCTGTTTCTGTGCTGTATGATTGTGACTTTTCACAGACTAGAAAGACTCCTGGTCTGATCCCTGATCTGCATTGAATTAACTGATTTCAGGCCAAGGTGTAATGGCTCTACAACTTGCATTACCTTAATGAAAACACTCATTGTTGCCACAAGGCTGTTGGTTGAATTTGTCTGCCTGAATAACTCCTTGAAAGAGCCGGCACAGATTCAGTGTGCTGAGTGGTCTCCTGTGCTGTGATTCTAAGATGTCCTGCAGTAATTTGTGGACGTAATCTGGAATATCACTATTGAAGGAGTGCAGCCATGTCACTGCTGTTGTCTGGCAGAAACTGTCTATCCTGTAGATGAACCCATGATACAATTTGAAAAATAGGGTTCTTCCTGTAGTTATGCCTGACATTTATCCCTTAACAATAGTGTAAAATATAATCCAGTCATTTATTGATGCCTGTATTAGCTGCCATGTTCCCACAATAACTACAAAAAAAAAGTATTTGTTGAGTGTACCTTGGGATGTTCTGGGGACATTAGTGATACTGTGTTAATAAAATGTTTGTTTTTATTTCATAGGAAGTGTAGCTAAGTATCTAATGATGGAGACACAAGAGACTGCAGATGCTGGAATCTGGAGCAACAAACAAAATGCTAGAGGAACTCTGGTCAGGCAGCATCTGTGGAGGGAAAATGGACAGTCGACATTTCGGGTCGAGACCCTTCATCTGGAGTGGCTATTTCCCTCCACAGATGCTGCCTGACCTGCTGAGTTCCTCCAGCAGTTTGTTGTATCTAATGATGGGCCTTGGAAAGTGAGCATGATGAATCCTGGTAAAAACCAACAGTTAAGTTAAAATGAATGAGAATAGTCAGCCAACGCAGTAATAATCATAAGCCAAGCTTATTGGTGAAGAATACAACTGTTTGGGGCATGAGATTGTGTTCTGAGGTAGCTGAGTTGCTTTTCACCCAGGCAGATCAGAAACTGGCTAAATTTTATTCTTATTGATTTTGATGGAATTGAATACAAGAGTGTCTAGATGGACAACCAATCTGCAATGCTAGTTTTATCCCAGAGCATCAAGTTGAAAAAGTGACCCAGCAATATTCAAGGAAGAAGGGATCAGGGGAGAAAGACAAGTGGATAAGTGAAATTTATTTTCTGACCAAGAGTTAGAAATCCTGTACATGTTGGCAGTGTAGATAAACAGGATGTTTTTTTTTAAAAAAAGGCTCTGCAAACGTTTGCTGCTTTTTACCCATGTGACCTTCCTTGCTAGTGCAGAATTTGCGTGGTGTTTGTGTTGACAACAATGTGATGGGGCAACTGCTGTAAGTGTACACTGCTTACATTTTTCCTTCAGCCCTGCCGGTAAGAGCTATACTGCTGAAGTTTAAGGAAGGGACATACAAAAGTCATTATTAATGTGCCGAATAACTTTCCACTGCTCAGTTTTGCTGACAGTAAAGGTCTAATGAGCTAAAAGCCTTATTTCCACTGACATCAAAACTGCTACCTGCCTAAGGCAAAGAATCCACAGATACAAACATTGAAGCCAAATGCTTTGAGCTTCATAATGGCAAATGTACTTTAAGGTCTTAATATTGTCTCATAGAACATTACAGCACAGGCCTTTTGGCTTATGATGTTGTGCCAACATTTTATCCTGATCCAAGATCTATCTAACCCTTCCCACCCACCCACCCACCCACATAACCCTCCATTTTTCTATCATGTGCCTATCTAAGAGTCTCTTAAATGTCCCTAATGTATCTGCCTCCACCACCTCTGCCGGCAGTGTGTTCCATGCACCCACCACTCTAAAAACTTACCTCTGACATTCCACCTTATACCTTCCTCCAATCACCTTATAATTATGCCCCCTCCTGTTAGCCATTGTTGCCCTGGGAAAAGTCTGACTGTCCACTTGATCTATGCCTCTTATTATCTTGTACACCTCTGTCAAGTCATCTCTCATCCTCCTTTTCAGAGAGGAAAGCCCGAGCTTGCTTAACCTACCCTCATAAGAGATGCTCTCCAATCCAGGCAGCATCCTGGTAAATCTCTGCACCCTCTCCAAAGATTCCACATCCTTCCTATAATGAGGTGACCAGAACTGAACGCAATACTCCAAGTGTGGTCTAACCAGAGTTTTATAGAGCTGCAACATCACCTCACAGCTCTTGAACTCAATACCCTAACTAATGAAGGCCAGCACACCATACACCTTAACAACCCTATCAACCTGCACAGCAACCTTGAGGGATCTATGGATGTGGACCCCAAGATCCCCATGTTCCTCCACACTGCTAGGAGTCGTGCCATTAACCTTGCATTCTGCCTTCAAATTTGATCTTCTAAAGTGTATCACTTCATACTTTTCCAGGTAGAACTCCATCTGCCACTTACCAGCCCAGCTCTGCATCCTAATCAATTTTCTGTTGTAACCTACAGCAACCTTCTACGCTATCCACAACACCACCAACCTTCGTGTCATCTGCAAACGTACTAACCCACCCTTCCACATCCAAGTCATTTATATATATATAAAAAAAAATCACAAAGAGCAGGGATCCCAGAACAGACCCCTGTGGAACACCACTGGTCAGAGACCTCCAGGCAGAATACGCTCCATCTACAACCACACTGTCTTCTATGGGTGAGCCAATTCTGAATTCACACAGTCAGGTTTCCCTGGATACCATGGCTCCTGACTTTCTGAATGAGCACTCCGCGAGGAACCTTATGAAGTGCCTCACTAAAATCCATGTACACCACATCCGCTGCTCTACCTTCAACGTGCTTTGTCACATCCTCAAAAAATTTACAGGCTCGTGAGGCACGACCTACCCCTCAAAGTTATGCTGACTGTCCCTAATCAGCCTATGCTTCTCCAAATGCCCATAAGTCCTGTCTATAAGAATCTTCTCCAGTAATTTGCCCACCACTGAAGTAAGACTCACTGGTCTGTAATTCCCAGGGTTATCCCTACTCCCTTGCTTGAAAAAAAAGGAACAATTGCAATCCCCCAATCATCTGGCACTACTCCTGTGGCCAGTGAGGACACAAAGATCATCACCAAAGGCACAGCAATCTCTCCCCTCGCTTCCCATAATAATTTTGGATATATCCCATCTGGCCCCAGTGACTTATCTATCCCAATGTTTTTCCAAAAGTTCCAGCATATCCTCTTTCCTCACGTCAACATGCCCTAGTGTATCAGCCTGTTGTACACCATCCTCACAAATGTCAAGGTCTCTCTCTGGTGAATACTGAAGCAAAGTATTCATTAAGGACCTCCCCTACCTCTTCCAACTCCAGGCACGTTTCCTCTTTTATCCCTGATCAGTCCTACCCTCACTCTAGTCATCCTCCTATTCTTCCTGGCACGCAGGGAGGCAACATACCATTCAGAAGTCTCTTTCACATCCACAGGATCTCCTGTCTGCCCCCCTTACTATGGAACGCCTATCACTACCGCTCTCCTCTTCTCCCCCCACTTCCCTTCTGTTCCACACAACCAGGTTCAGTGCTGGAGACCTGGTTACTACAGCTTTCCCCAGGAGGTCATGTCTCCTCTTTGCCCCCCCCCTTTGCCCCCCCAACAACAGTATCCAAAGCAGTATCCTTGTTATTGAGGGGAACAGCCACAGGGGTACTCTGCACTACCTGCCTATTCTCTTACAGTCACCCAGCTACCTGCATCCTGCAGCTTAGGAGTGACTGCCTCCCTGTAGCTCTTATCTATGAACTCCTCATTAACTCATGGGAGCCTAAGGTCATCCAGCTGCAGCTCCAGTTCCCTAACAGTCTTTAAGGATCTGCAGCTGGATGCACCTTGTGCAGATGTAGCTATCAGGGAGACTGGAGGTCTCCCAGAACTCCCACATCTCACAAGATGAGCACACCACTGACCCCAGAGCCATTCTAACTACTCTAGCCTGGCAGTAAAAGAAAAATCAAAGAATGTACCAGAGACTTTCCTTTGCCTCCCCTTGCTGAAGCCTCTTGGGCCTGGGCCACTCCAACATTGGCTGCTCCACTTATACCTACCATCCTTTTATTTGCTGCTGTTAATTGGCCAATCAATTACTAACAATTTGCGGATGTGCCTCTTTTAGACTCTTGCAAGATGAAACCCACAAGCACGCGCACAGAGACTCAACGCTTTTCAGAGCTCCTGTTCCAAATCTCCTTATTGCTCATAATTATGCTGGCGTATTATTATCACACCTTTGATGCTGTGATAAAGCTGAAAACTTCAGCATGCGGCTAAAAACCACCACATCTATAAATTTCAGATGAAGAGTTTTGGTAGCATCTTTGCTATATGCTATTTTTTCCTCAAGAGGTAATTTATTATAAGGCTGACCTTCCATCCATTTCTCCCTCCTGCTGTTGACTGAAAGAAAAAGAAAACATATCATTTCAGTAGTACATGAATTTGATTACCACAGATATCGATGGACATATTGAATGCCAGTAATTGCCACTCATGGTCCCAATGCACCCACCCACAATTAATTTTTCTGGATGCAGACAATAAACAAGCTGAACCTCTGCATACGACAACCATCTTGCAAGGTGGGACAGAATCCACGTCGGAATAGGGCTTGGGCATCATATCCGAAGACCCCATTTCCACAATGCCCTGAATGCCTTTGATAACTTATAAGTTGTCAAAGGCTTTTGAACATTTTATAAATGTCTCTGATAGTCAAGTGATTAAAAACTAAAAGAAAAATAAATTTACTTAAAAACATCAAATACTGACAAATAGTTAGGCACGTTAAAATAAATTAAGTCTATCTTTTTCCATGGGATCAATGATCATCTTCAAGCCAACTTCTCACCTCAGCACAAACTGCTGTATCACTGGACGCATTGAGTTATGCAGCAGAACAGACCGTCAGGAGTGTGGCATCTGACTTCCAGCTCATGCCTGAATTCTTCTTTTCACTAAGCACAAGTGGAGTTCTGGATGGCAGTGAGTGGGAGCCATCAGTCACCAGTCAGCATGATGTGGCCCAATATATTTAATCAGAAGAATGAGGTGTTTTGTCATAAAATTTATTCTTATCAGTAAAATTAATATATATATGTTTAGATGTCTGGCAAGAAAGTAGAGTGGTTCCAATATTCTTCCAGTCAAATTCCATTGATCAGCTTCACCTGCAGGGAGTAAACTACAAGCTTGCTGCTGCCGCAAAACAACAAATTTCACGACTAATGTCAGTGATAAAAAAACCTGATTTTGATTCTGATTTCTCCATCATCTGCAAAGAAATGGCAAGAAGTATTAGAGTGAATTTAATCACCATGCTACTAGTGCTTTAAATGGAAGTTAAATTGTTACCTTAATCTTTAAATGCACTTGCTATAACATGCAAATTTCTGTGCTCTTTGGCAACACTGTAGTACTAGCACGATAACGCAGAGGTGAGCAGAAGATATATGCAAAAATACTACTTAATGAGCTTAGCAATGTAAAGTGGGCTTAGCTGGCTATGGAATCAGAATCAGGTTCATGATCACTGACATATGTCATGACATGTGTTGTTTTGCGGTAGCAGTACAGTGCAAAGACATAAAGACCTTAAGAATTACTATAAGTTACAAAAATAAATAGTGCAAAAGAGAAACAATGAGGTAGTGTTCATGGGTTCATGGACCATTCAGAAATCTGATGGCGGAGGGGAAGAAGCTGTTCCTGAAACGTTGAGTGTGGGTCTTCAGGCTCCTGTACCTCTTCCCCAATGCTAGTAACGTGAAGAGAACATGTCCCAGGTGGTGAGGGTCCTTTTACGATGGATGCTGCTTTCATGAGGCACCGCCTCTTGAAGATGTCCTCGATGGTGGGGAGGGTTCTGCCCATGATGGAGCTGGCTGAGTCTACAACGCTCTGCAGCCTCTTTCAATCCTGCACGTTGGAGCCTCCATACCAGGTGGTGATGCAACCAGCCAGAATGCTCTCCATCGTACATGTGTAGAAATTTGCAAGAGTCTTTGGTGACGTACCAAATCTCCTCAAAATCCTAAAGAAGTAGAGCCGCTGACGTGCCTTCTTCATGATTGCATCAATGTATTAAGCCCAAGATGGATCCCCTGAGATGTTGATGCCCAGGAACTTGAAGCTGCTCACCCTTTCCACCGCTGACCCCTCAATGAAGACTGGTGTGTGTTTTCCTGACTTCCCCTTCCTGAAGTCCACAATCAGTTCCTTGGTCTTGCTGACGTTGAGTGCGATGTTGTTGTTGCGACAGCACTCAGCCAGCCAATCTATCTCATTCCTATACACTTCCTCGCCATCTGAGATTCTGCCAGTAACTGGTGTCATTGGCAAATTTATAGATGGTGTTTGGGCTGTGCCTAGCCACAGTCATGAGTGAAGAGAGAGTCGATAGGTTCTGAGAGAAATTAGGACTAAAGATGCAACCAAAGTTTACACACCACATCTCCATTTCAGGAGACATGGGTACAGTCCTCTCTGGAGGACCAAGCCACCAGTACACAGTTGATGAAGGAAATGTCAGAGGCTGTCACAGAGATGATCATTGTAGGATTAAATACATCAGAAGTGGAAGAATATCTGTATGAAATTGTTAGACTTGAGGAAAAGTACCAAGGTGCAAAGTGGAAAAAAAATGTAAAGGTAAAAAAAATGAAGGCTGACTGTAATTACACACAATGGTTTTAAGATCATAAGAACATAATAAATGGAAGCATGAGTAGGTTGTAAGCCCCTTCAAGATTGCTTCTCCATTTAATAAGGTCACAGTTGATTCTGTACCATGTCCAATCTGGATTTGGAATTGTTTTATTATTGTCCTATGTACCAAGGTACAGTGGAAGAACTTGTGTTGCGGACTGTTCATACAGATCAATTCATTACACAGTGCATTGAGATAGTACAGGGTAAAGCAATAACAGAATGCAGAATAAAGTGTTACAGTTACAGAGAAAGTGCAATGCAGGTAGACAATAAGGTGCAAGCTCAAAACGAGGTAGACTGTGAGGTCAAGAGTACATCTTATCGTTCTAGGGAACTGTTCAATAGTTTTATAACAGTGGGGTAGAGGCTGTCAGGCTTTTGTATCTTCTGCCCGATGGGAGAGGGGAGAAGAGAGAATGTCTGGGGTGGGTGGGGTCTTTAATTATGTTGGCTGCTTTACCAAGGCAGTGAGAAGTGTAGACAGAGTCCATGGAGGGTAGGCTGGTTTCCGTAATGTGCTGAACTGTGTCCACAACTCTCTGCAGTTTCTTGCGGTCCTGGGCAGAGCAGTTGCCGTACCAGGCTGTGATGCATCCAGATAGGATGCTTTCTATGGTGCATCGATTAAAAATTGGTGAGGGTCGACGGGGACATGCTGAATTTCTTAAGCCTCCTGAGGAAGTAGAGGCACTGGTGACCTTTCTTGGCTGTGGTATCTACGTGGTTGAAGCAGGACAAGCCATTGGTGATGTCCACTCCTCTGATCTTGAAGCTCTCGACCTCAGCACCGTTGATGTAGACAGGAGCATGTGCACCGCTCCCCCTTCCTGAAGTCAATGAGCAGCTCTCTTGTTGTGGCTACACTCCTATATCCTCTGACTCCCTTTGTGTCTAAAAGCATTGAATACAAGTGAGCACCCACAGCACCCCCATGTCCACCCCCCCACGCCCCGAGGTAAAGGTTTACAAAAATACACAATTGTTTACATTTTTTTCTCATTCTAAGTGGTTGACTCCTTGTCCTGGGAACCTCTCAGGATCTATCCTGTCAGTCTCCCGCAGAATCTGGTACATCTCAATAAGATCACTTCTCTTCCTTCTAAATTCTAGTGAGCTAAGGCCAATCTCTCTTCATAGGACAACCACCTTATTTCTAGAGAGTAATCCAGTGAATCAATACTATACTGACTCTAGGGCAAATATATCTTCCTTTAGCTATGGAAACCAAAATTCCTCACAGCAGAGTACTCCAAAAAAAAGTCTAATCAAAGCTCTGTGCAATCTCCTTAAGTATCTACTCCAGCCTCCTTGCAATACAAATTTACTTTCTGCATCTCATGAACCAGAAATCAGGATTCTGCTAGGCATCAGTATTTATTTGCTTTTCAGCATTTAAAAAATATTTTGCTGTCCTTTCTACTAAAGTGAATACTTTCACATTTTCTAATATTATACTCCATTACATTGCACTTAATTAATGCCTCAGTCATTTATACCTACTGCCTAGACAAATTATGTTACTATGCAAATCTGTGCATAAGGCCATAAAATGTTAGGTCTCTATCAATGAAATTGAAAAACCTTGTGCAATTTTGCAAACCGTAAAAATTCAGTGATGTTACATCAATGCTAGTGCACCAAATGATTACACGTTCAATACGTATGAATCAGAATCAGATTTATTATCACTGACTTATGACGTGAAATTTGTTGTTTTGTGGCAGCAATACAGTGCAAATACAGAAAAATTATTATTACCACTAAATCAGAGCAACTGTGATTAATTGTAACCACTAATAAGTTGTTACCTCTAATTCAGAGTAACTCACCTGACTGACCTGCATACCACTACTAAAAACCATGCCATGGCACAGAAATTAACTCCTCTACAAGAACCTTTGTTTTGGTATTGGTTTGAAAACTGTGCAGAAGTAATAAGCTAATCCAAATGGCCACATAATTTCCTTTCTGAGAAGGAAGGAATTTCTTCAAGAAGGCAACTAAACCAGATGTGGGATAGGTGAGTTTCGATGAAAAGATATGCCAAATAATTTTGGGAGAATCAGGGAGGAATTATTGTGCAAATTGTAAAAGTAGGAACAGTCCATCAGTGGATTATGTGCATTCAGTAAATTCCTTTTTGCTTGATGCATACCTACATTTGTTCCTTCAGTGGATGGAATTGAAAGTGATTATTTAGTATCATTCTGTGTTATTAAGCCTCTGCAACCTCCTCTCTAATCCTCAGACTCCAGTATACCGTACTTTGTGAGACCACTGTGGCAACACCATTGGTTGGTTTGCCCCATTCTTTAAAACTCCCTGCATAAACCCTCACACCTCTTTGCCTTTGTCCCAATCTATCAATGTCTTCTCTGAGCATATCTCTTAAATCAACTTTTTAGTCCTATCTTTTCTATGGCAACAGTAGATTTCAGGCTTTTGGATGATGCAAGTATCTCCAGCTCCAGCCTGGAAATAGCTTAGTGCACAAATGTTCATTTCAATGGTCACCTGCCCAGCCACTGACAATGCAATACATCCTCTCCTTTGAGGTTGCAGTTGTGACTGCAGCAGTGGGTAAGGATTTCCTATTTAAGTATAGATGTTTTACATATTGTTTCTGGATGAGGTTCAAGCAGGAGAATTGTTCCAGGTAAGTATAGTTGTTTCAAGAACCTTCCCTTTTTTCCCTCTCTCTTCCAGTAGGGTAGTGTCTACTAACACGTGCAAGTATTGGAACAATGGGTGCGTACCAACCCGTTCTCTATAGACTTTATAATGTTGAACCATGGTAGAAAGTACCCAACAATTGGTGCTTGTTGAATCACACACAGCCAGAAAAAAACAAACAGCAGCTAACTTAAAATTTAAAATTAAGATCACTTAAAATTATACTGTGTAGGCTCCTTCTTACTATTGAGTGCCTGTTAAACTGAGGGGGCCTGAGATGAAGCATCAAGCTCCACAGTGGTACTGTTGCTATTAAATCAATGTTGCCCTGTGACTGTTGTCATGATCTGCCTACTCTGTTTGTGTTCAATGCATCCACAACAACTCACCTTCAAACGTATAAATGCACAGAACATTCTCTATTTTTATACAAGTGACATTCAAAGAATGTGCATTGTTGAACTAAATTTCAGGCCAAATCTGTCTACAAAATACAAAACAAAACTAGGCCACAGGAAGAATATTCTGACCTGAACTTGCTTTGAATTTCTCTTCGACTAATAATTACGGAGAAATAAATTTGGAGGTTCCTTGAAAGTGGCCATTAGTTTTAAGCTAGGATTGGAAAGTTAATTGGGTCATGGGAATAGGACAATTTAAATTCAAATTAAAACAAAGAATTGCTAAAGTTTTTTCCTGGATTGATAAAAAACAGACTTGTTCTGATTCTGAAGTCTTGAATTAAAAATAGGGCTGCTTTTGTTTCCTAACTTGAGGTGTCTTATAAATAAAAAGCAGTATTGAATATACACTGAGGTATGTCGCAAATCTGTTCCTAATTACTTGTACTTTAGTTGAACTTTAGCGTTTCCTTTGACATACTGCCTAATGTATGCGAACTGCGTGTCTTTTTCTCCAACAGTGAATTCATAAAAAAAATCCTGTCTGACTTCTTTCTGTGCCAACAAAAACGAGGAATATCAGAATGTTTTGACCAAATGCAACACTTTCTATATACTTTAATTAAATAAAATTGCTCTATTCCACATGAGGTTTGCAGCTTAGTACTCAAAACTCCCCCTGGGTCTGTACAGGAAATGCCTTTTGCTTTACAACTTCTTTCTGGAGATGATATTGTTTTCTTCTTTCTTTGTTCCTTTTCTTCTTCTCCCCCCTTCCCCCTCTTCTCCCCCCCCCCCCCCATTTTTCACTCCCTTCCAGAAAGTGCTAACTCTTGTTAGACACATTCTATGGACATGAGCAGCTGTTTGTACAGCATTGTACCTAGGTGTTGGGGCACTCCACTTGGTCACACCACTCATTGGATAATGAGGTCCAGATCCCAATTGCTGTCCAGTAATAATTATTAAGTCTGTGCAGATATCAACTGACAACCATAGTTCCCGCCATCTGTCCCCTCCAACCTCCACTGACGTCCTCCACTCAACCCCCTTGCCCAAAAAGTTTGATGGCAGTTTTGGCTCGTTCTTGAAGCGTGACCACTTGGATGAGTAAACAATTGGTCCTAATGAAAGCAAATTGCAGAAAAAAGATGGTTTCTTTGAGAGGATAGGGGAAGACAAGTGAAGGGGGAAAAAAATGAAGTAATGTTTATCAGAAGGTTGTCAACAGCAATGACCTGTTGTCTGATAGGATATCTTACTGTAACAAAATCTCTTCATCCAGTAAGATATATGACCTTTCAAAGAAATCATGCGTAGGTAGTGCTTTGTTTACTGAGCTATTGTTTCATTTGATCTGTAGATGAAATGTATTCAGGTGCATTTAATTGAACGTAGCGCATGTTGATACTGCGCATTGTCATAATTACTTAATGTCAAAAGAATATTGCTTTTAGGAGGAATGAATTCAGATTTTGGGTTGATATCATTGAGGTGTAAAAGGAGCTTTGCAAAGGGAGGATAAATTGGCTCTTCCCTTTGCATTCAGAAAGTATAGGCATCTTTGTGCTGGTTTTCTTTGCATTAGGAGTTCTATTTTGTTTGAGAAATTGCATTCAAGTGTATAAACCTTTTGGCCACATTTCCTTCAACTGCATTCAATGGTTCCCTGCAGTGCTTTTGCACACAAGTACATATATGGCAATTAAAACATGGAAGCAGGCCATTTGGCCAAAGCAATCTTTATCAGCTTGCACTTTTCATGCCAGCAAATGTTCTTAATTATGTTTAACTGCTTATACCTGTTCATCTCCTTTTTCTTCATGCACCCATCCATTATCATCTTCAATGTTGACATAGTTTCTGCCTTAAGTACTTATCAAAATAATGAATTCCACAGTGGCAGAATGATCATGCATAGAGGGGTTTCTCCTACCCTCAGTTCTCAATCTCTTGCATTTAAATTTGTTAAGCACAAGTAAGGGCCAAGCAACCAGGGCAATTGTCAGAATCTGTAAAGGCTCCACTAAGTTTAGTGGTTGTAGGCATCATCAAGGCTGTGGTTGGGTGGGAAACAGGAAGCTATATGCCTTAGATTATGCCCAGACCGCTATTCTAATATCTTTGCTAATCACATATCTATGCCCCCTCACTGTTACTATCATATAATCTGTTTTTTTTTCTTTAAACAAATAAATATTTGCACGCATTTATACAAGATGGCATTCTGTATAGATTAACAATATACTCCCTAAAAAGTCCTTATATCTTTTCTATACAGCATGGGCCCCAGTAACTAAGGTCTTATTATGATTTACAGATACACTTTTTTTATATTCTGTAGCTCTTGTGATATCTATAAATCTATCAGCTCTTTTACATACAAATTAGTCTGATATGCTACATTTACTGCGCTGTGACTTCAGATTTAAAATTCACAATTTTTTCTTCAAGTGGATTTTGAATACTCTTCTTGAAATTTGTTATTGACCTGCTTCCACCATCCTTTTTGAAAGTGCATTCTTGCACTAACTGTCACTTTTTAAACTAATATAATCCATCATAGGAAGAACAAAAGAAATCCTAATGTGGGAACTCAGCCATTTTCTGAATATTATAGCATGAATAACTTGCCTTGGTATATAAATGTTACTGTCATCTCTTAACATGGCGTAATATGGTTTTGTGCTTCCACAAATAGTTTTGTGATCTTCAAAGGGCATTATAGTTATATGAGGTCAAATCATTTTATGATAATTTTGGCACTGAGTACAGGAGTTGGGACATTATGTTGCAGTTGTACAAGTCGCTGGTGAGGCCGCACTTGGAGCACTGTGTACAGTTTTGGTCGCCTTGTTATAGGAAGGACATGATTAAACTTCAAAGAGTGCAGAAAAGATTTACGAGGATGTTGCCAGAACTAGAGGGTCTGAGTTACAGGGAGACGTTGCCAGGCTAGGTCTTTATGGTCCTTGGAGCGTAGGAGAATGAGGGGTGACTTTATAGAGGTTTATAAAATCATGAGGGGAATAGATAAGGTGGACTGTAACAGTCTTTTCCCCAGGGGAGGGGAGTCCAAAACTGGGGGGGTATAGATTTAGGGTGAGAGGGGAAAGATTTAAAAGGGAGCTGAGGGACAACTTTTTCATGCAGAGGGTGGTGAGTATATGGAACGAGCTGCCAGAGGAAGTGGGTGAGGCAGGTACAATAGTGTCATTTAAGAAGCACTTGGATAGGTACATGGAGGGGCGGGGCTTGGAGGGATATGGGCCGAACACAGGAAATTGGGACTGGCTGGGTGGGCGCTGTGGTCGGCATGGACTGGTTGGGCTGAAGGGCCTGTATCCGTGCTGTATTGCTCTATGACTCTATGATACATGAAGTGAAGGATGTCAGTATTAAATGGAGCACTTTTCAGAGGTTCATTTGTTAGCAACAAACATGACCAGATCCAGAGTGAATCTCTTATCTGTTAACCAGGGATGACTCCTGTATTCTACTACACCTTTTGTTCAAGTTAACACAAAACATTGTGTAAAGTTGGCATGAAAATTGCATTCAAAAACAGCTATGTTTGAGTGCCCAGATGGGTGGCTTATTGCCAGAGGATTGCTCCAAAAGCTCTAGTGTAGGAACTAAAAGTCAATAAGCATGCAAAATATAGTGTCTCTTGTGACAGCCTGACTACATTGCATTAGTCCTGTAAGTGCTCAGGCTCTCGAAGCCATGCATAGAGGCTAAATATGTATAATGTGCCACTGCACTTATGCAAACATAAACAAGAAAATCTCAGTGGCACTATGTAAAGCTAATGTAATCTCACAGCGTGAATGAAGCAATTTTGTTAGGTTTTGCCAATGCTGGTCATGTGATTGCAACAAGGTACATGGCACCGTTGGAACCAGAACAAGCAAGCCTCACCCATTATTTAATTAGCTCACAGCTGATCTAATTTCTGGATAGCATACCACAGTAAATCAATTCCCACACATCTCTAAGAACAACACGTACCTGTTTGAAGATAATTTTATGCCAAGGATCCAGATCCATGAGAAGCTGAGAGAAACTCATTTAACCAAGAATCCTTCAATCATCTGAGAGAAGCAGTTCATCCTATCATATGGGTTGGATTTGAGCCCAATGATAAAAGCACAGTTGAGACACTTGGAATATTTGTGTGCGTGTAGAGAGAGGAGAAGCAGCAGGTCGGAAAGTATAGCTTAGTCAGATTAAATCCTTTATGAAATTGCTTTTAATCTCTCTTGTATCTCTGTCAATATCTCACAGTATTAATACGTTTGGTTCTGGTAATAAGTGGATCCTGTCAGTTCTACAAGAACAAGTTCTATGATTAGAGACCAGCAAGTAATTTTTCTGATGGATCCAGAGGGCATGGCTGAAGTACTAAATTAATATCATTCTTCACCAAGAAAGAAGATGCTGCTGGAATCTCAACAATGGAAAGTGTAACTGGGATTCTGGTTGAGTATAGAAAGGTTAGCTGCACTTCAAGTGGATGCATCTCCTGGTCCAGATGAGTTGCATCCTAGGTTAGAAGGGAGAAAATTGCAGAGGCCCTGGCCATAATCTCCTGAACAGAGGTGACTTGATAGAGGTGTACAAGATGATAAGAGGCATAGATCGAGTGGACAGTTGGAGACTTTCTTCCGGGGTGACAATGGCTAACACAAGGGGACATAATCTTAAGGTGACTGGAGGAAGGTATAAGGGGGATGTCAGGGGTAAGTTTTTTACACAGAGAGTGGTGGGTGCGTGGAACGCACTGCCCACAGAGGTTGTGGGGGCAGATACATTAGGGACGTTTAAGAGACTCTTAGATAGACACATGAATGATGGAAAAATGGAGGGCTATGTGGGAGGGAAGGGTTAGATAGATCTTGGATCTGGATAAAATGTTGGCACAACATCATGGGCCAAAGGGCCTGTGCTGTGCTGTAGTGTTCTATATGTTCTATGAACATTTATCGATTCAGAAATGTGCCAGAGGACAGGACAATATGAAATAACACACCTTAATCCAAAAAAGAGCGTAGGCATCATTCCATTACAAGGCAGTCAGTTTGACCTTGGTTACATAGTCACAGAGCTGTAGAGCACAGAAACAGGCCCTTCGGCCCACCACATCCACGCCAGCCACTATGTCTATCTACGCTAATCCCATTTGCCTGCGTTAGACCTGTATCCCTCGGCTTCTTTCCTATCCAAGTTCCAATTCCTTTTAAATGTTGTCATTGTATCTGCCTTTACCGCTTCCTTTGGCAGCTTGTTCCAGATAACTACCATCCTTTGTGTGGAAAACATGTCCCTCAGATCTCCTTTAAATTCCTCTCCTCTCACCTTAAACCTGTGCTGCCTCGTTCGAGACTCCCCTGTCCTGGGAAGAAGACTCTGACCATCTATCCTATCTGTGCCCCTCATATAAGGTCACCCCTCAGCTTCCTACACTCCAGTGAGAACAAACTCTCCTCATAACTAAAGCCCTCTATTCCGTGCAATATCCTGATACTTCTCTTCTGCACTCTTTCCAAAGCTCCCACATCCTTGCTGTGGTGGCAGCCAGAAGTGTACACACTACCCCAAGTGTGGCTTAAGCGATGTTTTGTACAACTGCAACATGACGTCCCAACTCTTATACTCAATGCCTCGACCTCTGAAGGCAAGTGTGGTGAATGCCTCCTTCACTGCCCCATTCACTTGTGTTGCCATTTTCAGGAAACTCTGAACTTATACCCCAAGGTCTCTCTGTACAACTCCTAAGGACCCTGCCATTTACTATATATGTCTTGCCAATATTCGATGTCCCAAACTGCATTACATCACACTTGTCTGGATTAAATTAAATCTGCCACCGCTCTGCCCAACTTTCCAGATGATCTGTGTCCTGCTGTATCCTTAGACAACCTTCTTCGCTATCTACGACTCCACCAATTTTTGTGTCACAGCAAACTTGCTAATCAGACCTCCTACATTCTCATCTGAATCATTTATACATATGACAAACAACAAAGGTCCCAGCACCGACCCCTAGGTTACACCACTGGTTACAGACCCAGTCAGGAAAACAACCCTCTATCACCACCCTCTACCTGCTATCACTGTCAAATTTGGATTATGTTTTACCATCACACCTTGGATCCCATGTGCTTTAATCTTCTGGACCCACCTACTGTGCAGGACCTTGTCAAAAGCCTTGCGAAAGTCCATGTATATAACATCGACTGCCCTGCCTTCATCAACTTTCTTAGTTACCTCCTTGAAACACTAAATCAGATGTGTGAGACAGGATTTCTCCTGCATAAAACTATGCAGACTCCCCCTGATCAGATGCTACCTTTCCAAATGAACGTAAATCCTGTCCCGGAGGATTTTTTTCAATAATTTCCCTACTATAGATGTAAGGCTCACTGGCCTGTAGTTTTCTGTCTTATCCCTACTGCCCCCTTTGAATAAGGGAACATTTGCTCCCCTCTGGTCTTCCGCTACAACACTGAGGCTAACAAAGATACAAAAATCTCCATCAGAGCCCTGGCAATCTCCTCCCTTGCTTCCCAGTCCTAGAATAGATCCTGCCAGGCCTTAGAGGTTTTCCACCATAATATGTGCCAATATTTTTAACACTTCCTCCTTGACAGAAACATGTTCCAGAATATCAGTGTACTCCTCCCTTAACTTTCCATCCTCTGTGTCCTTCTCCATAGTGAATACTGATGAGAAGTACTCATTTAGGACCCCACTCATATCCTCTGGCTCCACACATAGATTTTCCCTTTGGACCCTGATGGGACCTACTCTTTCCCTTCTGCTTTTAATATAATTATAAAAGGCTTTGGGATTCTCCTCAATCGTGCTTGCCAAGGCCATTTCATGTCCCCTTTTTGTCCTCCTAACTTTCTCCCAGATATCGCCTATGAACTTGAAAGGACTCATTTGATACCAATTATCTATACCTGACAGAAGCTCCCTTCTCACCTTCTTGGTGGTGGGCAAAGTTCTCAAAATAATAATCAGGGACAGAATTAGCAGTCATTGGACAGTAGGGACTGGTTGGAGACTGTCAGCACTGATTTGTTAAAAACAACTAGGAATCTAACTGACAGAATTTTTGGATGAAGTAGCAGAAACGATTGATGAGGGGAATGCAGTTGACTTGGTAGATATTGGCTTCCAAAATTAATATTAAAAGTTGGCAAATAATTGGCATACATTTTCACGCAGAGGGTGGTGAGTATATGGAACGAGCTGCCAGAGGAAGTGGGTGAGGCAGGTACAATAGTGTCATTTAAGAAGCGCTTGGATAGGTACATGGAGGGGCGGGGCTTGGAGGGATATAGGCCGAATGCAGGAAATTGGGACTAGCTGGGTGGGCACTGTGGTCAGCATAGACTAGTTGGGCCGAAGGGCTTGTGTCCATACTGTATTGTTCTATGACTCTATGACTATGACTCTATAATTGTCTTGATAATAAGATTGGAATAAAAGAGTCTACAGCAGCATGGATGTAAAATTTGCCAAGTTAAAAGGTGGAAAAATCTGGAAATTCTCAGCAGGTTAGGCAGCATTGATGAAAAGAGTAACTCAGTTAATGTTTCAGGTTGAAGACCCCATCAGAGCTGGGAAAGAGAGAAGTCAAGTTTTATAGAACTGCAACGTTACCTGCGAGGTAATGTTGCAGCTCTATAAAACTCTAGTTAGACCACACTTGGAGTATTGTGTTCAGTTCTGGTCGCCTCATTATAGGAAGGATGTGGAAGCTTTAGAGAGGGTGCAAGGGAGATTTACCAGGATGTGCTTGGATTAGAAAACATGTCTTATGACAAAAGGTTGAGTGAGCTAGGGCTTTTCTCTTTGGAGAGGAGGAGGATGAGAGGTGACTTGATGAAAGTGTATAAGATTATGAGGGGCATAGAGTGGACAGCCAGCACCTTTTTCCCAGGGCATCAATGGCCAATACCAGAGGACATCCATTTAAGGTGAGCGGAGGAAAGTTTAGGGGAGATGTCAGAAGTGGGCTTTTTACACAGAGAGTGGTGGGTGCCTGGAACACACTGCCAGGGGGTGGTGGTGGAGGCTGATACAACAGGGACATTTAAAAGACTCCTAGATAGGCACATGGATGTAAGAAAAATAGAGGGTTATGGGCTGTGTAGGAGGGAAGGGTTGGATTGATCATGGAGTAGGTTTATATAGGTCAGCACAACATTGTGGGCCAAAGGGCCCCTACTGTTCTGTGTAAATTAGCTGTTAATAGCAGAGCAGATGGGACAATTGTACAGGACAAAGGGAATATCTCTGACAGGGTGAGGCTAAGGTTGCCATGGTGATCAGCTGTTAATGAATTCATCCATTTGATAGTTTAATGAGGGAAGTTAGGGAGAAAGGATACAAACAAAGACACATTAAAGCTGAGAGATGCAGAAAAAAACTGTAGGAAATGCCCAGCTCATTAGAGGAGAGAGAAAAACTGAATTAATATTACAGATGGAGAACCTACAGCAGAATTGGCCACAATTCCCAAATAACAAGATGTGGAGAAAAGCAGTTTGTTTTTCAAAATGGAGGGACATGTACAGTGGATTTCAGTACTGAGACCGTTGCTTTTAATACATATTAATGAATTGGACCTGGATGTATAGGGCACAACTTCCATTTCATTTCAACAAAATGTGTGACCTTGCACCTTATTGCACTGCACTTTCTCTGTAGCTGTGACACTTTACTCTGTACTGTTATTGTTTTTATCTGTACTACATCAATGCACTCTGTACTAACCCAATGTAACTGCACTGTGTAATGAATTGATCTGTACGAATGGTATGCAAGACAAGTTTTTCACTGTACCTCGGTACAAGTGACAATAATAAACCAATACCAAGATCTGGAGGCATAGTGAACTGTGAGGAGGATAGTAATTAACCAAGGACATATCAACAGGTTGATATTGGTATTGGTTTATTACAATACAGGCCCTTCGGCCCACAATGTTGTGCTGACATTTTATCCTATTCTAAGATCTATCAAATCCTTCCCTCCCACAAAGCCCTCCATTTTTCTATCATTCATGTGCCAGAAGAGTTGCCAACATTAAAAACCTGCCAACATTAAAAAGTTTAGAAGACTTTAGGACAGGTACATGATAGGAAAGGTTTGGAAGGATATGGACCAGATACAGGCAAATGGGATTAGCGTAGGCAGGCTTCTTGGTCAGCATGGACGATTTGGGCTGAATGGCCTGTTCCCATGATGTATAACTCTATGAATCCATAATAAACTGGAAGGTCACAATTCTAAAATGGACGCAAGAGTTTGATGAAAATAGGAGAACAAGTTGAGAAAGTGCTTAAAAAGGTATAAAGGATCTTGAGTTTATAAATAGAGACATGGTGTACAAGCACAAGGAAGTTATGAACCATAATGAAACCTTGGTATGGCCACAGCTGGAGTACTGTGTCCAATGCTGGCTGCCACAATTTAGGAAAAGGATGAAGGTTTTGGAGATGGTGCTGAAGGCATTTATTAAAATGATTGCAAAGATAAGGGACTTTAGTTGTGTAGATAAGCTGGAGTAGAGGTCGTCATTTTCCTGTTTGCTCCCCTTTTAGAATTGTGACTTCTAGCTTTATTATAGATTCATTGAGTTGTACCGTATGCAAATAGGCCCTTCAGCCCAACTCATCCATGCAAATCAAGATGCCTTTTCAGGGTAATTCCATTCGCAAGGGGACCTGATAGAAGTATGTAAAATTATGAAGGATATTTACAGCAGAGATGGAGAGAAATTATTTCCATTGGTGGAGAAGTTCAGGAATTAAAAGAACATAGAATGAAGGTGATTGGCAAAAGAACACGAGGATTTTTTATATTAGCGATGGTAAGGGACTGCAGTGCACCACTGAGTTGATAGTGGAGATGGATTCATTGTAGCATTGGAAAGGGAACTGGATAAGCATCTGAAAGGAAAGAATTTGCGGAGCTCTGGGAAGAGAGCAAGGCAATGTGACAAGCTAAATTGCTCTTGCAAAGAATCAGTATGATCTTGATGAGCTGAGTGGCTTCCCACCATGCTACAACCATTCTGCAGTTCGGTTTCTGTTTGTTGTTCCTCATGGAAATGTTTCACTACTGTACATTAATACAATATTAGACTCCTATTTTTTCATATTATCTTTGTATATTTCATCAATGGGTCACATAATATTAGTAATCCTTTATAGCTGTTGATTCATTGTTTATTCAAGTTTTTAATTCTACTTTTTGAACCTTCCACTGTCTGTATCAAACTAAGTGTAGATCTAGTGATGGGTTGCTGGCTCACTCAGATCATTCAGTTTGTCTGTAACCACATCTTGACCTTTCTATGACTCAATCATGTCAACTATCCTCTCATTCATGCTATTGATTTTCCATCTTTATTCTCCCATATTGCAGCAATAAAGCTCAACAAAAACTTCAGGAAAATCCATCCACTTCCCTCCTTCTGTAACAGTGTAGGCCTAACTGGATAAATCCAGATTGAGTACTGACAACTGACCAATGAATTTAGCAATGAGATTAGTGGGACATCACATTTCTTAGTTTATGTCTTGCTTTTGATGTACAATCCAATAGACTTTGAAATGTGATCTAAATTACCAGTTGGATGTTGTAAGTTTCTTGCTAGTAAAACTACATTACCATCAAATTCCAAATCAGTCAAGTACATTGTAGATCTTGAACATTCCATGTAATCTATTCCCAGTGCCCATTCTTCCCTTTTAATTATATTTTCTAAATGGCTTTACTTTTAAATGAAAGTAAAAGTGTTGAAATATGGTGGAAAGGGGACATCTATATTTCTGTGTAAACCACCTGTGACTTCTAAAATATGATACAGGCTTCTAATATGATTTTGTATAATTATTTGAACTGGAGTATCAGAAATAAAATGCAATAGAATTATTCTACTTTGTGACCTATTTAAATTGTCAAACACGTTATTGTTTTTTATGTGCTATCTTTATTCTGGTTAAAACACATTATATAGTTTGAGAACAGATTTTGATTTATTTGCTGTACTTGTTTGTACACCTTTAGCGTTCATATTTCTATCTGTGAATGATCGGTATTAATTTACATCCGATTCTGTTGAAAAATTAATTGTGTTAGTCATATTGAAAGCAAACACAGGATTGGACAGCAGAATATTATTCTTGTTCAGAGCCGACCATTCCCTAGGTCTGATATACCAAAACAGAGTAAAGATTGCTGTACTTTGTCTCAACAATGTATTTTAAAACTTGCCTTTGACTGCATCTGCAGAAACTTTTGGATTTCCCACATCAGCCACTATTATAATTGGTACCACCAATTACTGTTGAGTTGTAAGCTGTTGTGTGCTCATACTTGCTGAAAACAAATTTATTCACAGTGGAATATGACTGTGCTTTGTCATGTCTCTCTGAGTTGAATTTAATACATTGGTGAGAGAGGTGAATGGGTTGGGTGCAACTTCGCCAAGCCAGTCAATTCCCACTCAAAATATCTTCAAATCTTTAAACCGAAGAAATGGCAGCATTTCAAATATGTATCTGAGAGAGTCATGAAGATTAATAGTGTAATGGTTCCCATGTCACCAGGTCTGGAGACTGAGATTTGCCACCCACCCATGTCATTCGCAAGCCCCCTTGTGGTTCATAGTGCAGCCAGGGCAGAATGCACTGGGTTGTTCATTCCAGCCCCTAAAAGCTATTCAAATTTGGCTTGTTTGCTGTAAAGTTAATTGAAGTTCCAGAGAGGGACACTGAAGGTAAAGTTCATGTATTTCGACTCTAGCACCAATATTTGGTTCTATACAGTGAGCACAGAGTTCATTGAAAATAGTTACAAAGAGGATATGTGATGTCCTCTTCTTTCTCTGGAATGTGTCTTTTGGAAAATAATGAAAATATTAGGTGAGATAAATTAGAATACTCTTATAGAGAAAAAACAATGTCATCTGAACTCTACTTACTAAATCTAAAAATGCCACTGGATTCATTTTCTGTGTTTGAAGGTCAAGTATTGGCATGGCTGCAATGGGTTAATTGACTAATTTCTGGACTTCAAATTTGACATGACTTCAAATTTGGTGACATGAATATGGAGGTGCTTCAGAAATTAGCTCAGCTCCACAATATTGAGATGCTATTCTGAACAGACAACACCCAGTTCTCTTGGAATGTGCTCGAGGAGTTGTTCTACAGTTGTAGAATAGCAGAGTTACCCACTGCGTTATTGAATCTTGGCATTTTGCCTAATAATTAATCTTATAAGGATGGTCATCCTATTCCACTGCCTCTAAGGAACTGTTTCCATATTGGAGGGAGAAGGATCTTGAGGAAAATAGTTTATGTCTGATTTACTAAAGCATTTTACCTGTCTGTCGTGTGTACATTTATTGTGTTTTATCTTTCAGCAATAGAAACACAGAGCACCAGCTCCGAAGAGATCGTACCAAGTCCACCATCCCCCATTCCACCCCCACGAGTGTACAAACCTTGCTTTGTCTGTCAGGACAAGTCATCAGGCTATCACTATGGAGTCAGTGCCTGTGAAGGATGCAAGGTAAGGGTGCTGTGGAGAGAATTCATTTTGTTGATAAGGTTTTACATGATTTTATTACTATTGTCTGCTTGTGGTCCTGGCGTAGAAGATGTCAGTGTGACAACATGTATGCTTTCAAGCATTCTGTGGCTGGAGGAAGAGCTGGTAGTACCACAGGACCCCAGCACTTACACTCTGGCACCAGGATGGGGGTATTTATTTATGCTCAGCAGTTTAGGGGCAAATATTTGTGAAACCACCAGAAATGAGTAAAAAGAACAGCCACAGAATTACATTCTGCAACTGTACACAGCCTAAAAATCTCTCATCGCCTTAAATATAGCTCAGGAATGAACTAAGGTTCCCTCCTATAAATTCAGTGATATCATTGATTAAATTAGGGCTACTTTCCGTCTCATCCCACAATAGCCATTGTGCTCTCCAGCCTACTCTGCAGTGGATTTCCAATGCTTGTTTAACAACTGAGCACTTAACAACTAAGTTGCTTCAGACAACGCTAAATTAAAACTGTCTTAAAAGGAAGATAGGTGAGGTGTAGGGCACATGTGTTTGCTTCTGTGCGGCTTAACTGTTCCTGTCCACCCGTGCCATATAAAGGGAACTGTACGTTATATTTGAGTGAATGTATTTTTTTGGCATTAGTTACGCCTTTATTTGAAGAATCATAGAATATTCCAGTGCAGAAATGGAACTTTACATGAATGGAATTGGTATCTACTCTGAAATATCAAAGTGTTTCAGAAAAATCACTCAGTTATTTTTCAAGTAAGAATGAGCTAGGTGAACACTTCACTCATTTATACTATACTTCAGAGCTTCATGACCAGGGAAAGGAAACCCAGTCCCCACCAAATGGAAACCTAGGCAGCTTTTCTCAAGAGTCTAAATAAAGCAATGTTTACACAATAACCCATTTACCATTTGTTTTTCATGTGCAAATACAAATAGTTATGCATTCAAATTTGAGAAAATACAAAGGGTGCACCCCTGATTAAATTAATTGTCATAACCTGTTTTAAAAAGAATTATACATGTCATGACAGCATCCAACTGCTCCTTGAATGAACCCAGATCTATTTTCTCTACTGCCGTTCCAGGTATTGATCGCAATTTTCAAGAAGAAATATTTTGTGCCATGAGTCTGGAATTCGTCTTTTCTCAGTGTATGCTGTTGTCACATTACATGCATTTTATTCTAGTTACTACCTCCTGAAGGTCTTTTACATTTATCCTGAAGCTAAATGTTCAAATTTTTCCAGCCTTTCCTCATAAGTCATTACCAGGGATCGTCCTCGTGTTCCTTCACAGTTCCAAGACCAAGATATTTCCTGTGTGTCTCAGTAATAATGGTAGTTCTAAGCATACGGTTGGGTAACACCAAAGTCCCACCCACTTTAACATGTCAGATTTACCATCTATCGACCATGATGGTGTTGAAAACAAAAATACAAAGGCTTTCAAAGGTGAAAATGTGTCCGTCTCTTGTGCATGGCACAGCCTCTCCTGTATGTACACACTGCTAAGTGGGTGCATTTTGGAGAGTCTGTGCCACGTAAGCTGCTGCTAGAATTCACCTATATCGATGTCAATGACTCTGAATTTTGGAAACTAGTACAATGAACAGCTACTACATTGTGAAGTTAATAGGCATTTATTTACCTCCAAAACTGTTTAATATGTTCTTGTACTTGTATGTCCAAGATATTACACCTATCTGCATTGAATTGTATTTTATATCATTCTAACCATTTGTAATTATTATCTAGGTTGTTTTTAGAATCCTTGGCTGCTTAATTCACTTCTATCTCCACTGTGGAATTATTTGTTAATTAAGCTCAATTTACTGTAATATTGAATCAAGGTGGTTTATGGAGATCAGGAGCAACAGGTGTCCTCACAGTGACTTTTGGAATATTCCACTCAGTACATTCGTTAAGTAACTCCTTCAATTCATATCCCTTGTTTCCTTTCTTTTAGGAAATACTTATTCACCTTTAATTTTTACATTTGTGGAGTTTAAACATCAAAACACCATCTAGTTTTATTGCTTAATAAAGGTCTGCCACTCTCTGTGCCCTTTTTTTCAACAAAATCAAATCATTTATAAAATTATGGTTAAATCTGATACTCTCTTGCTCTTCCCTGCCTGCATTTGTCAATGCTGATTTTGTTTTAACCATGCATGGTGATGATCTCCAGCTCAGCTTGGCTTGGAGCTCTTTCCAAGCACAAAGTCTGCCATATTACAATACTGTGAGCTTCTAGAGCTCCATCTCCACCGTTAGGCCAGTTTTTAGATGGTTCATCTGTGACAACCTGCAAAGAAGCCATAATTGCCGAATTATTCTGCATTCTGGATAGTGGAGACAGCATCAGCCCATCTGGTTCCTGAAATTCTGGTGAGTAAAATTACAGTTTCTTTAAAAAATACTTTTCAATTGTCCATGCTTGATTATTTTGGCATGACCATAAATTAGTTCTTGGTTCAGTTTCTTTCATATTGCTAAATGTTATGGAGTTCACAGGATGGTCAAAATTACTTCTAAGAAATGCCTCTTGTTTTATCTTTGTAGATGGTGACTCCACATACTATTTAAAGCCACTTATGCACCCTAATCTGCTTGTCCTTGGAAGAGCAGATGAACATGATATCTGGAGCACGATTGCATCCTACAGACTGATGGCGGGGAATTTAATCTTCATACTGTCAGGACATGTGAGGGGACTTTCCAGCTCTCCTCTTCTGGAGCTGGAAGGTCAAGTTTCCCAGCCAGAGTCGTCCATTCCTGGTGCTTCACGATTCTCAACACAGCCACACCACCAGAAACAAGAAACCAACTTGGGTCTTTAAAGCATTGAAAAAATGCCGCTTTCATCGTGCAATCTGGCTTCATGTGGATGGATGTCAACATTTCAACATAGTACACAATTTGCTTGATGCAGCTGATTGATTTGATGGCTCTGTCGTGAATCCCCTCACTGGTCAGAATCTAGTAAACCTGTGCTTTCTCCTTTGGTATGCAAGCATCAGGGCCTGCGTTAGTTTTGGCCAAACATGAATTTCCACTGTGGTCAATGTGCTAATTTATTTAGGATAGTAATCTTGTGGGAGGTGCATGGGATCTGCTCAAAGATCAGAACCCAGTTTGTTGCTAATTGTCTACGTGGATAATGCTAACAGTATAGGATGTATTTTCACTGATCGGAAAAGTCATCAAAATGTGCCACCAGATCGAATCAGGTGGAAGTTTCCATGTGTGGACTTGCACCGAGTATTTCATTCATGTCTGTAGATACATCCTTACTTTAATTAACTCCCTTTTTTTTCCTTTTAGTGGTTAGCCACAAGTCCATTTGAAAAATTGTTAGAAAGGAAGTTTGATATTTTGTTTTAAAAGAAGCTTATTTTACTGTCTTCAAGAAAATTCTGCATATAGAATTGAAATTTGAAATAAAAAGAAAATATGCAAAACATGTACAGCTCTGGAATGGAGCTCTCTGGAACTCTCTCAACTCCTCTGAAGCCCAGTCAGTAACAGCGATAGAAAGATAGTGTAACCCTCATTTTATTTGCATATACTTGAACAGACTTATTTATCTGGAATCTTGTGTGAATATTTCACTTTTTTTATCATTGTCCAGCTACTTTGTCTCTTCACTGTAATGATCAGCTGCAGTGTTATTGAAACCACTGTAAACATGGAGCATGTTACCTTTTCATCTCATTTAGAAGCCATAGCATGGAAACAGGCCATTTGGTCCAACTCGTCCACACCAACCAGTGGGCATGTTTCTGTACTAAGTTCTATCTCCCAGCACATGGTCCATACCCTACGTATTCTTATTAAAATGCAGTTGCTGGTAATTTTTTTTGCCATATAGACTACTTTTTTATCACGGAACTCCTGATATTTGTTACTATTTGCAAAGTATTTTCCATGTGTGATTTTATTACAAATCCATAATACTGCTCTGCTGAAACATTTTTAGCATGTGTATTATCGAAATGATTTATTGCTTTGTATTACTTTAATCTGCATGATTCATGATAACATGAGTGAGAGGGGAGTTCTCATTCCCTTTCTGAACTGAATTGCATTGGGCATATTAAAATAATAGTGCAGAATCAATAAATCATTAAGCAATTGCAAATGCTATTATCTTTCCGAGCAATGCAAAATTGAAATTCCCAAGTCTGAACACATCTGTGTACATCTAAAGGTTGATTTGGCTTCTGTACATTGAAATGGAGTTTAATTTCTTCAGTAAAATGTTACAGTTGTAAACTATTATAAAGCATATTGAAAACAGCCTTATAATCACAGCTTTTGCCCTGAGCATTGAATTAAATGGAAGCAGGGGAAAAATATTATTGTAGTTTCTTCATGAACAATCATAATATGCTCACTTCACTTTGCAAATTCTCTCATATGTTAAACAAAAATTAGATACATTGATTTCAAGCGATTTATAAAATAAAACAGTAGATTTAACATGAATTATGGGGTGGTGAAATAAGAGGTATAAAGTACTAGATCTGCCAGATTTATTAATTGGACTTAACTATTATAATTGGTTATATTGATGATCTTTTCCAGGACCAATAATCGTTAACTATTGTGATAACCTATTAAGTGAATATGGGGGAGGTGACATTTCGAAAATAATCTTGCTCCCCATGTTTGATTGTCCTGTGATCCCTTGTTTTCATAATCAAGGGGTGTATAAAAAATCTCACGATTTTTGTCTTACAGCGTACTAATAATTTGCTTTCAGTTTATCTTTAATATTTCCTAGTTTTTGCTAAATACGGTTCCTTCCTGGCTACCTTATAATTCTTCAGAGCCCTGTCATTCAAGGCACCCTCTAAAGCAGTTTTGTTTGGGAGTTGCCAAGTGTGCTTTATAAATGCTTTCTATTAAGGATCCTTGAGCAATGCAAGTTTCATCAGAGGTTGTCATGCACAAGTCCATTTTATAATGGAACAGTGTTGTATTTTGAAGATGGTGTGGTTTTTGGACTCTGTGTATCAATTACAAAGATGGCTGCTAAAAGGTACAGGAAATAATTGTGATCTGTTTCACGAAAGAAGCTAGCAGTGCCCCTATTAAAGTTTCTGAGAACTTGTGTTGTAACAAGAAATTACCTATGAGTAGATTTCAGTGCTCCCCAGTTTTGCATCATTTCACAAATTAAAGCACTTCCTTATTATTTGCATGATGTAAATGCACCTGTTTCCCGCTTCATGTTGACAGTTAATTGACCAAGGTATATTGTGATTCTTCTTCCCTTCTACCACCAGCCCCTCTTCCTACCAAACTCCTCAGCCTTTGCTCTCTGGTCTGATAATGAATGTTCTTCACTGTGGACCATTGCAAAATGAGTGGCAGTTACATGGACAGAAAATAGTTGTTAAAAAGATGCTAGGGACTTTTCAAAAGCGGCAGAAAAGTGACTTCATGGTCTTTGTAGCGGTTTTTGAAATCCTAGTGCAATGACTCTTGAACAATGCCAGTATTGTTTGTGGCAGAGAGGCACTAGTGCTTTGGCAGATTCTGCTATCTGTTAAATTCTTGTTACTTGTACTTGCACTGAAAAGACGACATTCCGTTGCCAGCGGTGTGCTTACTAAGTTTTTGGCAAGTGCTGAAATGGGTAGGACAGTTGCCTAGGGCTTTTTATTGGCAAGGACAGCAAGCTGTAGAATGTGAAAGGCATTGGTGGCATTTTAATGGCACTTAAGACAAACCAGTTTATGTGGATAATTAAAACTGTAATGGTGCCACACTGTCTGCCTCTACTGAGGACAAGGAATGGGAACAAAGAAGAAACTAGAAGTTTTTAAAAAAAGCAACAGTGCTGAGTCCCCAGCATTGTCACAACCAAAAAACTGTGATGCAGTTGAAGCTCCATCAATGCTAATTGAGGAGTTTCTTGGTTTCCCTCCAGTATTACAGACAGACATCATAATATTCGTGGCAGACTATTAACCCTTTTAAGTATCTCTTGCCTTTTGAAGCATTGTAATGCTGCATCTCACAGAATAGAATTGGACTACAGTACTGCCAAACAAAGTGCTTTCAGAACCACAGAGTCACTGCTTATAGCACAGAAGGTTGCCATTCAACCCTGGTGTCTGTGCTGCTGCTTTTGTTAAGGCAACCAAGAAATGCCACTGCCCTGTTTATTGCCCGGAGCCCTGTCTCCTTTGCGCCAAATATTTCTCTACACTTCTGTTAAGAGACAGAATGTTGTCAGCCTTGAATGATGCCTGTGGCAAACATTCCATACTTCAATTCTCTGCACACAAAAAAAAATTATCCTCATCTCAGTCTCTCAAGTTTTAAATTGATGACCTCTCAAATACCCTTCTGGCACTCTCTGGGAAATAGTCCAGCACCTCACATCTTTACTTTGTCATTTTTAGTATAAATGTGGCAAACTTGCACCATTTGCTCTCTGTGGATGTGATGCCCTTTCTAAAAGAAATTCTCCAAATGCGCCAACACCAGTTGAGTGGCCTGGTGTTGAGTTCTAAAACACTTTATGATCACTTTGCTTCCTTACTCACTGCTTCATTGTATAAGACCCCAAATACTGGTAGCATTTCATTGTAATATTTACCTTTGTTTTTACCTGTACTACATCAATGCACTCTGTACTAACCCAATGTAACTGCATTGTGTAATGAATTGACCTGTATGATCGGTATGCAAGACAAGTTTTTCTCTGTACCTCGGTACAAGTGACAATACTAAACCAATACCAAATGCACTTAAGGTATCTGTAACCATGGATTTTACTCTTCTTCTGTGTCCTTGAGCACATTCCACTGAATATGTCCTCCATTGTTACCTATCAGAAGTGGGTTGTCTAACACTTTCTAATTAAATTTTCTCTACCAACAAACTGCTTTCTCTGCCCTCTCGATAGTTTTATAATAATGCTATTTTATGGACTTTTCAGAGCATTAAGTATAGCTTTAATGTAATTTGCTATTTTTTTCTGATCCATTCCAAGGAAAGGGCGGAGGACATTGGAATGTCTCAGTGTCAGATAGAATGCTATAAGGCTATCTTTCACCAGAAGTTTAGTATTTCAAATGACATTTCTGGGACTTTTAAATTTAGATGACAGTAACATGACCAAGTGCAAAAAAATTAATTGAATTAATTAATTTAATTTAATTAATTTTCCATACTGGATGTTCATTGTAAAAGCAACATGAAAAGCGAGACCAACCAAGTATAAGATGAGGAAGTGTCTACTTATCCATGTATAAAGTAGTCTTGCCATCATGGATACTGCTCAAATGTTAATCATGATTCTTTACGGAACAATTCTCACTCAGAAATGGATAGCTATGGTATCAAGAAACATATTTAGTGAGTGGGGGAAATTGAAGAAGTTAGTAAAAAGAGATAAGGGGAAGAGAATAGAATCTTACTCAAAATTAAAGATATACCTGAAAGGCCTGTTAAGCAGTTTAGCTTGAATGGGCTTCCACTCAAATGAACAAGGAGGAGATCTGGTTTAAGTACCTAACAATGCATGAAAGGGTCAGCCTTTGTTGGTATCTTCTTTTGATTCTGTTATGTAAAAAGAATGGTAGATACAGTGGTGAGGAAGCTGGTACAAAATAACCTTTGTGCACTTTGTACTATAGCTGAAGTCATTTGTGTAAATACTTTGGTCCATTTTAGAAAAGTTACAATATCCATCAAAATACAAGCAAAACAACTGTTGAGCCACTTGTTTTACTTTACGCCCATTCATGTAAGCATACTTCCTCAGCTGGCATGGAGATCACTATTCAAATCTATCTGGTGCAGTGTTTCTTCTCTGTGTGCTAGAGTGTAGCTCACCTGCGTATCAGTGTCCTCACACTCTCACTCGCACACACTTACCTCCAACTCTGTTTTAAAGAGATGAGATTCAGGTTTCAACATACCAAGCTATCGATCAAAGTCACTGTGATCTCGTGTGTGACTGCAAGGCTTCCAAACATTTACCTTAGCTAAGCCCCAGCTATTTGCAGAGAATGAAATAATTCCTGTCTTATAGGATTGTACACAGTATGACACAGTGGCCTGAACTGCTTGATATATTTTATAAATTTTAATTTACTAATGAACACGCCAAATCATTATGCTCATCAGTCTGGTTCAGACTGCCAGCTTGCATTGGAGAGAAAATGCTGCTGAATTGAACCTTCCAAAAGTGCAACAAATTTAGCTGAGACAAAATTCCCGTTTATTTCAGTCAGATTTGTATTTGGTTCAGAGTGAAGTCAATGCAGTCCCTGTTGTCGTGTGACAGTGTGAATCTGCCCCTCATTCGAAAGAAAAAAGCTTGCTTACATGTTGTGGTTTTCGCGACCTCAGGGATCTTTCAAATCACTTCGGAGCTAATGACAAATCTTTGAAGTGTAATTACTATTGAAATGAAGAATCATGGTAGCCACTTTGCCCAGAGCATCTCCACAGATACCAGTGAGTTGAACTGTAAGATATTTTGTTTTGGATGTTCATTGATGAATAAATACTGCCCCTTACAGTGGAATACCTTCACAATTTTATGTCTGCTGAGAAGGTAAACATTGCCTCAGTTTAGCCTCTCGTCAGAAAGATCATACAACCACTTGATGCAGGCATTGCTACATGACTCTGGATCAGTGGTTCTCATAGTTATGTGGCTCTGAGACCACATTCACAATCGTCGTTAATCAAATGAGCCGTGCCCCGTGTACCGCCCCACTGAACACGCATGTACATCCATCTACCAGAGAAATACACGTGATTATTCAAAGAATATTAATTGATTTTTAACTGGTGACCTAATCTTAATCATGTATAATGAGAAATGTAATAACCTTTCTTACTCTAATACAGAAATTGGAGGTCTTGATGGGCCACAAGCCACCCCTCACTTGTGGCCTGAGTATCACTGCTCTAGATTTGTGTGTTGAAGTTTTTGGAGTCAGCTTTGACCCAGAAGCATCTGATTCAAAGCTCAGTTTGCTAACATTGAGCTTTGAGGAGAGAACAAAGATTGAAGAACTTTCTTTAAAATGCTGAACTAATTGCTGCAGCCGTCATTCTCTGTTGTCTGCATTGTTTCAGTGCAGTATCTCTATTGTACTTTACACACAGATTGGACGTATGCAGTTCTGTTTTTAAATAATACATCTGGTAAATTGCTTTACTCATAGCTTTTGTGCTCATGGTTCTGTGTATCACTTTTCACTTTCTTTACCAAGATAACATTTCAACTAATTAAGAATTAAAAATAAGCTGCTCAATCTTGTCAATGTTGAAAGTAATATGGCACACCACATTCTGCACTGACTATTAATTTAAGCAGTAATTGAAAATTCCATATTTCTGAATCTGATAACAACCTCTTACTGCTCATGAACGATTGATCAAATATTTAAAAGGTAGAAGCAATGTTTGCCAAGCTCCTGCTTCAGTAGTAAGATCTGGGTCTGTGTCAAAGGCCCTGTGGTGTGAGCTCACAATTTCAATAGAGGGAGATGGATCTACACCAGTGACCCCACTGCCCCCATAAAATGAGTTCACAATCTCAGCTGTACTCAGATATTACATGTCCTCCATTCTAGACTGCTATTCTAGAGCTTTAAATAACCAGATTACATCTGATAATGGAAAAAGCAGTTTATTTGCAGATCTGTGGAGTTTCTATTGTTGTTCACCAAGGGCATAGCTTGAGATCAAGAGGAACAACCACTTGCATCTGTATAGTATCTTTGAAGTAACTATATGTCTCAAGACATTTTCCAGGAGATTTATAAGATGCCAAATCAAGGAAGATTATTGGAACAGATGCCTAAAAGCTCAGTTGAAAACTATGTTTAAAGATAAATGTGGAATATTATGAGTCCTTAAGAACCAGTCTCAACACTGCCATTCGTTAACTCACTTAGACATAGAGTTTCAAGTAAACACAACCTTTATTTGTGGCCTTTTGTCCTCATCTGAACGACAAGCTTGGTGCAAATCATGTTACAAGATATAATGACGTGACTCAGTCTCACCTATCTTGACACAACACTTTACCTAACAGTTAACAAACATACTGTACAAACAGATAAACACATTTCCATTGGAGGCTTATAAACACTGATAAGTGAACACAGCTAATTTATAAATATATGCTTAAATATATCCAAGCACAAAATTATGAATTTGGTTATAGTTCATGAACTTATATACACAATAATACTCTTAGATACATTGCAATTTCTTTATTCTTTGGAAATCTTGTAGCATCCCTTTGCCCTGTATCTTTACATTTTCTAGAACTTCCAGTAGGATGTATCCCTGACCTATATCAGTTATATACTGTTTGATGCCCTTGCAGACATTTGTTTCTTCGGCTGCTTCTGGAGAAACCATCCAGGGCATTAATTGAATTTTCCCCATAGCATGGACCACTTCTGTGCTCTCTATACTCCAGTGTAGATTCATTTCTTCAGATCCGTCTGTTCTGGTGCTGCTCCTCAGTGTTTAAAATCTCGCAGACCTTCCTTTCCTGCACAGCTCTTCTCCACTGCTCTCTCTTGCTTTGGCTGGTAGTCCTCATCTCTGGTTCCCTTCTGGAGAGCATTCCTTCGGCCCCTGCCTTCATCATGCTTACGGTTTCACCTTGCAGTGTTAAACCAACCTCTGTCTCATTGGAGCGTAGGAGAATGAGGGGAGATCTTATAGAGTTGTATAGAATCATGAGGGGCATGGATAGGGTGAATGCACACTGTGAGAGGGGAGAGATTTAATAGGAACCTGAGGGGTAATTTTTTCACCCAGAGGGTGGTCTGTACATGGAATGAGCTGCCAGAGGAAGTGGTTGAGGCAGGTACATTAACAACATATAAAAGACACTTGGACAGGTACATGGATAGGAAAGGTTTAGAGGGATACGGGCCAAACACGGGCAAATGGGACTAGCTTAGATGGACATCTTGGTCGGCATGGATCAGTTGGGCCGAAGGGGCTGTTTTCATGCTGTATGACTCTACTATCTGTCTTGTATCCCAGTGCTGATCCCAGAACCTCATGGATCCTTTTCTCCATCTGCAACCAGACCACCCCAGGAGCTGCAGGATCAGTGACACACACTTTTAACAGTGATTCACTGTCCTCCGAGACAGCTAGTGTACCCAGACCTTGCTGCTTCCTGTGTCCTTCTTCCTGCTGTGTATGTGATCCCAGGCAGCCATTTTGTGAACTTTGCTTTCCACTCCGTTACAGGACTTTGGTTGCATTTGTTGCAACTTAGAGCAAGTAGCCAAGGCTCATACAAACGTGACACGTACCAGGATGACCTTTCCGAAGAGTACTGCTTGACAGTACATAAGTACTCCATTTGTTTGATTGGTCAACCTTGCCACTTCCATCACAAATCTAATCTGAGTTTCCTGATGCAGACATATAAATTAGGAGCAGGACTAGGCCATTTGTCTCCTCAACCTTGCTCTGCCATTTAATAACATCAGGGCTGATCTCAATTTGCCCTCAATCCATATTCCCATCTATCCATGGTAATTTTTCACCCCCCTTCCATTTCTCTACTTTTGCCATAAAAATAATCAGTGACTCTGCTTCCACCCTTTAAGAGAGAGTTCCAAAGATTTATGTCCCTCTGAGTTTCCTCCCTTTTTATTTGTAGTCACACTAACTGTTGTGTCCCCACTCTCTAGTCTCTTCAAACGAACTGTTGTGTACCTATTCTTGGGTCTTGTCATGTTTACACCCTGGAGACTCCTTGGTTCCCTTGGTCATGCTGACTGTGCTTCCCACTATTTCACTCTCATCGATTTCATGTGCTTTTTCAATCAGTTGCTTTATCACAAGGTACACATATCCCAACTTCCTATCCAGATCAATCTGGGAATAGAGGATTTCCAGTATTTTATCATTCTTTTGTCCTTCTTCAGAACTCTGCACCTTTTCTCAGGAGTCAGGTTGGTCACAAGAATTGGGAGCTTTCAAATATCCATGTTCACCTTTCCTTAGGACCCAGACACTGTAACAGACAGACTACCCTCAGCTGGCTGCTCATAGCCTGTACGGTTGACTATTCTGAACAATTAAGCTTGCAAATTGTTCAGTAGAATGCCCACCACTTGTGTCTGTGCCTGTCTCTGCAGAGCTTGTCACGGTGTCTGTGCTGTGGTGCTCTTTACTACCTCCGCACCTTCTCCTGCTGCTGACTTCACTCACCCTCCCCCAGGCATTTCCTGTCACTGCTTTCACCACTAACTGGCTTGGGTGTGTGTCCCTCACCTTCCATGCATTGTGTTCAATCAAAGGCAAAGTAAGTGATTCTCGAGGGAAACACTTTGCCTTTCACCAAGTTCCCTTTGCACCAAGTGGAGCTGAGGTGGAAGATATTCATCCCAAAACCTCTAATCCGGTGCCTGCTCAGTGTTGGTCAGGGTTTCTGGACAGAGTCTCCTACAGTCATCAGCATAGGACTTCCAAGTTACCTTGAGCCCCAGAGCACCCATTCCTTCCTGTGTTCACAGTACTTCTCCAGAGTGTGTGCATAATAGGGTGTTCTCTCTTCTCCCCCCTTTCATCGGGCAGAAGATACAAAAGCCTGAAAGCACGTACCACCAGGCTCAAGGACAGCTTCTATCCCACTGTTATAAGACTATTGAATGGTTCCCTAGAACGATAAGAGGGACTCTTGACCTCACAATCTACCTTGTTGTGACCTTGCACCTTATTGTCTGCCTGCACTGCACTTTCTCTGTAACCGTAACACTTTATTCTGCATTCTGTTATTGCTTGACCTTGTACTACCTCAATGCACTGTAATGAATTGATCGTTATGTATGGTATGCAAGACAAGTTTTTCACTGTACTTCAGTACATGTGACAGTAATAAAGCAATTTACCAAATTTAATTCACCACTTTACTTTCCATTAGCAGGACTTGTGTAAAGTTTTGCCTGTGAGTGTCCCATCCCCATTACTTGCAACCTGCCCCAGTAATCACACATACTGTGTCCTGATCCTTCACTTTAACAGTAATCATGCAGTCATCATCAGTGGTGTGGATACTGCCCAACAGGAACTCCTCAATACTGTTATTAAGTTCACCTAGATTCTCTGGGTCTCCTTCCTATCACATATATCCCTCTTGTTCTCTCCACCTCCACAACTTAAACCACACTTTTCATCACTTTTGCAATTCTGATGAAATGTCGACTTGTTAACTCTCCTGTTTCTCACTGCTTAACCTGCGGAGTCTCTCCAGCATTTTCTGCTTTTATTTCTTTATTTGTGGCATTGGATTTTCAACTGAACTGCAAGTATGGTACAAACTCATAAAATATATCCAGATAACATTTTATCTGCAGACAGCAGGAACCCACCAACCTTAAAGTAGGAATTTTCTGTTTGGCCAACAGACATAGACCACAATAGAGACGCAGAGAGGTTTAAGAAGTCCTAATCAGCTTTCAATGGTGAGGTGAAAAATATGGAGTGTACAAACAGCACAGAACCTGGCAGAGGTTATACAGATAGGCCTTTGAAGGATTTGAACACAGATGAAAGTTTTAACACTGAGGCATTTATCTTTGCGAACTGCGCAGTTTGACAACAATAAATAACATTTATATCATTTGCAGTAATGTGTGAATAGATTGCAGTGGTCACACTGACTTTACTGCAGTTATTTATTGAGAACTCAATACAAGGCATCAGACACATTAGCATGCAGTGTTAATCCAATCAAAAATCAATCGTCTTGCATCAGCATTAGAGTAGATGGAACATTTCAGAAAACAATAGTGGTGGGCAAGAGGGATGGGTAAACAAAACTTGGTGCTCACCAAGATGTGGGCAGCATCTCCCTGATTGGGAGAATGCAGAGGTTCTGCTCTGTGCCACTATTCTTTCTATAATTCAGTTGTTGAGCTTTATTCTTTTGCCACATTAAATGGTAACATGATATATTTCTAGACAGTGGGAGTATCTTTAAGTTTGGTATAATGCATTAAAATGGTCTGCTTTTTCAAAGCTCTATGTAGGCATGCAACTTGCGAACCAGAAACAAAAGCTGGTTTTCAGTTGTTTGTTTTTCTGCTGGAACTGATTCCTTATATTCATAAATCACTGTCAGGTCATCCTGATTATGAATTTCTCACAGAAGGGGAACAGATGCAATTCCATGCCAAGAATTTTCCCTGGACAAGTTCAAAAAGAAACACCCAGCATTAGTAAGTTAGTCATCAAATATTTTCTTGTCTCCTACCACTCTATTTACAAGGTTTCTGCCTCCCTCCATGTGCAGTGTCAATATGGTTTCTGTCATCCAACCATCATCTAATTTAAAGCTCTTCAACTGTGTAGCAAGTAATTTTTCAAATAAACAACATGTTGCCTCCAGTTTTATTATAACATTAAATAAAATGCTCTTACTAATCCATTTATATCTCTTTAATACAGAGGTCCCTAGAAAATCATCCTCAGTCTGCATTGCTAAGCACACAATATAATTGCATCAACATTTTGAATTCTGCCTCTGAAATATATTGCATGGAATCAATGTAATGAAATTTGGAGCCAATGTACAACATGTTGATAGAAATAGTACATTTAGTGGTATTGCCCTGAAACTCGTTGTTTTGGCAATGGTGTTTTCAAGTTTTGGAAAAAGAAGTCTCCTACAAGACACAGAACTCACTGTATGAACTTTATTAAAGACAGAGGTCATTGCAAGTACCAGAAATACTCAGCAGGCCAGGTAGGATCTGTAGGAAGGACTTGAAATACTGATTCTGTTTTACTGTATATTTTTGTCTAGAAATTTAATCACCTTAACTTATTTTGGAATGAAATGCAATAATGGCCATTTCTGATCATTTCATGTCATTGTGCAAATTTGACTGATCATCTCCCTGGCATTTGTGATGTGATGTTTGTATCAGTGGTGCATGGGATGATGCCATTCCTCATGCATTGCTCTGTTTGGAACGGCATTGCAGGTACACTAGATTTTTGAGGTATTTCTGTTTGTGTTCCAGATTTCCAGCATCTGTGGCATTTTGTTTTTCTCTGTGGGCTTGTGTTATGTGTTCTGTGTCAATTTTCTATTTTATTGTGGGCCACTAGATCTCCTTGTTTATCTTTCACATAGATTCAGCTCCAAGTCACTAAAATCTAATGTTCCCCACCTCTCCTATTTCCTAAAATTTCTCACCTTCTCCAACACTGATAAAGGGAAATTGATTTTTGATTGGATTAATATTGTATTCTAATGTGTCTGATACCTTGTATTGAGCTCTAGATAAATAACACTTACTATTTTCCTGCAGTAAAGTCAGTGTTACCATTACAATCTATTCCCAAGTCACTGCAAATGTGTTCAGTTATTTATTGCCATCTAACTGCACAGTTCCCAAAGATAAAGATCCAATTTCAATGCACCACAAGGTGGAGTTTAGATAGGTTTCAGAATGTTTCAAGTGGGATTTAATGCATTTTTTGAATAAGTCATTGTCATTGTAGACTCTTCTAATGCTCCATTTAAACTTGTCCTTGAAGAGCATTGCTATAGAATCTTCATTGACTCTGGGAATAATCCTTAGAGTAAATAACTAGTCTGGGCTCTCAGTATGATGGGCATTTTTTATTCTTTATGATCTGCATAAGTGTGACAATGATATATCACCACAAAGCAACCACGGGTACTTTTTTTTTATTAGGTGGATATAAATGGCCCCTTCACTGGCAATTTTATTGATGATTGACTCAAGTGAAAATAAAAGATTACACCTGCACATGTGAACGTATTTACTGCTGCCCATAGCATCACAGTTATGGCGCAGCTTCAGTTAATAGCCTATTGAAGTGTCGAGTACTACTCACAGGTCAGCTGTATGTATAACTAAGAATCCCAAAACTCTAGTAGTTTGACCCTCAAAGAAGAAATTCATTGAATGAATTAACAGTTATTGAGGATATAAAATATCTGAATTTACAACTGAATGTTTATATTTAAGAATTGTTCAGCACCCATAATTAAAGCTCTTTGATTTGACACTACCTGCCATCCTATGACAAACGCGATGATTTCTGTAACCTGCTGTGATAAGCATCCCCAAATAGCACAATATTTTAAAACTGTTTACATTCTACGAGACTATTTTAATTGGTGCTATTAATAAATTTGCTTGATAAGTTAAACCTTTTAAGATGTCATAAACAGTGCTGTAATTAATTGGATTAATGCACAGTATCCATTTATATTGCCAGTACAATGCAGCTGCTGCAGAAATTCTTCCAAAGTGCCCATTCTGATAAAATAATGTGGCCAGAGTGCTAATATTAATGTACTAATACTGCTGATCTTTCCAGAATCAGAATCAGGTTTATTATCACTGTCTTATATGATGTGAAATTTGTTGTTTTGTAACAGCAGTACAGTGCAAAGACATAAAATCTATAAATTACAAAATAAACAAATAGTGCAACAAAAAAGGAGCAACAAAGTAGTGTTCATGGGTTCATGGACTGTTCAGAAATCTGATGGAGGAGGGGAAGAAGCTGTTCCTGAATCGTTGAGTGTGGGTCTTCAGGCTCCTGTACCTCCGCCCCGATGGTAGTAACGAGAAGAGGACACGTCCCAGATGGTGAGGGTCCTTAATGATGGATGCCTCTTGAAGACGTCCTTGATGGTGGGGAGGGTTGTGCCCGTGATGGAGCTGGCTGAGTCTACAACCCTCTGCAGCTTCTTGCGATCCTGTACATTGGAGCCTCCACACCAGCCTGTGATGCAACAAATCAGAGTGCTCTCCACTGTACATCTATAGAAATTTGCAAGAGTATTTGGTGACACACCAAATGATTGATTAATGATTGATGAAATAATATTGCCTGTGGAAAGACAAATATTACTTTTTAATGAAGCAAGAATGACGCAGGGGAAAACACACCCATGGGGTTGGCATTCATTGTGAGTAAAGAAATGGAAACCTTTGTGTGTGTCTGAACAGAAATAAACTAGTATTAAGTAATCAACTATCGTTTCATGAAGGGCTGCTCTGGCTAAAATATTTTTCTTTGAGGATGTGACAAGGAAGCTAGAGAGGGATAAGGTAATGGATGTAATATATTTCAGTTTCACTAAAAGTAATAAAACATTTCCACCACTGTGGAAAATTGGTAAATTGGTTTATTATTGTCATATGAAAGTGAAAAACATGTCTTGCGTACCATCCACACAGGTCAATTCATTACAACAGTGCATTGAGGTAGTACAAGGTAAAACAATAACAGAATGCAGAATAAAGTGTTATAGTTACAGAGAAAGTGCAGTGCAGGCAGACAATAAGGTGCAAGGTCATAATGAGGTAGATTGTGAGGTCAAGAATCCATCTTATGGTACTAAGGAACCAATCAATAGTCTTACAACAGCGGGATAGATGCTGTCCTTGAGCCTGGTGGTACGTGCTTTCAGGCTTTTGTATCTTCTGCCCGATGGGAGGGGGGAGAAGAGAGAATGTCCGGGGTGGGTGGGGTCTTTGATTATGCTGGCTGCTTTACCGAGGCAGCGAGAAGTATGGACAGAGCATGGAGGGGAGGCTGGTTTCTGTTAAATACTCAAAGTAAAAATTTGTGGAATAATCTCACTGTGGATGTTTAACTCATTGACTAATAGAAACCAGAGGGTAGTCATAGCAGATAATCAAATCTGGGAAAAATGTTAACAAGTAGATCCCTCAGCAATCTGTTTGTGACATTTTGGTTCAACATAACAGGTCTGTCTCTCTAGAAACTAAACTGAAGTAGCCATATACACAATGTGGCTACAAGAGCAGGTCAGAGGCTAGGAATCTGTGGCAAGTAACTCACCTCCTAATTCTCCAAAGCCTGTCCACCATCTACAAAGCTTGTCAGGAGTGTGAGGGAATACTCTCCATTTGCCAGGATGAGTGCAGCTTCAATGACATTCTAGAAGCTTGACACCATACAGAACATAGCTGCCCGCTTGACAGGCACCCCATCCACAACCGATCACTCACTCCACCCCCGATGCACAGAGGCAGCAGTTTGTACCATCTGCAGGATGCACTGTGACAACTCACCAAGACCTCTTGTTCAGCTCCTTCAAACCCACCATCTCTACCAGCTAGAAGGACAAGGGCAGCAAAAGCCCGGGGAACACCACCCTCTGGAAATTGCCCTCCAAGCTACACAGCATCCTGACTTGGAAACACACTGCCATTCCTTCACCGTCACTGTGTCAAAAACCTGGAACTCTCTCCCTAACAACATTGTAGATATACCCACTCCTCAAGGACTGTAGTGGTTCAAGAAGGCTGCAAGAAGGGACTGGCAATTAAACGCTGGCTCAAGCTGTGAAGCCCACGTCCCTTAATGATAGAAATAAATATCTGCTGCTCCACTCCACAGCTCCTATTGCTGGACTCATCCCACTGCTTACAGCCGCAGAAACTGAACACTCTGCTCACTTTATCACACCACTGTGACTACACATCTTGACTTCTGCCACATCTGCACTCACAACATTCTGCGCTGTGGCAGAGAATGAGTTTTGCAATCAACTGATCTCCCCAATCTATGAGATCTCTCCCTCTCCCCACTCCGTCTGATTTTTGAATGTCCTACTTTCAATTGCTGAACACCTCAGCCAACTCTGAACGAAGGTCTCTCAACCCTAATCCCATCTCCCTAGCTCCAACTTTTAACTTGTTAACTAGGCTGATCATATGCCTTCACCACAGCACTAATTCTGACTGTCCTCTCAATTGTTGAGGAAGATCCCCAAAGATCCTGGCACCAAAGTGCTCTTCCTTTGTTTGTCTGCTGGGCAGAAAGCACAATAGAGGCGATTAGGCCTGTAAATAGAGCTAGCCTCCTCATCCATGGCCTTACCATATACTTTGTTCATTTTTGGTCTCACTTGCAGTTATCCCACTGGATATCAGGACTAATATTTCAGTGAGGTTAATTCGAAACTGTGGAATTGGCTTGAAGGTATTGTTGATGGAATTAGAAAAGGGTTGATCAATTAGAGGATTTCTTTCAGGGAATAATATATTGGGATTGAGTGTGCTAATAATTTGACACATAGAATTTCAGAAGCGTGGCAGGCTTGTGAAGAACAATTAGTTTGGACTTCTGGATTCTTTATATTCAGGATTCGAAAAGAATTCCACCACTGTTGATTTTTCTTGTTACACATCTGGACTGTGTCAGATTAATTACATCAATGGTGCTGAGGTCGAGAGGATTGAGAGCTTCAAGTTCCTGGGAGTGAACATCACCAACAGCCTGTCCTGGTCAAGTCACATAGATGCCACGGCCAAGAAAGCTCACCAGTGCCTCTACTTCCTCAGGAGGCTAAAGAAATTTGGTTTGTCCCCTTTGACTCTCACCAACTTTTACCAATGCACCATAGAAATCATCCTATCTGGATGTATCACGGCTTGGTACGGCAACTGCTCTGCCCAGGACTGCAAGAAGCTGTAGAGAGTTGTGGACACAGCCCAGTGCATCATGGACACCAGCCTCCCCTCCTTGGCCTCTGTCTTTACCTCTCGTTGTCTTGGTGAAGCAGCCAGCATAATCAAAGACCCCTACGACCTGGGACATTCTCTCTTCTCTCCTCTTCCATAGGGTAGAAGATACAGGAGCCTGAGGGCACATACCACCAGACTTAAGGACAGCTTCTACCCCACTGTGATAAGACTATTGAACGGTTCCCTTATACAATCAGATGGACTCTGACCTCACGATCTACCTTGTTGTGACCTTGCACCTTATTGCACTGCACTTTCTCTGTAGCTGTGACACTTTACTCTGTACTGTTATTGTTTTTACCGGTACTACATCAATGCACTCTGTACTAACCCAATGTAACTGCACTGTGTAATGAATTGATCTGTACGATCGGTTTGCAAGACAGGTTTTTCACTGTACCTCGGTACAAGTGACAATAATAAACTAGTTTACCAACACTAATTGACAGAATTTGATTGCTAAAATTAGTCAGTAATCCCATCACTTTTGTACCCTGCGGCAATGAGGGTGCTGTCTGTGTGGAGTTTGCATGTTCTCCGTGCATTTCCTCTTGGTGCTCTGGTTTCCTCCCACATCCCAAAGGCTTGCGGGTTGGAGGTTAATTGGCCATTCTAAAGGTGAGTGACAGAATCTGGAAGGAGTTGATGGGAATGGGGAGAGAAAATAAAGGGTGACAAAATAGAGTAAATGAGGGTTTGATGGTTAGTATGGACTCAATGGGCCAAAAGGCCTGTCTCCTGTATGTCTCTATGGCCATGTGACAATGGTGGAAGTTGAGCTACCTCTATTTGTTCTATAATTTCCTGTATTCCTATCAAATGTAGCTGCCCCAGTGTACTATCTTTTGCATGGAATACCACTTAACATGTAGCAGCACCGAGGCATTCCGACAGGAAGTCCCCAAGACCCTTCCTGAACTGGAAGGAAACTTTTGGGAAGTATTTACTTTTCTAAGAGAGCAATTTGTTGGTATGTTAAAGACTATCAGTCCTCTCTTGAGAGCTTGTGAAGCTTTTTAAAGGGAAGTATGTTTGTGTGTGCCCAGGAACTTAAGGCAGACGTGCCCCTTGATGTGAAGATGGGGCCAATGGAAAGTCCGATGAAATTAAAAGCTCTGTGAAAATTGTTTGGTCATGGCATACAGGAGGTTTACAGGAGTGAGGTAGATCAGCTGGTTAAGTAGTGTTGCAACAAGAACCTCGTACTCAGTGTCAGCAAGACCAAGGAACTGATTGTGGACTTCAAGGAGAGGAAGTCAGGAGAACACACACCGGTCCATTGAGGGGTCAGCGGTGGAAAGGGTGAAGAGCTTCAAGTTCCTGTGCATTAACATCTCAAAGGATCTATCCGGGGTCCAACACATTGATGCAACCACGAAGAAGGCATGCCAGTGGCTCTACTTCTTTAGGAGTTTGAGGAGATTTGGTGTGTCATGAAAGACTCTTGCAAATCTCAACAGAAGTACAATGGAGAGCATTCTGACTGGTTGCATCACCGCCTGGTACGGAGGCCCCAATGCACAGGGTTGCAAGAGGCTGCAGAGGGTGGAATCCATCATCAAGGACCTTCACCACCCAGGACATGCCCTCTTCTTGTTACCACCATCGGGGAAGAGGTACAGAAGCCTGAAGATCCACACTCAGTGTTTCAGGAACAGCTTCTTCCCCTCCACCATCAGATTTCTGAACGGTCCATGAACCCGTGAACACTACCTCATTATTCCTTTTTTTTTGCACTATTTATTTTTTTTTGTAATTTATAGATTTTTACGTCTTGCGCCGTACTACTGCCACAAAACAACAAACTTCACATCATATGTCACTGATAATAAATCTGATTCTGATTCAGAAATGCTTGATCCATCTATTTCTTAGAATTTTGGAGCTTCGATTTTGTACTAACAAAAGGGACAGTCAGGGCATTGCCAGTTTCTTCTGCGAATAAGTGTTAAAATATTATATTAGCTTTGTACCCCAGCAGGAGTGCAGTAGCTATCAGCTATTCAATACATTGGCCGTGCCTGCACAGCCTTTATTCAATGGAGCAGAAAAGCGCCTGAAGACCCAGACCTTGGATCTGGCATAAAACACAAAAATAAAACCAGCACATATCTGCTTCTGAGACCTGGACTACAGCAGCAGGCACCTCTAAGTTCCATGGAAGTATAAGCGAATCATTGTCAGCGTCCTCTCCCAGGCCAGGATCCCCAGCATTGAGGCCCTACCCACACCAAGGCAGCTATATTGGGCATCTGCATGCCCAGTTGGAGGTTCCTGAAACAGACATCCTATTCCATGTTCTATCACAGAAGGGATTACCGACTATGTCGAGGGAAGGATTCAACAAAGTGCTCAAAGCTTCCTTCCAGCACCTCCACTGACTCTTGGGAATCTCTGACCCATGGCTGCTCAAAGTGCAGAAGGAGCATTGTGGAAGGCGTTGAAAACCTCGAGTCCATGCATCAGGAGCTGACAGAAGCCCCGTATAAATGCCAGAAGGAGCACAATGCCTCACAAACTACCCAGTCTGTGAGAACCACATTGGTCTTATCAGTTTATTAAGCAGAAATGTCAATAGTAGCACATTAAAAATAAATCAGGGCATTGCCAGTTTCTTCTGCACATAAGTATTAAAATGTTGTTTAGCTTTGTACCACTGCCAGTCATCTTCAATGCCAAGGGGCTGACGCAGAAGGAAAAGGACGATATTGACAATGAAACTGGGCTTTGTGGAGTCAGTTTTTTGGTGCTGTAGAAGTTATTTGATTACGGTTTTGTCTGAGTTGAAAGTGTACATTATTAGCACAACTCATTGTGCTCATCACATTGGATAGCATGGTATTGTGTAAATAGAATCATAGAGTAATACAGCACGGAAACAGGCCCTTCAGCCCAACTGGCCTGTGCCAACCGCAGCACCCTCCCTGCTAGTCCCAGTTGTCTGCGTTTGGCCCATAACCCTCCAAGCCCCTCCTCTCCATGTGCCTATCCAGATGCCTCTTAAATGTTGCAATTGTACCCACCTCGACCACTTCCTCTGGCAGCTCATTCCAGGTACTCACCACCCTCTGTGTAAAGAAGTTACCTCTCAGGTCTCGTTTAAATCTCTCCCCTCTTGTATCAGTGCCCTCTAGTTTTAGATTCCCCAACCCTGGGGATAAGACTATGAACCTTATCCATACCCCTTGTGATCTTATGCACTCCTGTGAGGTTTGGAATGATGGAAGAATGAAAATTAGGCAGATAGTGACAGTAATTCCTTATGATCTTAATTTGACACAAACCCAACTTAAATGGGCCACAGTGATCCAGCTAACGTCATGTGGCAGCTTGGAAACCTGACATTTAGCAGCAGTCCATCCCCTGCACCAATTCCCTGCCAACCTTGGTTATTTGAAGGATCTCAATAGCCTTCATCTGGTCTGTGGTTGAGTTGAAAGTTGGTCTGTTCAAGCAGACTTTTGTTGTGTGTTCGAGTGAGGAAGTAACATGCTGCTGACTACATAGAGAATGCTGTGCTGTGGTGGAGCTTGAAATTCCCAGTTATCTCTTAAGTCATTGCTATTTCCTGGGACAGAAGGTGCATTGATGATCGTTTTGCTGATTGGGAGAAGTGGGGTGGGTGGTGCAGATCCTTGAATCAGGACTGAGCCGAGCCCAGGCTTGCTGCTGGCTGCTGACATGCCACTATGCCTGTCTGATTGCCACTATGCCTTTTTTGCCTGTGAACTCAGATCAGATGTGACAATCCAATGAATTTAAGCATAATACTGATCAGAAGGAAAAGAACCAATAAAGATTCCCCTGGTAACTGACTAAGGAAGAGCCCAGGACTGAACCCCCGCCTGCCATGCTGAATGTGTACAGAAGTCCTCTTCACCAATGTCAGTCAGAAGGTCAAATCCTCCTGATTGAGACTCAGCATGCGGATGGTGTGAGTCCCTGTCTGGTCAGTATGGAACCTTCTTGGAGTTGGACTGCTTGTGAATACAGTTCATAACGGTTAGTATGTTCCATCCAACCGAAAGGCTGGCAGGGGACCAACAGTCTACAAGCACCGTGAGGGAACATTGAAACAAACTTTGAAGGGAGTTCAAGAAAGCATGAAACTGTTGTAGCAGATGATGTCTTCGCAGTTAGATCAACTAGTGTCTTAAGACTTGCAGTGAAATCTCTTGTAACAGCATGTGTCATGGATAACCATAAACCAGCTTCAAGCATTAGTTCACTTTTTTTCCCCAAGCACTCTGAAATAAGGTGTGGTAGTTGTTAGCACAGTATCTTGACAGAATTTAACTACTAATATCATCACTCACACAGAAGAATGACACAGTAATTGGGGATGACAATTTACAAATCTACAGTGGTGCTGAAACTGCTGTAATTGCTGCATTGACAACATTAACCACAAAAACTTGCAAAGTTGGATATTTCATTGGTTGTTTCACAGAGTGTGTGACAACAGGATTTAAGGCAGAGTGAAGGTGATCAAGGAGATGTGTATGGAGATCCGTAAGGATGGTGAAGGAGGTTCCAGAGATTTGACTAAGGTGGCTGAAGCTTTTGTTACTACTGGTAGGATAAAGGATGATGAAGAGCTAAATACTATACCAAAGTCAGAAGACGATATGTTATGTGGTACGATGTAAGATTGGAAAAAGTTAGGACTAGGACAAGGAGAACCTGAAGATACAGACAAGAATTTTAAATATTTTGAGTTAGCAGTTGTGTTGACAAAGATAGGGAAAATATGAATGGACTGAACTTGGATAATGAACTCAAGACAGGTTGTACTTCATGGGAGCTGGCAAATGGGAGATTACCAAGGAGGACATGGCAGGAATTGAATCTTCTGGTGACACAAAAGAAACCTCAGCATGAAAAGTAGGCATTGCAGAAAGAAAAATGTGTTCTTTCTTCTACCTCTGTTCAAAACCTGGCTTATTATGATAACATTTCTGTATTTCTACATGTGTTGACATGTCGAACAGTGCTTCCCACTACATGTGACATCAGCACCCACTGATTCAGCAAGGAATCTCATTACTTGATGTTTTAAATAAAATATTCTTTTCTCTCAATAGATTGTCAGCTGCTACCTTAAAATTACAGAATAACTGGGTAGAACATACTGTACACAGGATAAAGAGCCCCTGTGTTTAAAATGCACTGTGTAATTTTCACATTCATATCATAGAACGGGCACAAGAATAAACCTGTAATTTTAGCCTTCTGATCTCACTCATCCATTCTGTTTAATTATAAGCGCCGCCAGTCTGCTCAACTGGTGCAGCCTGCTTATTACTACAATCAATTCCTACGCTGCTGCTCAGTAAAAGTCATTTCATTGTATCAAAATAAGCATGCTGTATACATTGTGCAATCAGTTATCATTCTATTTCAAATTAAAGGGGAAGGGAACATATTGTGAAGCCTCTGTCTTTCCTTCACCAAATAGCAGTTCCTTTAGTTTTTCTGCCCTATGCCATGTCTTTGGTGGAAGGTTTTAAACATATTTTGTAATACTTTGAATGTAAAACAGAAACTATACTTGATGCAGCTGTTTCTAAATATGCCTGAAAATCTGCCTGCAATGATTACAGTTTAGCATGGTCATTTCTTCTTGCTGATCTATTTAATTTTCCAAACAAGCATGGTACACTGATGCAATATCAATTTCAAGAATTTGTTGTCTTTATTCCAAATGAAGTGATGTAGTTGCCTCCATGTTTTCTGTTATTTTCTCCTCTTTTAATTCTCATCCAGCTCTGGTTAAATGAATAGGTTTGTGAGCTCCTTTTCTGGCAGTTTGTATTTATGCTATATTTTGAAAGCTTTTTTAGGTAATTTTCTTGCTGAGCTATTTTTACTTCAAATTTAAAGGTTAGGTGTTGATTGTTACATCTTCTTTGCAATTAATGTAATGTTTGAATACATGTTTACTTCATAATAACTGCATTATTAAAGAAGTACGCATGTACACGTGTCAGCCTGGTACTGATTAATATTGCTATAATTTAGTATTCAAATGATAAGCACAATGGCTAATGAGGTTTAATTTTTATCACATTGACAAAAATTAGACTATTTGTTAACCAGTTTGTAAATCTAGAGTCTAAAAATTACTGTTGACAATATTACCAAATAAATCATTAATGCACATTTATGAAGATCCCCTGTCAACAATTGTAGGCAACAAGATAAATGATTCAAAATAAACAGGTGTTTATATCTTCATCAGATTTCATCGTACTGTGCTTCTGCTAATACTCCAAGCAGTAATTTATGTACTCAATTACCTACCTTGTTGGAAATGTCTGGTTTAGTTTATCAAGGCAATTGACAAGAATTAAAACTTCATTTGAATCTCATGCCTATTTGAGTCATGATGTAACTTTTGTTTTTTTATACAGTGTATATTTTTCCTCTTCATACTCATTTTCTTTCCTTCATAACCCTTTCCTGAGAAACACAGTAATGCTATAGATGGGCTTTACGTACACCAAGGAGCATCCGACCTCAACGTGTGAGTGAAGGTGGTTTCTCATTCTTAAGTGAAGATGAAACCTTTCTAGCAGCTTTGTGACTTCGGGATTCAAGCCCAGAATCCACTGATGATGTTTCACAAATTACTCGTAACTAGTCATTTTCTGTTAGAATAATGAAGTCAGAATATTTCCAAATTGGATCTAGCTCTAAAGTGGTAACAACCTTTTGGTACTAAAGCTGTCACGTGTAAGATTTATTGTATTGTTATTTTAGAAATTTCTTTCCTGACTAACATAATAAAATAATTTGGAGAAAAATTGCACGAATAATACATTTGGAAAATTTAGTCATAGTGCATGATTTTTTGACCATTTACCAGAAAGAGTGGAAGATTGCATATAATACTGACATAAAATTTTAATGCATGCTGCTGGTGGGCATTGCTCTCTGCCAGAAGTATGGTATTACTCCTCATAATGTCCCCAAACTTCAAAGGAAAATTGTGGATAAAATAAGGAACATGATACAGAAAAAAATCAACAGCACCCTGAATAAAAACTTGTGCTGATCACACTTGTTTTAAGCTCTTCAGGCTTTTTAATTGACTAACCAATTAAACAAAGAACCAATCGTTTGTAAAGAATTATTGTGCTGTTGGCCAACCCATCGTGTTTTTTTGTGAATTCAGTTATGATAACCTTGTTAGGTGCCTGGTTGAGAAGAACCAGTCAAATTAAGGGAGCTGGGTTAATCAAGAGTGCAAGATTGATTTTGGTATTTTTTTGTGTGTGCTATGGGGTTCAAAAGGCATCCACAATATACTTGCACACATGCCTGCAGTATGAACCAGTTGCCCTCAGTATGATCATATTTGTAGATTCCCTTCCATTATGGTATGAATAAGAGAGTGAGTAGAGGGCACATAAAGCAGAACATGTTATTGGAAGAGGGAGAAGGTCTCTCAGTGGAAGGCTACATCAACCCAGGATATTCAGAGAGCAATCCCACCATCTAAACATCAGCAAGGAACAAAGCGTGAGATGTCTGTGTTTCCATAAGCACACTCTTCCTGAAAATGTCCACCTGCTGAAGGCACATCTGCATCCCCAGAACAGGGCATGACTGTATTACCAGTGGCTTTCCAGGTGAGTATGGTAAGGAATTATTTATGTCTCTGGCTTCTTCCATGATGGAACTGGAGATGTTTGCAACATCTCACCGTATTTCATCAATTGTTGAATAAAAGAGGTGACTGGTGCTCTATTCATTTTATCCTCTCTTGTCAGGGAACAGCAGACAGAGAAAACATAGAGCTTTCTGAGGAATGCGGTTTCTCTGTGGTGCAGAGTGCTATTGACTACATGCATGTAGCTTCACAGGCACCCAGTCTTAGCCATCTCCTATCCTGGAACTGAAAGGAATTTAATTCTGTCAAAATGTAGCTAATGTGTGAAACGAATTATGCCAGTCAGCATGCAATATCTTCCTAAGTTTTGGTGCTATAGTCCTGCAGCAGTGCACTTTGTCCGCTCCCTTTGAACCAACAGAGTAAACAAATGAGTGGAGAAAGGGCACCCAGATCCGTCTGCTGACAACCCTGGGATGACTCTGGTGCACAAAACATGCATAAGTGGAAAGGATAAATTCAGCAAAAACTACATTGCCATATGAAATCTGCCAGAGCAAATTTTGACGGGGTTGTGTGTGTCTGTACATTTGTTGAACCTGGTTTGAACATTAGTGTTCTAACATTTGTTGTAGTCATCAAAGTGCTGGGCGAGTGCTGCTTGTACTGCTGTCAAATCTGCCGCATCAACCGTGAGGCTCTGCTCCAAGCTTGAGTAAGACTTTGCCATCGCATCCACACTGGAATGTGGGTCCAAACTCTGCACAAAGCCCAGTGCTGCGTTGGTGCCAGACTTCCTGATGCTGTTTGACATTAGACATTGGCTTCCTGGCAGATTCCAAATGCACAATGCATTTCTTTGTCCATATCCTTCGGCCTTCTTGTGTGTTTTGGACAGGGTAAGGTCTAGGCTCTCATTTGAATTTCTGCATCTGAACTCACGTTGCCCGCTGTTCTGCTGACGTCCATTGTGGCGAGGGTGAGGTGCGGTGAGGGTGAGGGTGAGGCGTGGTGAGGGTGAGGCGTGGTGAGGGTGAGGCGTGGTGAGGGTGAGGTGCGGTGAGGGTGAGATGTGGTGAATGTGAGGTTGCAGTGAGGGTGAGGGTGAGATGGTTAGGGTGAGGTGTGGTGAGGGTGAGATTGGGGAGGTGAGGGTGAGGTGTGGTGAGGGTGACGTGAGGGTGAGGTGTGAGGGTGAGGTGTGGAGAGGGTGAGGTGAGGACGTGCGGTGAGGGTGACGTGCGGTGAGGATGAGGTGCGGTGAGGGTGATGTGCGGTGAGGGTGAGGTGTGGTGAGGGTGAGGCGTGGTGAGGGTGAGGCGCGGTGAGATGGTGAGGGTGAGGTGTGAGGGTGAGGTGTGGTGAGGGTGAGGTGTGGTGAGGTGCGGCGAGGGTGAGGTGCGGCGAGGGTGAGGTGCGGTGAGGGTGAGGTGCAGTGAGGGTGAGCTGTGGTGAGGGTAAGGTGCGGTGACGGTGAGATTGGGGAGAGGTGAGGTGTGGTGAGGGTGAGGTGTGGTGAGGGTTAGGTTGTAGTGAGGGTAAGGTGCGGTGAGGTTGAGATTGGGGAAGAGGGTGAGGCTGCAGCATTGAGTTATGTGCCAATTTGCCTTCAAGAGAGTGATGTCTATTTGTGAGTCTTAGGCAATGTTTTCCTGTGATGTGGTTGTTAAGAACATAGAGCAGTACAGCACAGAACAGGCCCTTTGGCCCACGCTGTCGTGCCGACATAGCTAATCCCTTCTACCTACAAAATGCCCATATCCCTCCATTTTCCTCTCATTCATGTGTCCATCCAAGCCCCTCTTAAAAGCCCCCAATGAATTTGCCTCCACCACCCTATCAGGCAATGCATTCCAGGCGTCCACCACTCTCTGAGTAAAAAACGTACCCCTCACGTCTGTTCTGAACCTACCCCCCCCCCCCCACCTTAAATGCATGCCCTCTGGTATTGGATCGCTCAATAATGGGAAAAAGATATTGCTTGTCCACCCTATCTGTGCCCCTCATAATTCTATACACTTCCAACAGATCACCCCTCAGCCTCTGCCGCTCCAGAAGAAAAAAGCCCAAGTTTGTCCAGCAAGCCCAAGGTTGAGTAGCTGGCAGCATATACAAGTCACGAGTATGAAGGTTGCAGCAGTGTTAATTGTGTGAAGGTGCCGTGGAGCACTTGAATGCTAGATGCTGGAGAATATTAGTGAGTGGATAACAAGTGTGGAAAATCGAGCAGTATCTGAGCAAACTAAAATCAAAATTTGGTGGGGCCAATCAAGGAGATGAAACTTAAGTGATCAGTTTGACTTCCAAATTGCAAAGGTGAAAAACTAGCTTCAGTAACTCTTCAACAGAAAAGACCATCACAATCCTCTACAAGTAGATTTTGTTTCCAATGGCTTATTTCATAATCATCTTCAGACATTTTAATATATTTTTCAATCCTTCTGATATTTTCTGGTGGGGCTGGTGCACATGAATCAAAGTTGATTGGAAGTTGTGGTGATCTCCTCAGCAGATACAGCAGCTGTAGGAGTGTGGTTGGTTGGGGTGGGGGTGGACTTCTGCCACTATCACATTTTCTTATCATGACATGATGCACCCAATGACTCGGTGATATTTTTGTGGCTTTCAACACAAATTACATCATCAGTTGCAGTAGTGTGTAAACAGAGAAGGTGGTCTTGGCAAATATTTATCATGAAAGTCAGAGCTTTTTCAATAAATTTGCAAAAGAATTATGTGTATATTTATACTGTGGATCTGTGACATAGAATTCAGAACTAGTAACTTCTTGATGGAGAACGACTCTAACACAAAGTGTTTTAAGAGATAATGTTTCACAGGGTATACTCTATATCCTGTGCTATGTTTAAATAATGCAGCCAGTAAATTGCTTCTTTAATACCTTTTGTACTCAAGATTCCACATATCACTTTCCACTTTCTTTACTGAAGATAAGATTTCATGGCAATTAAGAATTAAAAATGAGCTGCTCACTTTTGTCAGTACTATATGTCTTTTTGCTTGCAGGGAGAATGCACACTACCATCTGACAGAAAGCCCAAATTCTTGCAATAAATTTCATAGATGTGCAGTAAATTTCTAGAAATGTCCCAGAAATCTTTATCAGTGTTTGCAGAGGTGCGTTAAAGAATGAAACTTAGCACAGCAATGACGAAAGTGCTGTTAAAGTGAATGTCACGTCCAATTTGATGCAGAACTTCCATCCAGATTAAATAGGAGCTTCAGTGGCAAAAGAGTCGGAACTGATGCAATCTTTCGGAGTATGATGTCCAATAACACACACATTGAAGCTGCTTAATGCCTACTAATGGACATAAACCTCTTCAATTTGCATTTGGTTCTGAAATGCTGATCAATGACAGTAAGTCACGTCCACATTTCACTCCAGATTTTGCCACTCGATAAAGAAAGTCATCTGAGTGGTAACAAGATGAAACATCTGAATAATGGCGATACTTCAAGGGTCAGGAAAGAATGAATGGGTTGGACTTTTTCTTTAAATGAGAGAAGACTGTTAGAGATCTTTAAGTGTTTTGGATATGCTGGGTGTTTATACTATCGAGAGAAATCAATTTTAGTGACAATAAGGAGGAGATATTGACTAATGAATTCAATTGAGAAATAATAATTTTCTTTACTCAGAAGTGGTAAGAAAAAGGAACATGAAGGAGCTGAAGCAAACAGCTTAGCTGCGTTTAATAAGAAAGGAGAAACATGAGAGAAATGGGAAAAGGTCATCTGAAAGGCTGAGATAAAGTAGGTGGAATGGGAGGAGATTCATGTGGATTATAAAAACCATCACCAACTAGAATGGCTGACTGGCTCCTTACTTTTGTAATGTTGTGCAATTTCCTCTTGTAAGCAAATGACGAATGGAGAAAAGTGATAAACGACACAGTAACCAGGCATTCTTGCGAGGTGATGTTTCAAGTTCTGGAAGCTAAGAAGCTGGATCCTGTGGGACCTGCCCCCACCCAGATCCTCCACCCGCGTTCCCCATCGAGTCACATTGACGCTTTCCGGATGTGGAAGGCCAGACTATTTGAGCCTCCACACTCAACAAGGTAGAACGGGGTCCATGTAATGAGTAGGGCTCAAGCATAGTATCCTGAAGCCCTGCTCCATGAATATCCAGACAGCCTTTGACAGGTTACCAGCTGTAAAAGGGTTTCAACTATTTTTAAATGTCTCTGATAGAGGTCTCGAAACTGTTCAAATAGCTTTAAATAAATAAAGAAAATTAACAGAAATATTTATTAAAACACATTGAAATGCAAACAAGTAATTAAAATATTTAAATGAAATAAAATACAGTAAAATAAGTTAAGCACTTAGATTTACTTTCTTCCATAAGGTTGCTAATCCTATGTAAATCAAAAGGGTTAATGTTCACCATCCAACCCTCCCTGAGGGCAGAGTACAAAGTGCACCTAGACCTTCTCTTCAGAGAGTCACTGCTCCGCTGCTGGGCTCAATGATGAGTAAAGTCACAGAATGGACAGTCAGGTGTAGTGGACTCTGCCCAATACATCATGGGCACATCCCTCCCCACCATCAGGAATATCTACAGGAGGTGCTGCATCAAGAAGGCAACATCTATCACCAAAGATCCCCACCATCTGGGCCATCCCATCTTCTCACAGCAACCATTGGGCAGGAGGTACAGGAGCCTGAAGTCGCACACCACCAGGTTCAGGAACAGCTACTTCCCTTCAACCATTCGGTTTTTGAACCAACCGGCAAAACACCAATCACTACAGTTTAGCAACACTATGACCATTCTGATCACTTTACACTAAAATTGACTTTTTTTTTGTTCTAATTGCATTTTTGTCTTGTAAAGTTGTGTATAATTTATGTTTAATATATGTTTTTCTTGGAAATACTGCTTATATGATGCTATGTGCCTGTGATGCCACTGCAAGTAAGTTTTTCATTGCACCTGTGCACACACGGACTTGTGCATGTGACAATAAACTCGACCTTGACTTTGAGATTTGTCTGCATCTGACTTCCAGCTCATCTCAACCTCGCACCTTTGATGCATGTGTACAGTGATCCAAGACTTGCTGAGGTACAATGGCTGAAAACTGGTGGTTTTCTTTGGAACTGCTTTCTGGCAGTCAGAATAATTGGGCCATTATTTGGAGAAGATAAAGCAAGAGGAATGAAATTAGTTTTGGAAATAGCGCAGCACATGCATCATTTGCCTTCTCTATACCCCACCCTATTTCAATTAGGTTGAATATAAGGCATTATTGCAGTTCCATGCAGTACTCTTAGTTATGTACTGCTGTTCCAGCCAGTTTTCTAGCACATGGCATTCAGTGTAGATCAAACTCAATGTGTATCTGAAGCTGCTGGGCAAACTAGAGTGACAAATTTGACCCTATTCCACATAAAGACTCCTAAGCCACTGCCACGGCAACAATAAAGTATTAGTGTAATGTTATTTTTCTTTTTAAGCTGAGTAGATTTTATAAGGAATTTTTAAGGAATCCACTATTTCTGTTGATTCCCACTAGCAGTGTTTGGTATGTTTGGTATGTAATGAAGCTGTTGGCCATGGGGATGCCGTCAAGTTCAACAGAGTTAGAATTTAACTTTGAGCGAACAAAATTAAATATCATTTTACTTGTTTTCCTGGCATAATACAAAGGTGAACAGGTTTAATTTCAAAAGACTGTCCTGTGCCCAAAGAAACTTGAAATGTTATTGCTCTCATATGCCACTCAGGCTGCAGTAGATTTTATTGCTCGTAGCAGCCTGACAAGTGGTCCTTCAAGGCACACCAGAAGGCTACCCAAGACAAATGCAACTTCTTTCTCTCAAAGCTAACTTCTCACTACTTTGATGTAATTCATTGACCTGAAGAATTAACCCTGTTTCACTCTCCACGGACATTTCTAGCATTCCTCTTTCTGGTAAGTTGGTAAATTGGTTTATTATTGTTACATGTACTGAGGTACAGTGAAAAACTTGTCTTGCATACCATCCATACAGATCAATTCATTACAAAAGTTTCTCTTTACTTGCCATACTTTGGGACCAGGCAGCAGCATTGTGGTCTCGTGGTTACAATCCTGAAGGCCTCTGCTGGGCGGTCTTTTCACTGTCCCACTACTCACCCCACCTTCTCCCAGGAGCCACAAGAAAGCTGTTGCAACCAGTTGAACTAGCACTGGGCCAGACCAAGCAACTGCGTCAGGACTTCTGATCACACCAAGTGGTTCAGCATGGTCTGAAATTGGAGGATCAATTTTGTGCAAACCTTGGGCTGATTCCTTCAGTCATTACCTATTTGTGTATAACCAACTGTTCCACCCAATAATATTATTTTAGAAATGCAGAGGCACATTAATTAATAATTGCTAAACAGTTAAGCACTATATGAACTATAGTTGTGCAGTTATAAAACTCATGAAACCATGTTGTACTTCTGCTTTTCCTGTTCCTCTGTATGAGCAGATTGAGTTGTTTTATCAGACTACTTTATGTCTCCAGGGCAGTAAATGGATTTGATCAACCGTAATCTCACTCAAAGGCCGAACAGGCTCAATGACCTACTTATATTTCTATGTTCCAAGAATGATGTGTATAAATGTCTTCAGATGTTGTCTCCACATTTGCCTCCATAATGACAGTTCCAAAATATCAGATTCTGAAGTCCATCCACTTCTTTCTCCAACATTAAAGTTCTGCCAGGATATTTCCATTATATTAATTGATTAATTGAGATGAATGTGGATTATTTTTCAGTTGGATCATCACGGTCTTAAAATATGGCTTCTATTTGTTACAGATAATGTAGTCTGCATTGAAAAAGTGTCTACATCAGTTCTGGGACACAGCTCTTACATTTCCTTTTTGCTGCGTCTTTCAGGGTTTCTTCCGGAGAAGCATCCAGAAAAACATGGTTTACACTTGTCACAGAGAAAAGAACTGTGTCATCAACAAGGTTACGAGAAATCGCTGCCAGTACTGTCGATTACAAAAGTGTTTTGAAGTGGGCATGTCTAAAGAGTGTAAGTTCACGTTTTACTCTTTATCATTTCAATATTATAAGTAGTCCAGTTTGCCTCTATGAATCACCTTGTAGTGAAAAGCCAGTAATGGTTGAAAAATAAATCTTTAGGCTAAAATATGGATTTCTTCTGACCTTCTTCTGACTCATGTTTGGAATATTTTCATTGCTGCACAGGCCCATAGGACATTTTGCTTCCCAGAGGGGCTGCTTTCATTTCATGCTCATGTTGTGAAGGTTGTGTCCAGGAGCTTTCAGTGACAATTGCATGTATCTTCTCAACCGAAGTCTTGTAATAATAGGACATGGCTTTGAAACTAGGTGTCTTGCTGTTCCATCATTCGATATACCATGCTGTCAGTAAAACAATATGCAAAATAAACACTGTGACTGGATTGCAAATTGAAATATAAACACCAGCAATAGTTTAACTTAGAAAACTTGATCAGACATTTTGTAGAGGCTTGTGAAACATGGAGACAAAGTCAAATAAGGTATAATTTTAAAGTTGATCTAAATGAGCTCAATTTTAAAAACAGCCTTAATAAGACAGAGATGCAAATTAGTTTGAAGTAAGAATTCTGGACAGATAGAGTTGGTGAAAGGTATTACTACCAGTGCTGGGTCAAAGAGGAAGGAATGCACAGGAAGCTAAAACCAATGGGATGAAGATTTGCAGGATGGAAGGAAATTGTGGAGCTTGTGAAGGTTAGTAAAGCAAGGAATAGTGAAGTCATGGAGAGTTTAGAATCAAGAATGAAAATTTTTAATTGGAAACCTGGTAGATCAGTGGAGAGAGCAACTGATGAGTGAACAGTACTTGGCATGGAGTAAGAAACAGGAAGCAGAATATTGGATGTGCCGAAGCTTGCAGAGAATGGGGAATTGGGAGGTTTCTCAGCAAAGGATTGGAATAATTAAGTTTGGAGGTGTTGAAGGCATAAATGAGAGCAGTTGAACTGACTTAAAGGTACTGACAAGTGATGCTATTGATATGTATGTCAGTGCATTTTGTTAAGGGAGTATTTATGCATTAGAAACATATTGCTGAGGTAATAACGGTGGTTGCAGGAAATCTGAATTAAAACAGTGGATGTTAGAAATGCTCAGCAAGTCAGGCAGCATCTGTGGAGTGAGAACCAGAGTTAACATTAGCTCTATTACTCTCTGCACAGATGCTGCCTGACCTTATGAATACTTTCAGCACTTTCTGTTTCTTGCCAAGATAGTGAACAACTTTGATAATAGGGACAGATAGAGTTGGTGATAAAATAACGATTAGTTGCTGAGGGCTATTCTCACCATCATACACCCTATAAAATCAACATTACAGTTAACAACAATGTTCTTTTTCTTTTTTTTACTCATTTCTGTCCATATTTGCTAAAATGGAAATGACTTTATTGGGCATACTAGCATGAATGAGTCACTGAAGTTAACGTCATATGGGAAAAGAATTAACATTGTTAGAAGTAGAATCTGTTCTCAATTGTGCTTCATTAATAAGAGCTGTCAGTTCAACTTCTTCATTCAGCTCAAAAATCCTTTCAAGACTGTACTTCTAATAATGGTATCAGTTAATGGTACCTAGCTTAAACAAAATTTATATTTTTCTTCTTGGTGTGATAATCACTTAGATAGCGGTTCTTTCAATCCAGTGCCATGACTTCAGCATAACTGGTGAAACTCCAGAGCATTAACCCAGAGGTTCTGTTAAACCTTCACTGATATTTTGGGAAATGATCAGTTAAATTTCTGTGGAAAAGTTCCATTCTAAATTCTTTTCAGCTAAAAGTAAACCCAATCAAACAGAATGGTTTTTTTTAGAATTGTGATGGTACAGTTGAAAATGACCAGTATTTTCAGATTTTTGCTCTCCTATTCTGTTTTAATATGTGACTATGTATAACAATGTTGTTTTTAAAAACTAATATTGATATTGAGCAGCACACAAAATGCTGGAGGAACTCAGCAGGGCAGAAGCCAGAATGAAAGGGTAAGGAGAAGATGAAAGGGTAGGGTGCCCTCTTCCTTCCCAGTCCTGATGAGGGAATGTTGACTGTTCATTTCCCTCCATAGATGCTGCCGGACCCGCTGAGTTCCTCCAGCGTTTTGTGTGTTGCTCCAGATTTCCAGTATCTGCAGTCTCTCTTGTGTCTCTAATATTGATATTGCATGGATCACATTTTCAAGATGGAAATCCTAGTCTTCAGAACTCAAAACAGTATAGTTCACAGGATTTTTAAACTGTTCAACATTATTATGTTACCATATTAATGCTTTACTGCAGTTTCTAAAAATATTTCAACTTGTATGGAATGCCTAATATTTCTGTCAACAAGGGTAAAAAATTTTTAAAGAAAGCAGCTATGAAATTATAACCATCAGAAGTTTAGTATGGAAGAAAAAGAGCTAGATAAAAAAACTTTGGTAGAGAGAAACTTTGCAAGTGGAAAGCAATTAAACCACTACAGTAAAACAAAGGTGATCACACCATGAGAAAGCTAAACTCTTAAACATAATGTATGTCAATGTATGATGTTTGACAAATTGCAAGATTAGTACATAGACTTCCAATTTATCGATTTAATTTTTAATATATTTTGTATGTTTGTGTTTACTTATTTATTTAGTTTGTCATCCAGTTTCACTAAATGCTTGCTATTGCTATGTTGTAAATATTTTATATGTGCCTCTTAATATTTTATTTCAAATGTAATGAAGGTTCCATTAAACATTTATGAAGCCGTTATACTGTACCCTATTATGAGAGGTTACATAATCCCATGAGAGTGTCTTTCACAGCACATACATGCTTTTGATCATGTAATATCCATGCATCTGATTTTCAATAAATCTCTTAAATGCTGAATGTTCTGATATTTAGCCAGAGAAAGACATATAGCTGTAAAACAGTTCCTAATTAATACACACAAAAGCAATAAAATGTATATTCTTCAATAATTTTTCAATATCTGAGGTAAAATATATACCCAAAGTCGAGTGTGAGAAGAGAATGTTTCTTAATTCCATTGTGTCAAGTTAAGGCTGAAATGGTAATTCCACTTTTTCTTTCATCAGTGCTCCTGCTGAACTTAGTCTTTGATACCTTGGGGAATTTGGTACCTCAAAGAATTAAATCTAGACTTAAAAGCTGTGGTTTTCACTATTATAAATGTGGTCCCATGGTTCCAAACAAATCATGTAAAATACATTTACTGGATGAAAACAAAACTATTCAGAGAATGTTCATGAACATTTATACGTAAAGTGTAATTTTTTGCTACTTTATTAATTATATTTCCTCACTTCTTCTACTAGCAAATAAATAATCTCTTATTAATCTAAAAGAAATTTTTTTTCAATCAATACAGGATGTCGAACTTGCAAATAAAATTTTAGTGATTTCAACCTGTCACTCTGATGTATTTCAATCACTCAGTCTTCTCTTCAATTAACCCTGCACAGAGACTTTCCCAAATATCCATTCATCCTGCAGAAGTGTTACTGTGAAATGAAGCATGCACCACAGTCAAGCTTGACCATGACTTAAACAGTTACAGACTTTGGAGAGGATAATGAGTATGAGCAGAATCTTTCCCTATCCCAGTAATTCCAAAACCAATTGTCTGGTTGATAATGACCAATCAGCCAGACACTGAATCTGGGACATTCTGGGCTGCTATGGACTAACAACACATGGGGCAATTTATTTACTCGTCAAACTATCGAAGTTTGATACTTTATATAAATGCTACATATATTTGGGGCAGATTTTGTAAAGTAAGACAAGTGTAACAGAAGTTAGTAAAGCTATGGCAGAATAAACTTGTTTCTGACAGAAGGAGTCAGAAACATTGAACCTTCATGTAAAGATAGATTTATGAAAAATAATGTTTTCTTCATTTATTCAACCTTCACATTCAAATAAATAAGCTATTGCCCAAGCAACAAGAAACAAAGGACACTGAATTATATGTCCTTGTAGAACCCAGCTGAACTGTGTGATCTCTTCACCATTTGCACTGTATATCAGGCCTTGTCCTTGCTTCACACCTTAGTTCCTTTTCTTTCTCTGGCAATTCAGACCAAGAAAACACGCATCATTTATCATTTCCCTGGCTATTCATTGAATGCAGTCACTGCAGTGACTAGTTAACTATTCCATGTGTCTGCTGTAGAGAATGGCGATCATTGGTATTTCCCACTGGTGCATAGAAACGACTTGAGGTATTCTCGAAACTACTGAAATATTCTCATACAACCTGAGGTATTCTCATACATTATTGTCATATTCTCATTGTATCAATGAACGTCACGGCTGATGACAGTCACTTGTTTTTAAAGCTGAGCATCTTTCTCAGTTTGTTTTTGTACATGCTAACCATTCACAAACAACTCGCATTTTGAGAATTGTTCTATCTGCTCTTGGTCAGAACTCATCGTCCATAGGATGTCTTTACCAAATTACAAGGTATTTTATAGTGGGGGGAGTTTAATTTAAAAGACCCTAAGATCCACCAATAACCCCTTGTAATGTGAAGTAGCACTGCCAGCTTCTGCTTCTTCACCACTTTACCTCCTTCCCTCTCTCTTCACCACTGCTCCTGCTTGAGTCCTTCTTACCTGCGGTAAGTTTGGCTGCAGCAGATTGTGATCAGACATGCCTGTAAGAGCAAGAATTTCTGGCAACAAAGTTCTGCAGTCAGAATCAGGATTCGAGTAAGCGTGGGGCTGAAGTGGGTGAAATGAGGTAAATAAGGCATGTTTTGGGATATTGTTTTGAATGCTGCATGTCTCCCAAGTGCTGTATTGGGATCGGGAGGGGAGGAGCAGGAACAAGGGTGTAATTTTCTTTTACCCATTTAAATTAAATTCAAGTTAAGAGGTGGTTTCTTAGCATTCAAATCTCCTGGATATTATTTGCATTGTTATTTACATATCCAGGTGCATGTTTGGGTGGGTGTAGGAAGCTGAGATTGTGTTTGTGAAAATGATAGAGGAGCACAAATTATGGGGAGTGTCAGAATGGACAGAGAGTGATGCCGGCTTTCCTGAAGGTAGATGATGCAGCTCCACCGCGACCTCATTTCTCACACCTACCCAAATGGAGACATTTCCCTGTTGTAATCCAACGAGAAACAGATAATGCTGGAAGTACTCAGCCAAGCAGATAGCATCTGTGGAGAGAGGAACAGTATTAATGCTTCACTCTATTAACTAACATTGAAGTACTTTATTATGGACATTGGATTTCTTTACAATAAAACTGCTTTGCCCAAATCAAAGTCAAAGTCAAGTTTATTGTCATAAGCACAAGTACATGTGTGCACAGGTGCAATGAAAAACTTACTTGCAGCAGCATCACAGGCACATAGCATCAGATAAGCAGCATTCACAAGAAAAACATAAATTATACACAATTTTTACAGGAAAGAACACAATTAGACCAAAAAAAAGCAAAGTCCATTTAATGTAAAGTGATCAAAGTGGTCATAGTGTTGCTAAACTGTAGTGATTAGGGTTTTGCCAGTTGGTTCAAGAACCGAATGGTTGAAGGGAAGTAGCTGTTCTTGAACCTGGTGGTGTGGGACTTCAGGCTTCTGTACCTCCTGCCTGATGGTAGCTGTGAGAAGGTGGCACGGCCCGGATGGTGGGGATCTTTGATGATGGATGTTGCCTTGTTGAGGCAGCATCTCCTGTAGGTACTACCAATGGTGGGGAGGGATGTGCCCGTGATGTATTGGGCTGGGTCCACTACTCTCTGTAGCTTCTTACGTTCCTGTGCATTTGAATTGCCGTACCAGACCATGATGCAACCAGTCAGGATACTCTCAACAGTACATCTGTAGAAGTTTTGTTAAACCTCATTGTTCACATTATGCAGACATAATCACATTATCTCTGCCCAGCATTTAAGTTCTCGCTCTTTTCCCTTATAATATTTTTAATATACTAAAACACTTGATAATGACATCTGTTGTTTCATACAATATAATTATACAATATTCTCATTAAAATTAAAATAGGAAAATTGACTGGAATATCAAATAGTATTTCCTTCTACCACTTATTCTAAGCTACATTGCAGGCCAGAGAGAGGGAAAAACATACACACACTAATACAATTTTGATAACACTTCCAACATTAATGTATTTTTCTAACTTCTGATCAAAGTGGAAAAAGTTAACATGATTGTTTAAGATAAGATTTAAGATATCTTTATTAGTCACATGTACATTGAAACACACAGTGAAATGCATCTTTGTGTAGAATATTCTGGGGGCAGCTGGCAAAGTGTCGCCACACTTCCGACGCCAACATAGCATGCCCACAACTCCTAATCTGTACGTCTTTGGAATGTGGGAGGAAACCAGAGCACCCGGAGGAAACCCACGCAGTCACAGGGAGAACGTATAAACTCCTTACAGACAGTGGCGGGAATTGAACCTGGATCGCTGGCACTGTAGTAGCGTTACACTAACCACTACACTATCGTGCCTGCCCCCACCCATTGCTGCATTGGAAGATACAATAGTATAATCAGTTTAGGAGTGGCACTGTTGATTCTTCGCTTAAATTTGAGGAAGTTTGGAGTCCACTCATTCAATATTTTCATATGATATAGATCCCTTTTCAACAATCTTTGAAGTTAGAAGAGCGGAGTTGACGACAATATAATGCTCTTTGTTCATCAAGAAATGTCAGTCCAGTTTTTTTTTCTTTTGAAATTTTTTTAGTTTGTTTCATTTTATTACTTATAATTTTTTTTGATTTGGCTTTTTTTATATAATAAATCTTTTTCTTTTTGATTTTCTTTGTAATATATTTGTTTACTAAGAAACCGTGGGGCTTAGAATATATTTTTTATTCTTTATGACCATATATGTCATGATTGTCCTCCCGATCTCTTTGTATTACGTGTAGAATTACTGATGTTATATGTATTAATCTGTATTAATTTGGAAATTAATAAAAAGATTGAAAAAGAAAAGAAGAATCAGTTTACAGTAACAAAAATATTTTGTATACTACTGACAATCCAAATGACCTGAAGTACTTCACAGGTGCAACATCAGAGAAAAAGTGGTATGGAAACTAAGAAAAAAGATATCAAGAGCCACGATGAAGAGGTGGGTCTCAGGGAGATTTTAAAGTGCCGGAGACCTGTGAAAGCTGAGAGAAGGAAATCCAGAGCTTGGGACCCAAGGAGATAAAGGCATGGTGGTCCAAAAGGAGTCGGGAAGTGGAACCACCTTTCTATTTCATCAGAAAAGTCTCAATTTACAGAACTCCTGTCCTGGTCCAACACACAATGACAGCAGGCCAGGATGTGTTCTGCTTTCTCCAAGCCCGCTAGTGACAACCCCTCCAGATGCTCCCTAGCTCATCCCGGACTCTGTCAGCATTTTCTTCCAAACTCTAACTCCTAATCAGATTGAGACCTCTCATTAAGTTACTGATCCTCTGTAAACCAATAAGTAGCTCAGTCTGCCAGCAAGGTAAATTCTGATTGGTGGGGCTCAACAGCTCAATCCGCAGTGAGGAAATGAAAACTGGCTATTAAATGGAACGGGAGATGGAGATAATTGGAGCCAAGGGCTGAACCCTGAGGTTGCAGCATAGACAGCAGAGATCTGGGAATCAGTGGGAGGAATGGGCGGTTATTCACTGCAAAGACAGCCATAAACTTTCCTACTGCCCAAACTTCATGGAGGGGCTCGCACGCCCACCAGCTTAGGGAATCTCTCTGTAGAGAAGATAACGTCCACCATTCTTTTCCCAGGTGAGATGAGTACTTTCCACGCAGGTTTGGAACAAGACCAGAAATTTTTAAGAGTGGTTGTGCAAACCTTTAGCAACAAATATCACACTGCATCAGGTATGTTTCTAGGTTCTAGATATCTGCTCGCCAATAAAAATGCTAACTATCCAATTGACCTTGAATATTTACGTTGTGGCACAATATACTTAGAGACAAACTTAAATTCCATAATATCTTACCTTGTACCTTTTAGTGATAACTGTATTCTATCCATCAAAAAAGATCTGCAGAAGAGAGTAATACTAAGTGTTCCCAAGTTGAAATTTTCTCTTATTATTTTGAAAACGCTCCTTAAAACATGTGGCTCCGTGCCAACTTTAAACATGATTGCCAGTAAAGTTTGAAAAATAAACTGGAATTTGCTAAAATAAGTGAGTACTTGCAGAAGAGGATCCCCTGTGCCAGAAAGCTGTCACATTGCCAGGGCCAAATGAATCTCCAACCATAAAATTGGTCAAATCACACCAGCTTTTCAATGCCAAGAGTCCCAACTTATGTATCATTTTAATAGGCGGTCAACCTAACTTTGCCTCTGATGGTTTGTTTGGCTGAAGGAGTCTCAGGTCATTTCATACATATCAAGAAGGTCACAGCCATGGTTCCCAGTTTGTGAAGCACTGGCCAATCAGAGTCAAGCCGGCAATAATTGCCTCAGGGTCCCTGAACTTTAGTTCTGTTTACTAAGGAATAATAGAAATTCACAGCACAGAAATTGATCATTTGGCCTATTGTATCCCAACTAGGTTAAAAAGACCTATTCAATCTACTCCCACTTTCCAATCTTTGACTCAGACCCCTCCAGTTACAACACATCAAATACACACTTTTCAGATGTGATAAAGGATTCTGTCCCTGACTCTTCCAAGCAATGAGTTCAGGATCCCCATCAATCATCAAAATATTTATCCTCAACCCTTTCTAATCCTTTACCAAATATCATGGTTCTGGTTATGAACCTCTTTGCTAAGGGCCATAGGTCATCCCTCTACACTCGATCGAAATCCTTCATAACCTTATACACCACAATTAAATGCCACCTCAGCCTCTCAATGTTTCTGAGGCAGCAGTCCCTGCCTATCCAACCATTCCTCTTAATTAAAATTCTCCAGTTTTGGCAACATCCTTGTAAATGACCTCTGAAAACACTGCATTCTAGCTGTGCCCTAACATGTCTACAACAATTTGAGCATAGTGCTCTTGTATTCAATAAAGGCAGGCACTTTAAATTCTTGCCTTACCACCTTTTCTACCTTTATTGTTTCCATTAGTGATTCATGTACATGCTCCATTGTTTACTGGTTAGGCATTGACTAGTTAGTCATCAGGCAGTTTGGGACAACGAGTACGTTGAGCAGTACAATTTAGCATAAGTTCTGTTGGAACTTATGGACATGTCCCTTCCCAATCAACCCTTGCAATACTTCACAACCCCAAAGACTGCTGGCTCTTGTTCTGGGTATATGAATATGTTTTCTTAAACCTGGCCTCAGCTAATGTCATGTACCAGCTAGAGGCCCACCTCTAATGGCTGGGGTGTGGAATGCCAGCAGAAAATTATTTAATACACTATATAAATATTGTTCCAATATTGATGCATTTTTAGAGGAAACTGTGCAGGGTATAGTCTATATTTTAATGAAGTATGGTCTCTCAATAATGCTAGCGCATACTTTTTAATGTTATGTGTGCCTAAGTTCTTAATACTGTCTGCAAAAGGTATTTTATTAAATATATGTTTTCTTTCTGCGGCTCTGTGTTTAAAAATAATAATTTTAAAAGTACTACTGCATTAGGATGAACTGTCACTGCTGGGGAAGAAGGAACCTAGAGTTGATGCCTCACTTCAAATTTAGACAACTCCCAAATTCATTGTAGCTAACAAAATGCTTCGTCAACGCAGAAGGATTGTGGACATGCTAGAGCTGCTTGCTTGCTTTGTTTGAAGCCAATCTTCTTGTGTGGTAATAGCTGATGGGGAGCTGAAGGAAGGAAGGTTAGCCATTAACCCTTTGGTACTTTGAATTTTCTTTGTGCTTGTGAGTCAGAATCATTTTCTAATGCCAATAGAATAAAAAAACCATTGATAGTGATGGAATAATTGGCATAGGGAGGAATGCTGTTAAAACTTACATACATGCATAGTTATACAGTTTGAAAAGGGAATCTTGTTTACATAGTGTTCTTCAAAGATTTGAAAGACAGCTTATGAACCCTTCTTAGCTAGGGGTTAAAAATATCCCTTTTTAACAGGAATGGCCATTTCCTGGAAACTGGCATCCACGCTAATCTATTCTGGTACTAAATCAGATCGGTGGAAGAGTCTCCTTTGATGGATAGCCAGCTTCTGTTAAAGTGCTTATTGTTGAAGGATGGATGCCAGCTCAGTAGCAGGCAGAGAATGGGCAGCAGTGTGGGATTAGCACAATACATAACTATCCACCATTCATAATCAGAGCTCCAGTACCAGATCCTTTTCAGCAGATTTTTGGAATTTGATTAAATGCCACACCAGCTGCTACTAATGAAGATTATTCCAAATCATTTTTAATGCTAGATTCTAGATTCATTGAACTTCGAAGGACACAAATATGGACCTATAGTAAGATTGCTTATCTAAGTTGATGAAATCCCTTTTCCTGTTTAGTATATTGGAAATATTTAAACACAATTTCAGATTTACTTATGCCTCTCAGGCAAAGCCACTTTTTTCTGTCTGAATTTTTACTCAGACATATTACTGGGAATTACATTGTATGAGTTAAATATTAAAGTAATTTAATCAAAGCTTTACCATCATTTGTTACCACTGCAGCTACCATTCTGTTGGGCAGGGGAGTGGAATAGCATGTTCATTTTTATTGTGGAACATGAAAAAATGTTTTAAAGTTACATACGTTGATCAAACTTGATTTTTGTTGTAGTCCATATATATAAAATTTATACAATATTATTAATGAATCTCTAATTGAAATTAATGCTCTTTGAACAGTAGATTCATCAATAATATTAAAAGAACCCTGTTCCTTCTTTTTGTACCATGTAGTGAATAGTATGTGATTAAATTAAAATTGATTAAAAGATTATAAACCATCTCTTCTTTGATGTCTACTTCCAAATCACAGTGGTATTACATTTGAGGCTTTTTTAATGGTTCTGTTAAGTGAACTACGTTTTCTTCTGTAAGATCTGGTGCTACTTTCACTGAGTTCAAAGTAAAGCATGAGCTGCCAACATACTTGGAGAAGTCAGGACACTAGGAGAATAAAATAAAAGTGTTATGAGATGACCATTAAATATATATACATTGCGAGCTTCTTTGCATAATTTATAACGTTCACTTTCACAATGGAACTTTCCATTTGTTCATGATGTAACAGCTTTTTGTCACTTTATGCCTCTAATAAAGCAGCTTAATTTCTTCCCTGTTAAAACAAAGAGTGTCAGTCACTACAAATAAATCTCTAACATAGAGGTCACTGCAGCATTTCAAACAAATATTAATTTGAGTTTTATTTTCTCAAGTGAAAAATGTTTTCAGGTCGCTTGAAATCAGTAAGCCAATTAACTCCTTTCAAAAAGCACTGTGCAATAACACAGCGGTAAATATATTAGTGCACATAGTTTTTAAATAACATAAATCCTTATATTCAGAGGTATTGATCTCTCCCAGACGTTTTGAAACCTCTTGTGTTTTAATGCGTTTGAAAATGTGGAATTGACCAGTTCCAGGATTGTGCCTATCTTCAAAATATCACTGTTATCGTGAAATTTAAGAATTGAAAGGAAGAATAAAAAAAAGGATAGAAGTCAACATAATCTGTTCTATGAAAAGCTAGAGATCTTCAGATGATTGGAAATTGATAATTTACTTCTCAAGCTCTCACACGAATTTGCTGAGGTAATTTTTTTTGTCTTGTGGCTAATCACAACAAAGAAAATGAAAAGTCTGATAAGAAGGAATTTACATTTCTCTCCCACCCAGCTACATCCAGGAACTGTTGCAAAATGTTTCATATGCAAAGGATGTCAAGCACTGGAGAGGGTGCAAAGGAGCTTTGGCAGAAAGCCACCAGGAAGGAACAGATCAAAGTTGTATGGGGAGACTGGAGAAGCAGGGATAAAAATGGAAAATGCTGGGAAACATTCAGAAGCCAGGAATAGATGGAGAAGTAGGGTTAACGTTTCAGGATGATGACTTTTCATCTGGAGAGCTGGGATTGTTTCAGGCATAGACGTTGAAGGAGAATCAATAGAGGCCTTCAAAATTAATGTGGTCGATGGGGAAACGAGGGCAGGAGGACACAGGTTTAAGATCCTTAGCAAAAATACAGAAGGGAGATGAAGAGTGTTCTTTTTAATGCAGCCTGCTGTTATGATCTGGAATTTGATCTTCAGATTACATAATAGCATTTCAGAATGGGAATGAATAAATATGTAAAAAGGTTTCTGGGAGAAGAGCAAGAATGTGAGATTAACTAGATTGCACTTTAAAGGAGCTGGTGTTGGTACAAATGAGCCAAATAGCTTCCTTTTTTGTTGTGAGATCCTATAATTCACGTCATGGCCCTGGGACAACTTGGGCCACTGGGGCTGAAGTAACCTTTACATGACAAGGGAAATCAGCTTTAGTGCAATGTAAACCTGTGCATGAATCCTCCCATGGTGTCCTGTTTGGTTCTCACTCCCACAAGAAGCCTTCCCCTCCAGCAACCTGCTACTGTCTTACAGGACCCCTAAAGCAAAACCCCAACCTAATTATGACCCTGACCTCCACGCTCAACCAAGTGTGACCTTAACACACCTGCAGCCAGTTGAAACAACTGAGCTCCATTCCCTGCCACCCCCCCCCCCCAACCCACCCTCAACCAAATCACTCATGAACTTGCTTCTGCCCCCTCCAATGAAGATTCAACTCATCTTAACAGCTCCTGGCACAAGATCTCCCTTAATCACAAAACATCACGACTGTCACTGTCTCCCTTCCTCCTCCCACCCCAGCTCCCAATGCTAAACTGGTTTATTATTGTCACATGTACTGAGGTACAGTGAAAAACTTGTCTTGCATACCGATCGTACAGATCAATTCATTACAACAGTGCATTGAGGTAGTACAAGGTAAAACAATAACAGAATGCAGAACAAAGTGTTAAAGTTACAGTGAAAGTGCAGTGCAGGTAGTGCAGTGCAATGGATCTGCAAACCAAGACCCCTCTGAGATTCTCAATCATTGCGGAGGAAAGGCCATTATGCACAATAGAATATTGCTATGGGAGACTAAACCATGCTCTGGTCACCTGTACATCACCTTTTTGACTTTCAAGGAGTGGAACAATATCTAGGGCATTATCTTTCCCAGATTCCCAAACGCAAAGCATACAATATCTTAAGTATGATGTGTTTCTCCACACTGTTTGGTAAGTTGGTGAATACAATAACATCACCCACTGCACACTTCTTGGACAGCCCAACAAATAGTTGCATTTAGAACCTTGGGCCCACTAATTTAAGTTGTCTTTGTGTTTTTACAGAAACCACATAAATATAGCAAATACCATGGAATCAATTTTGGTCGTCATTCAATTGAGTGAAATCCATATTAATGTTGATTTTTTTAAAAAGCCATCACATGAATACCCTTGGTTTGGTACCACTTTTATAAGTGTTTAAAAATATTCTGTACTTGAAGTTTTGATTCCCGCTATTTCAGCTAGCGTACAGCAGGATGCTGACGACATGACATCACAATACCACAAAGGAGGTTCTGAAAGGAGTTTTGGCAGGGACCTGCTAACCCAAGTGAGTTGAAACTTCAATTTTGACTCACTTGTATGCATTCAGAAAATTTACATTGGTGATTAATTGTAGTCCTATTCATGTTAAAGTTGAGATTTTATTATTGTGGCACCCGACTGATTACATTGGCATTGCATAAAGCTACTTCTTTGTGTTTTTCTGGGGTGGGGAAGATACTTGTCATTCTGAGAAATCAATTTTTCTTTTGCAGATCTTACCATCCAGTGTTAACATCGAGGGTTTCTAGGTTAGTTATTGGCAGAGCCCGTTGCAGCACAATGCCCCATTTATTTTGTGTTGTTTTGAGTGTGGTTATCACTTTTCTGCCAGCTTGCACTGTGCGTTTGCCGGTATTTGGCTCGAAATCTGACAATCTGCTTTTCTTGACGGAACCCTTATGCTTAAGGCAGAACAGATTTTCCACTCAGCAGCTTGAGGTAAATTGGAATCCTGGACTCATAGGTCAGAGTTCAATACGCAAGACCAGTGCCAAACGCACCATGTCTTCTATATTTAAAACTGGAATAAATAAGGGCTCTATTTATGACCATGTTAACTTATGGCTTTCTTGTGACTTTGTGCAGAAAAAAAAGGACAGCTCACTATATCCTTTAGTGAATCTTTTTACATATTTATTTTTCATTGTTAATTTTTTTCAATGATTTCAATAATACATCATACTTTTTTTTAAGTTTTACTGCCTCATACTGTCATCTGAGAAGTATTCTTCATTTGCATGAGAGGTAAAGAGGAGGTAGAACAATTTTTGTGTAGCAGAGTTGCATTTAAATCAAAATGTTGTTGCTGGTGTAAAATATCATCACAAGGTAAGTTTGGATAAAGAGAGCCATTGAGCCACTGATGTGATCCTTTCAGAATGCCAGCACTGTCGTCTTTACGTTACAGCTTTAACATTTAACCAAACAGCAATAGATGTACATAATTTAGATTATATGCTTGAAACCTGGTTTAGGTTTTAAATTCACAAATGCACGGCTCAGGAATGAAAATATTAGCTGCTTATCTATGTTTATTTCACTTTCTATGACCATAAAACGTGTTCCTAGTATTATTCATTATTCAAACATCTTAAAGAACCAGAGATGCTAAAATCATAAACAAGAGTAGCACTTGTTACCAGAAGTAGAAAAGGGGAAAGAGAAGTGGTAAAGGGGCCAGAAGGATAAGGGAAAACAAAAGGGAGGGGGGGAACAGGGGGGAGTGGTTACCGGAAGTTGGAGAAACCTCCGCTCCCCCACCCTTGTGACCTGCCCATCACACACACCTTCATCCCTCTGGTCCCCACCTCCTTCCCTTCATTCCATGGTCCACTGTCTTCTCCTATCAGATTCCATCTCGTTCAGACCTTTGCGTCTTCCACCTAGGGCAGGCACGGTAGTGTAGCAGTTAGCGTAACGCTATTACAGCGCCAGCGACCCGGGTTCAATTCTCACCGCTGTCTGTAAGGAGTTTGTACATTCTCCCCGTGTCTGCGTGGGTTTCCTCCGGGTGCTCCGGTTTCCTCCCACATTCCAAAGACGTACGGGTTAGGAAGTTGTGGGCATGCTATGTTGGCGCCGGAAATGTGGAGACACTTGCGGGCTGCCCCCAGAACACTCTACACAAAAGATGTATTTCACTGTGTGTTTCAATGTACATGTGACTAGTAAAGATATCTTGTCTTGTCTTATCACCTCCCAGCTTCCCACATCATTCCCACTTCTCACCCCCTCCCCCACCGACCCACCTTCCCCCTCTCACCTGGATCCACCTATCACCTGCCTGTGTGTGCTCCTCCCCCTCCCCCCCCCCCCCCTTTTATTCTGGCTTCTGCCCTCTTTCTTTCCAGTCCTGATGAAGGGTCTCGGCCTGAAATGTCGACTGTCCATTTCCCTCCATGGATGCTGCCTGACCCGCTGAGTTCCTCCAGCACTTTGTGTGTGTTGCTCCATGGAAAGTGAAGCTATCTGAATTTGTAGCATCATTGCTGTCTGTTGTTTCAATGAATACCTGTAATATGTATACAGCGCTCATTACTGGGTAAGCGGGACCATACTATCATATTGCAGAACTTAGACAATGAGACAGTCCAGCTGTAATGCTCAAAAGCAAATTAATGGTGCCCGTAGTCTAAAAATAACAATGTTTATGAATGTTCATTAACCATTGAAGACCTTTTGAAGAGGAGCACACAGTTCTGGAGATTGAGCTAATTAGAAAGCACCTCTGCCCCAATTATGTACAAGTAATCTCACTGAAATAGCTTACTTTTCAATATTTTCTCGAGTTCGGGGGTGGGGTGAAGAGACTGGGGGTGATTTTGCTGTGGGCGATAGTAAATCAGCAGCAACTTCCACATTGCTCTCCATTTGTATTTCCACTGAAGTGAATGGAAGGGAAAGTCTGGTCAGATGTCAAAAAAACTCCACAGATGCTGGAAATCTGAAATAAATGTTGGAAACACTCAGCAGGTCAGGCAGCATCTGTGGATTAATGTTTCAGGTTGAAGACCCTTTATCAAAAATAACATCACCAATTTCATATTCCTACCAAAGGTCAAACATACCCCATTTGTTTTAAATACCATCACACAAGAAAGAGTTGGGAATACCACCAGTGTGGAGAAAGCAGAAATTTCGTGAAATCCAAGCTTGAATTCGTTCTTATGTAAGTTGTATATTGTGTGAGAGTTTAGAAGGTCCCTCTAGTAATGAAACTTCTGGCTTTAACATCTCGTGGTGTGATCTGCTTTAGTTCTATGCAAAGGCTGGTATGTGAAAGAGTCGACACTCAGGCATCACAAGAGACTTTCAGTATTTGGAGCAAGTTTTTGTTCCAGCATAGCTGGAACACTTGTATGACTTTTAAACCCTGGAGGCCAAAATTGCTCACTGTTGCAGCAGATGACATTTGAAGTAAATATGTTCAGCTAAAAAGTCATCATTAAAATATGACATTGAAAGCACACTGCTTTCCATTGATCAGTATAAGACACAAAATGTGCCTTTTACCAACTTAAAAAGCCCACTCCATTTCTTTGTCTTTTTGTTATCACCCTAATCTTTATGGCATTTTCTTTTGCAGGGTAAGATTCAAATTAACAGACAGGATTTGTCTAAAATTAGCTATTTATATGATGATTAATACAGCTATAGCTTATGGGATTGAGAGGGATTCACCTGAACAGCACATAAACTGCTTCTAAAAAAATGTATTTGATTAATCTGTATATAGGTGTGTACAAGTACAATCTAAATTGTTTTTACAACACTGCACCATTTCAGAAGATAGCAATTTAATCAGCTTCCATGCTGTGATTAGCAGATAGGGATCTATGCTCTGTGCAAGAAATATACACACTTGTGCTTTTAAAAGATGGTAACAACTTTAAAACATTGCAGGTTAAAAAAGGGTACATTTTGTTCTTATTTTGTTCTAACATACTGTAAGCTGCTTAATGCCTTGAACTGAACTTGAAGTAGAACTTGAACTGTCACTTGTGATGGAGGGAAAATTGTGAGTGGAAACTGTTTTAAAGTTTTTGAATTTGTGTGGTGTTTTTACAGTAATTGAGAGAGTTTCAGCATATGAGAAACAAAGGAAGGTCTGCTCTTCACAAGTGGCTTGAAAAGGTTTCATGAGTAAAAAGATGATAGCTAAAGCATAGCTCTTGGAATGAAGATCTGAATGCAAAAAATGGGACTAGTATTCCAAGATAGGCAAACTGGAGCCTTGAAGCCATTTTTAATTTGAAGGGAAATTTATTTTGGCTTCTGAGATGGAGGATTGCTGGCTTGGCTCCAGGTCAATAAAATTAAACACCTGAAGCCAAGTTTTATTTTCATTTTTTAAATTAAAGCGCTCAGTAGGCCTGTGCTGACTTCTCTGACGCCTTCAGATCTGCCAACCCTGAAAATGCATAACTTGCTTCAATAATTCCTCCTCTTTGAAAATAAACACATTGCTCTATGTTTTATTGGGCCTGTAATCCATCTCATTCATTCTGCCTCTAAAGACTTAATTCTATTAATGTGCCAAGGTTGGTGGCTAAGCACCATTCTCTTTCCTTGGAAGTTAAGCAAGTAGCAGTCAGAGCATTGTGATTGATAGAGTATAAAGAAACAGACCTGATCATAGTTGGTTTACCTTCGGCGACTGTAAGGCACGATTGAACCACTTGGACAAACTCATACTTTAGAGTGTTCTTTTTTTCCATCCCCTTTTTTGATGTATTTTCGTTGCTTTTGCTCATTGCAGTACAGCTGCTGGAGCAATGAAAGAGTCAGCAGTAAGCATGAGAAAGAGCAAATGCCTTTGGTTAAACTGAAAAAGGGGTTGAGCCAAATAGGGGAAGACAGCTACGAGAAAAGAACTGACGCTGTAAGAGGAAAAATTTGAAAACAAGCAAAGTTTGTAGAGGGAATGGGGGATGAGATGAGCAGACCATATGGGGAAGAGCAGCTGACAAATGCCTCAGACAGCAAAGTGGCTGAAAATGAGAGGTGATGGAAGACAGAGACAGAGAGCAATACATGTTGCTCAGAGTGCCTTCTGATGTTACGATTATTTTCTCCACATGGCTTCTTTACCAGCCTTTTGATTTGTTTGCTTTTATTAGTACCAATCCAATCATATAGTTCCCATGTCTTCCTCTTGGGCAGTCCCTTGAGATGGAGGATGACTTACATCCACTCCTGTTTTTTTGTGTTTTGAACTGACTAATGAGGCCACAGACGTTTCCACACGTGGAGGAGTTGGAGTTAATGGGGTGGGCGGGTAAATAGTTCATGTGGTTTGTGAGGGGATCTGTTCCTTACACCATTTAAGGAGGGCCTGTTTATGATCATGATACATGGCTTCGACATTTTCAGTACTGTGCCCAATTGATCCTTCTCCACTTGAAGTGGTCATGGACCAGGGATTCCCAATTCCCAGAAGTCAGTCGGGTGTTGCCTTTTCTCACAGAAACTTTGAACATATCCTTGCATGTTTTTCTCTGGCTGCCTGCTTATCTCCTCCCCAGGGAGAGCTTGGAATGGACCACTTATTTTGGAAGTTGGCCGTGTCAATGATGTGGCCTGCCAATGTAGCCAACGAAATGTAACTAATGCCTCAATACTGGGGACATTGTCCTGGGAGAAGACTTGATGTTGGTTCATTTGTAGCTCCTGTGAATTTGGAACATTTTGCAGTGACTGTGTTGGTGGTATTTTCCAGTACCTTAAGGTTCCTAGCTTCGATAGTTCAGGTCTAAGAAGCAAGGATCACAGTTGCATGGTAGACTATGAGTTTTGTGCCAATCCTAAGGTTGTGAGTACTTTGTAACAGAAAGGCAAAAACCTTTCAAATTAAAGTAAGCATAAGTGGTTGAAGGCCATCCTTCGGGTCAGTCCAAACCACTGTTGTTGAAAATCTTAGCCATGTTTCTCTTTCATCTGTACCAGCCACTAGAGCTTTTCTCATATAGATTCCAACATCTGTAACGCACATCTTCTCAAGTCTTGCACACATTGTTCTCACTGATCTCCAGTGCCTCCCAATTTATCAACTTGCCAAATTCAAATTAATAATGTTCATTTACAGGTTCCCCATGGCATCATATAACCGTATTTTACAATGTGTTTTATCTCTGTGTTCCTGCCCATTGCCAACAATTTTCCAATCATCTTCCCTCATTTGGTGGAAGAGTTCTCTGTCTCAATTCTGGAGCCTGCTTCTGTACCTGACTGCTTTAGAACCTTCTCATTTGCTATTCCTACGATTGTGGCTTAGACTAGTTCTTCTAAATGTCTACCATTTGTTTCATCTGTATAGATTTTTTTGAATTTTATTCTGACATCATAAGCACTGTTCAATGTAAATTGTGTCGAGAATGGTTCAACCTGTCATTGTTCATCAATTGACCTCTTTGGATTCCCCACCTTTGCTCCATTACCAAAGACACCTACAGAAAGCCCATGATATTTCTATCCCCCAACAATGTTCTGCTCTTTGTAGAGTCCATTCCATTCTTGAGTACTATCCCCTCAGCAGGGGAAACCCTTTCAATTACCTTCTTGTATATCTGAAGGGAATGCAAGAAAGGGAGTCTTGTGTTGGATTATTTTCTTGGGGTGACTTTGCCATAAAGGGTTGGATATAGCAGGTCTTCTGTCCTACTGGTGTTGTTGTAAATCTAACATAGTTCTGTTAAGCTCAGATACCTGGCCACCCTGATTGTGAGACAGCAAGATTTAAGAGCTGTCGCAGCCACTCCCACTGTTGCTTCTTAAGGAGAGGCTGGAACTAACGTGAAAGGTACAGAGGAGCAAGAGGCCTTTCCAGTTTGCAGAAGATCTTAAAGGCTTATTGTTATAGGAGTCATGAGGTCAGAATCGATCACTCTGCACACAAAGGAGATTGCAGATGCTGGAATCTGGAACCAAAAGACCAGAATGCTGGAAAAACTCAATGGGTCAGGCAATGTCTGTGGAGGCAAAAAGTATAGGTTGATGTTTCGGGTCAAGACCCTGTATCAGCATGGTTCATTCTAAGGTGTTCTCAATCTGTCAGGTGGTCTTCCCACCACTACCTCACCAAACATTGTCATTGCAGCATTGGGGTCTTCCCTGGAGGTACTCTGGTGGGAAGATCCACCCCTTCACCATTTAATTGTAACCAATGTCGGGAGGAGGTTGAAAGAAATTGCAATTGGTTTATTGTTGTCACATGTACCGAGGTACAGTGAAAAACGTGTCTTGCATACCATTCATATAGATCAATTAATTACACAGTGCATTGAGGTAGTACAAGGTAAAACAATAACAGAATACAGAATAAAGTGTTACAGTTACAGAGAAAATGCAGTGCAGGTAGACAATAAGGTGCAAGGTCATTAAGAGGTAGATTGTGAGGTCAAGAGTCCATCTTATCGTACTAGGGTCCCTGCATCAAGATTCCCTGATGAAATGAAATAAGATTTTATGTATATTTTCGGAGAGATCTGAAGTAAGGTCTTCTAAAGATCTGTTAGTCAGGTTGCCCACTCCTCCTCCTCCCCTCCTCCACACAATTGCCATAAATTGTTGAGAAACAAAAGACTGCAGATGCTGGAATCCACATGAAAAACATGATGATGCTGGAGGAACTCAGCAGGCCAGTCAGCATCCGTGGAGAAAAGCAGGCGGTCAATGTTTTGGGTCAGGACCCTTATGGTAGTGTAGCGGTTAGCGTAATGCTATTACAGCGCCAGCGATCCGGGCTCAATTCTGGCTGCTGTCTGTAAGGAGTTTGTATGTTCTCCCCGTGTCTGCATGGGTTTCCTCCGGGTGCTCCGGTTTCCTCCCACATTCCAAAGACGTACAGGTTAGGAAGTTGTGGGCATGCTACGTTGGCACCAGAAGCATGGCGGCACTTGCGGGCTGCCCCCAGAACACTCTACGCAAAAGATGCATTTCGCTGTGTGTTTTGATGTACATGTGACTAATAAAGATCTTAATCTTAAAAGATAGGAAAAGGGGAAGCCTAATATTTAGGAGGGAAAAGCAGAGCAGTAATAGGTAGACAAAACAGGGGAGTCAGGGTGGGCACAAGGTGGTGATAGGTAGATGCAGGTAAGAGATAGTGATGGGCAGGTGCGGGGGAGGAGGGGAGAGAAGATCCACCAGGGGATGGGTCAAAGGTAAGGAGGAAAGAAGGGGTTAGAAAAAAGAGAGATAGGATAGGAAAGGTTGGGGGGAGGGTGTTGTGGGGATTACTTAAAGTGGGAGAAGTCAATGTTCATGCCCTCAGACTGCAAAGTTCCAAGACAGAAAATGAGGTGCTGTTCGTCCAGTTTGTGCTTGGAATTCTCCTGGCAGTGGAGGAGTCTGAGGACTGACATTTCAGTGATGGAGCGGGAGGGGGAGATGAAGTGACCAGCAACGGGGAGATGCAGATCACGGTTACGGACGGAGCGCAGGTGTTCTGCAAAATGGTCACCTAGTCTGTGTTTGGTCTTGCCAATGTAGAGGAAGCCACACTTGGAGCACCAAATTGTTCTTGCTTTCCTCTGAAGGGAATTAAATGCCAAGGATAAATTTTCTTAATACTTCACCCACCCTCTGCACCAGAGACAGAACTTCAGAGGAAATGTGAACACTGATCTTCAGCCACAGATACACCAAGAGGCTGAGGTACAGTACTAAACATGGGAGCAAGAAATAGAAGCAAGAGGAGGCCATTTGTCCCCTCTTGCCTGCTCTGTTATTCAAGAAGATCATGGCTGGTCTTTTAGCTCAGCACAAGGCTCTTGCTTTTTAATCCTATATCTCTTGTACAATATCCTAGGTTCAGACACACCAGAGGGCTTTATAATTCGTAGAAGCCACGGCCAAGAAAGCTCACCAGCGCCTCTACTTCCTCAGGAGGCTAAAGAAATTTGGTTTGTCACCAACTTTTACCGATGCACCATAGAAAGCATCCTATCTGGGTGTACCACGGCTTGGTATGGCAACTGCTCTGCCCAGGACCACAAGAAACTGCAGAGAGTTGTGGACACAGCCCAGCACGTCATGGACACCCGCCTCCCCTCCTTGGACTCTGTCTTTACCTCTCGCCATCTTGGTGTAGCAGCCAGCATAATCAAAGACCCCTCCCACCCGGGACATTCTCTCTTCTCTCCTCTTCTATCGGGTAAAAGATAGAGGAGCCTGAGGGCATGTACCACCAGACTTAGGGACAGCTTCTACCCCACTGTGATAAGACTATTGAACGGTTCACTTATACGATGAGATGGACTAAGACCTGACGATCTACCTTGTTGTGACCTTGCACCTTACTACACTGCACTTTCTCTGTAGCTGTGACACTTCACTCTGTACTCTTATTGTTTTTACCTGTACTACGTCAATACACTCTGTACTAATTCAACGTAACTACACCGTGTAATGAATTAACCCGTACGATCGGTTTGTAAGACAAGCTTTTCACTGTACCTCGGTACAAGTGACAATAATAAACCAATACCAATAAAGTAGAAATTAAAACAATAGAGTCAGAGCATCAATTGATCCAGTGCATTGTGAGGACACAGTTCAGACAATGAAACCACACAAGCGAAAATTTGTAAAAGTTGGCTGAGTAAATTAAGGGAGGAAATAACAAGTAATTTTCCTCTTTTCAACCAAAGCTAAGTACTCAGTGAGAAAATTCATCACGCTTAGTGTGGCGACTGCAAGGCAGGGGAGCTTATGGACAGTTAGAAAGTCCCCTCACACTCAAAATCATTGAGTTGGTTTGTGAAATAGATTTGCTCCAAAGGGGAGAGATTTCTGATTAGTTTCATCCAGAACACCGTGCTTCCGAGGAATGCAGAGTTGCAGGAGCTCCTTTGTGATGAGCAGCAGAGACATACATTAGTCCTGTTTTGGTGCACGTGGTTTACCAGCTGTCTGAATTTACAGGGAAAATACCTTAGGCATGGCCACAATGCAAACCAAAGCACTGTGGCTCAGAAGCCTCCATGATGTAGGTGTGAAAGTGCAAGTTAGAATTGTGGGAGTGATGGGGAATTCTATAAATAGAGAGTTAGATAGCATCTTCTGTAACCACTAATAAAAGTTCCAAAGCATGTACTCCTGGTGCAGGAGAAGAGAAATCTTGGGGTGCTGAGGTGGAATTTGTTTCGGCAGGCTGTGAATCCGATTGTCACAGTCCATTCTGCAAAGACAACGCAGGTAGGCACAGGGAGGATGTTTCCTGTGAGAGAATTAGGTTTATTGAGGGTAGTGTTGTCAAGATACTGCCTGAACTATGTGCAGATGGATAGCAAACAGGGAAATCAGGTCAAACAAAACCATTAAAGTATGGGCATTGGCATCATTGTCAGAACAGGAAGGAGCTGAATTTCTTTGAAAGGTTGTTACCTTCCCGTTATCAAGTACTCACAACTTCAGAACTGGTACAAAACTCACAGTCTACCATAGAACAGTGATGCTTGCCCTCTGCATTACTTCTGAAACCTGGACTGTCTAAACCAAGCACCTCAAGGCTCTGGAAAGATACCACCAATGCTGTCATTCCAAATTCACAGGAACTACAAATGAACCAACATCAAGTCCTCTCCCAGGCCAATGCCCCCAATATTGAGGTGTTAGTTACATTTAGTAGGCTACATTGGGCAGGCCACGTCATTGACATGTCTGACACCAAGCTTCCAAAATACGAGGTCCTTTCCAAGCTCTCCCATGGGAGGAGATAACCAGGCAGGTCCAGACAAGAAGGTTCGGACTGGATGCACCTGAACGGAATCTGATGAGGGACATTGACCTGAGCACTAACTCTGTTTCTTTCTTCACTGCCCAACTCACTGAGTGTTACCAGCACTTTCTGTTTTTATTTCAGATTTCCAGCATCTGCAATTTTTTGACTGTGATTTGGAAGGGGTCTAGCATTTGGAAAGGGCATTCAGGGAGATCATAAAAGCTTAACAAGTAAGGCAGGGTGTGGGGTGGAGAGAGAAGGAGTTGGATGCAGGGATACTCAAAGTGAAATACTTAGCTATGAATGTAAACGAAAAAGTAGCAGAGTAAAAGGGAAGGTATAGGACTCACCAGCTATGAGAAAACCTACATAGCCTAAAAACAGAAAAATCAGAATCAGGCTTATTATCACTGACATATGACGTGAAGTTTGTTGTTTTGCAATAGCAGTACAGCGCAAGACATAAAAATTACCTTAAGTTACAAAAATAAATAATATAAATAAATAAAAAAGAGAGCAGGAATGTAAAATTTAGTTACAATAAAATTCGAGAAACCGTTAAAAATAAATTAAATATAACAAAACATGGGAAATGAAATAATGCAATGGGAAGAATTGGTTGTAACTGGGATTATTGAGACAGGTACAGAAAAATCATGGCTGAAATGGTAGAGTGTGGTACTTCAATAGAGGGGTAAACAGGAATGTATTTGCTTTGTGTATGAAAAAGCAACAGAACCGAGGACAGAACCTGTGTGGATAAATAAGCAATAAAAAAGGATCAATTGTATAAATGGAGATAATCTACAAGTTAACTCAGTAGAAGGGAGATGAACAGAGCAATATACCGATAAATGAGTAAACTAGAAGCAGGAGATTTCAACCGTTGTTAAAAATGTATCAACCTGAAGCAAGATGGAGGAGGGGGTAGAGTTCAGACCACAGTTTTTAACAGTCTGGCTCATTTTAAGACAAGGAGAGGTTTGGTGGCTGGGGAAAAGTGCTTGGAACAGGGACCAAAAGCAATGCCTTTGCTCTTGATAAAATTTAATTGTAGGCAACTTCAGCTCATCTGTAAGTTGAACAAACAATCAGCAGTCTGAGACCGTAGATGGGTCACGGCAGTTGGTGGTGCAGACAGGATGAGTGTTGTCAGTGTAGTGGAGGCTGGCTTTGCGTTTTCACTTGATACTGTCCGACGACAGCATGTAGGTAGGAAGGAGGGGGGGCTAAGGTAAGATGATTGGTATACACCAGGGTTAATGGTGTGGATTCAGAAAGAAAAGCCATTGAAAGTGATTCTGGAATACTGCGGGATAATAGCGGATGGGATCAGACAATTCTGGACACAGCCAGTTAAATGATGGGTGGAACACCACCAGAACTGTGCCAAAGGCTGCAAGCACGCCAAGAAGGATGAGGAAAGATAGATTACCTTTATCACAGTCACATAGGACGTCATTAATTACTTTGATGAGCTATTTCAGTAGTGTGGCAGAGCCAGAAACCTGATTGAGGAGGTACAGCAAGGTGCTCCGAGAAAGATGAATTTAGGAGGCTACAATGTTCAAGTCAGTTTAACAGTGGAAAAGCTAAAAATAACAAAATCCCTACTAAAGGAGAGCATACAGAAATATAAAATGTAATGTTACAGCTGTATAGGACAGAGGTGAGACCACGCCTGGAATATTGTGTGTAGACCTGATTGGCCTTCTACAGGAAGGATGTGATTAAACTTGAGAGGGTGCAGGAAAGGTTCACAAGGATGTTGCCGGGACTGGAAGGTTTGAGTTATGAAGAGAGACTGGACGGGCTGGGACTGTTTTCCCTGGAGTGAAGGAGGCTGAGGGGTAACCTTATACAGGTTTATATAATCACGAGGGGCATAGGTAAGTTGGATGGTCAACAGTCTTTTTCCGTGGGTTAGGGAGTCTAAAACTGGAGGGCAAAGGTTTGTGAGAGGGGAAAGATTTAAAGGGGACCTGAGGGGCAAGTTTTTCCCTCAGAGGGTGGTGGGTATATGGAATAAGCTGCCAGAGGAAGTGGTAGAGGCGGGTACAGTGACAACATTTAAGAGACATCTGTACAGATACATGGATAGGAGAGGTTTAGAGGGATACGGGCCAAATTCAGGCAAATGGGACCAGCTCAGGAAGGCACTGTGGTTGGCGTGGTCGAGTTGGGCTGAAGGGCCTGTCTCTGTGCTGTATAACTCCATGACCCTTGTGATTCTAGTGGGTTGGAACAGCCAGACCAGCTGCTGCTTGAGTCCCCTGACCAGCCACACATATTTTCTCCTCTGGTTCTGCAATTGGCAGCTGGTGAGCAAGCACCACACTGAGCGGTCTCGGGCAACACTTCCTGACCGCGCACCCCCAGAACACAATGGCATTTGTAACAGTTCATAAATGTCTCTGACAGGAAATTTTATTACATTTAAATGACTTTTTAAAAAATAAAAATTCTTTAAATATTTTTTCCAAATAATTAAAATACTTGTGTTCATTTCTGGTCGCCTCATTATAGGAAGGATGTGGAAGCTTTAGAGAGGGTGCAGAGGAGATTTACCAGGATGCTGGCTGGATTGGAGAGCATGTCTTATGAGGATAGGTTGAGTGAGCTAAGGCTTTTCTCTTTGGAGAGGAGGAGGATGAGAGGTGACTTGATAGAGGTGTACAAGATGATAAGAAGCATAGGTCAGTGGACAGTCAGAGACTTTTTCCCAGGACGACAATGGCTAACGCAAGGGGCCAAGATTTTAAGGTGATTGGAGGCAGATATAAGGGGGATGTCAGGGGTAAGTTTTTTACACAGAGAGTGGTGGGTGCGTGGAACACACTCTCTGCAGAGGTTGTGGGGGCAGATACATTAGGGACATTTAAAAAACTCTTAGATAGACACATGAATGATAGAGAAATGGAGGGCTATGTGGGAGGGAAGGGTTAGATAGATCTTAGAGCAGGATAAAATGTCAGCACAACATTGTGGGCCGAAGGGCATGTACTGTGCTGTAGTGTTCTATGTGCTATGTACTTACAAAAATGCCAAAATATATTTTTAAAGTCTAAAATGTGGTAAATTAAATCAAGAACATACCTGCACTTACCTTTCTCCACAGGGTTGGCCATCCCATTGAGTGGGATTGCCGAATGCATGTAATAAAGCTGAGGACCTGATGCGCAGTGCATCCAGATCGTCTGTTCAGTGAGTCCAGTGATATAGCTGATGGTCACATATGCCAGCATCAGATCCCCAGCATGTCCTGGACTTGTTTGACTGAGCACGTGCAGAAATCTGAGGAGTGAACCCTTTGGAACTGCGGGGTACCATCCTGCATGATTCTGACTACTAATGAATTGTCAGGTTGTTTTACAAAAGGGAAAGGCTTGCTTGACCTTCCTCAATGAACTTCGTGGAGGGACAATTGAGAATAGATAAGTATTGCAGACCAGCTACACATTGAAGGATTGAAAGCCCCTGTAATTGATAAGTACTCCTGGGTGATTTGAGGGCACCTTGGTTGCTACTTCTATGCAGTCAATAACATCCTACAATTATGGAAAGTAAACCAGAGCTGTGAACCTGAACAGCCACTTGTGCTGATTGGCATCGTTTTGAGAGAAAACTTGATACAATTGCTGGCCCTGGGAAAAAATAGTAGTAATCACCTGCCTTCTATATCTGTGTGCAACTGACTGTGGGATTCTGCTGATATCTTCAGCAGTATCTTTGAAGGATCCCAAAGCAATGGTGGTCACATTTACAGCTGTGGATAAGGTGCCATCATCTGGTCTAGCAGACAGCAGGCTGCAAAAATCAACCACCACTTCATGCAGTATCTTCAGCCTCCTGAGTTACTCACATTCTGTCATGTTGAGAAACCTCATCCCTGGTGAGTTGTCTCTTTGAGCTGCTTTTCTCTGCTGATCCCCTTCTTCTGCAAGTGTGTGAGGAGCTCTTGCTGTTATTCAATGCAATCCTCAGGATCCCACAGTCAGCAGATATAGTACCCACACTGATATGGGTATGGTTGTACCTCCAGAGTTTGAAAGCAGGGCAGCAAGGTTCACAAATTTAGCTCCAATTCTAACAAAGTTTATTCCAAAGATTTTTTTTTTAAACAATCTACTGATACAATTTCCATGGAGGAAGTCTTTTGCAGAGTCAATGAAGAAAGCAACTGTGAGGACTTTCTCACCCTGAGCACTCTCACCTGGGTTTCACTGGCAAGTTCCAGGAAGCTGGGCAACCCATGTAAAGTTAAATTACCAACTGCTATTAATATTGTTCCTCATAAAATTGCCAACCTGCCTTTTCCAACAAAGTTTCCTGCAACTTAATGTACTTGGATTAAAAGTGGAAGTTGGTGGTTTGGCACTGGGTTTATGGGATGTTATCACCATTAACATATTTAACACTCCCTCCGTGTACTTCCAAAACCACCCACTCACAGGAAGCATCTGAGGAAGTTGAAAACTAAAGGTGATCGGTGTAAAATAGTCAGCAAGAAGGCAAATGGGGAATTTACCCAGCGAATGCTGAGAATGTGGAACTTGCCATCCATAGGTAGTGGTTGCTGTGAAAAGCAAAGCGTGGACTTATGGGGAAGCTCGGCATGTGATAGAAAGGGTTTTATTGATCAAATTAATTGAAAAGAGCTGGAGGAGAGTATAACCACTGCATGGACTATGAACTCAATGGCCTGTTTTTGGGCGATGCAATTATGTGTAATCCAGTGGTGGGGCCAGTGTTACATTGTGAAAATTTCATGCACTATGAGGGTCAGTCTGCATTTCCCCTTGTGCATCAGAAGCAAAACTCATCACTTCATTCTTTCCAGCATCGGTAATGAGGAACTATTAATCTCCCTCAGCTTCCCCTCACATGATTTTCAGGCTTTTAAAACCCAAGCACAATGTCAGCTACTGACACTGCTTACTAATTCACCTAACCTCTCTTCCCCCTTCCACACTTGCTGCTGCTGTATAACACAGCTCTGCTAGCTCAAATGTATAAGTGATAACAAATAATAAATAAGATAAAGTGTCTGGAAAATGACACATATAGGACAGATATTTCAGAATCTAGTTTGCTACTGCAGGCTTTAAACCTTTAAGCCTTTAGCAACTTGCTAATATTTTTCATCTTGCAAAATGAGAGCTATGGTTCACATGAATATGAGAGCAATAAAGCTGGTTCCCGTGTGAATTATCTCGTCTCTTGAAGTCCTTGGCAAGAGTTCACAGGACTGCAATATATAACTGGGTCCTTTGGACATTTTAGATTTGTGAATGGAAGGATACGATTTGTTTTATTGTTAAACAAGGCCATCAGGCAATTTTAAGATGTAGATGAATGTGTCTTTCTAGTGAAAAGGGTTTTTTTTCCTTCTAATTGAAAGCTGGTGGAGACAGTAAATTTTCTATTGAGTAAGTAATTGACAACTGACATGGAGATTGGAAATCAGATTCAACTCAGATAAGCAAACACCAAATTTTAAGAATGTCTGGTGTTGTATTTTACCACTAACGATCATTTTCTCATGGAGGTATACTTCATAACATTTGAAAAACAAAAAAAAATGGAAAATATAAAGCATATATAGAGATATTTACTTTGTTTTCAGGAGACTTGTTCCAAATTCAGTTGTATTTCATATTCTTTCCTTTTACTTTTGAATTTTTAATTGATCAAAGCAGCAAGAGTTTGTCCTGTATTTTCTTCTCAGGTAGCTTTGCTGCAGGAGGATTGTCAGGGCACCAATGATTCTGCCATAATTCTGACCCACTTTCCTGGTTGGTGGCTAAATAAATTTGCATTTTTGCCTGTTGCAAAGAGGAGGAAGACTTGACCCATTTTTTTCGACAACTTCCTCAATTGAAAATTTGAGGTCACCATGAGGAGAGAGATGGCCGCCGTTGTAACTGTTATTCTTTCTCAAACAGCAGAGTACTCTCACTGCAGTCTTCTGGCATCACTTTTTGCCCAAGATCAGTAACAGTAGCACTGAAATTGGTGACAAGGCTGTTTTTGGACTTTCTTTCATTGTACAGGTATAGGAGGTTGGTCAAGGAACAGCTTGATGAGATAAGGAAGTTTCCTTAATTCTGACTGCCTTAAGAAGGAAAACAAATACCTGGCATTTATATATTGTCTTTCACAACTTTATTTCACCTTAAAGAACTTGCAGTCAATGAAGTGGCTTCGCAGTGTAGCCACATTTGTAATGTAGGGAATGCAGAAGCCAATATACAAGTAGCAAGTCCTCAGGAAATGTAATGCTGAGAAGATGTAAGAGGAAGAGGATGAGAAGAGGAAGGGGTTGAGGCAGGTAGATAAACAACATTTAAAAGAGCTGACTTGATAGAGGTGTACAAGATGATACGAGGCATAGATCGAGTGGACAGTCAGAGACTTTTTCCCAGGGTGAAAATGGCTAACACGAGGGGACGTAATTTTAAGGTGATTGGAGTAAGGTATCGGGGGGATGTCAGAGGTAAGTTTTTTACACAGAGAAGTGGGTGTGTGGAACACACTGCTGGCAGAGGTGGTGGAGGCAGATACATTAGGGACATTTAAGAGACTCTTAGATAGACACATGAATGATAGAGAAATGGAGGGCTATGTGGGAGGGAAGGGTTAGATAGATCTCAGAGCAGGATAAAATGTCGGCACAACATCGTGGGCCAGAGGGCTTGTACTGTGCTGTAGTGTTCTATGTTCTAAAAGGCACCTGGACAGGTACATGGATAGGAAAGATTTAGAGGGATATGGGGCAAGCCTGGGCAAATGGGACTGGCTTAGATGGGAATCTTGGTCGGCATGGACTAGTTGGGCCGAAGGGCCTCCTTCCATGCTGTAAGACTCTATGATTCTAAGATAATTGGTATAATTGATGTTGGAAGTGGGATAAATATTGGCTAGGGCACCAGCGAAATAGTGTCCACAGATCTTTTCAGATAACCAGTAAGGGAAGATAAAAATTTTGTTTCAAGATCTCCTTCCAAACACAGTCCTTCCCACATTATTAAGCACCCTCAGTACTGCAGCGGAATGTCAGCCTAGATTCTGACTTAAAGTCTCTGGTGTGACTTGAATCTGATGCAGTGGCATCCAGGCAGAGATAACACTGAGTGCACCGTCATGGCACATGTCAACATTTACGCTTCCTATACATGACATCAGTGTGGCCTCTCTAAAAGAGACTTGCAATTAATATGACACCCAGGTGTAGAGCTGTCCTAGTCATATGCTTATAAGGACATTGAGGGATGTAGATTTTCCAGATTTCAGAACCCATTGATCTTCACACACAAAGTACTTTATAGTTTCCCAATAAGTGAAGTTTTGCTTTCAAAAGAACAGATTTTTCTTTTAATAACCAATCTATGCCAGTTTATGAGCATCGCTATGCTATGGGCTTCACCCCACTGAGAAAGCTTGGAAGAACACAGTTTATAAAATCATGAGGGGCGTAGATAGGGTGAATGCACACAGTCTTTTTCCCAGAGTTGGGGAATCACAAACTAGAGGGCACAGGTTTAAGGTGAGAGGGGAAAGGTTTAAGAGGAACTTGAGGGGCAACATTTGTACACAAAGGGTGGTATTCATGTGGAATCAGCTGCCAGAGGAAGTGGTTGAGGCAGGTACAATAACAACATTTAAAAGACAGTTAGAAAGGTCCATGGATTGGAAAGGTTTAGAAGGTTATGGGCCAAATGCTGGCAAATGGGACTCGCTTGGATGGGGCATCTTGGTCAGCATGGACCAGTTGGGCCGAAGGGCCTGTTTCTATGCTGTGTGACTCCATGACTCTTATGTGTGTTGCATGTTTGGGATTTCAGGTTTAAATTGTCATGTATTCACCCACATAAACAAGTTTTGCACTTGGGCAAAAAAGGATGTGTGCTAAAATTTGGGTCCTCACTCCTTTCATAACTATTTAAAAAAAATAGTTGAAAAAAAATCATGTGCACCTGAATTTCCAACAGGGACCCCCAGCGGTGTGATTCTCCACTGGCTGCAGTTCATCTGACAATAAAGTATATGATCTCAATTTCCACATTAACATACAAAGAATGAAAGTGGCCATCAAAAACTTGAAGGCTAATCTACACTACACCTTCACCTGTTTTTTTCCTGGGTTTTTCTGAATGCTAAATCTCAAACCTGCTTCCTGAATTCTGCTGGCATTTTCCCAGATGCACTTGAAATGGTGTGCAGCAGGGGAGCAGAACCTCACTAGAATCCAGCAGCAATTACATTGGGGAATCTCCTCTTCAATCCTCTGCCAGGGTCTGGAAGCCCATTTACTTTAGTGGAAATTTTACAGCTGTGCAGAAGATTATTAAGAATAAGGTAGGTTGCATTAGTTTTGTGTTCACAGTAAGGGTTTTAATTATTTAAAAGCATTTATTATTTCAAAGTGTTTTATGTATTTTCAGGTGATTTTACTTTTAGTTTTCAAATTTGTTAATAATAAAAGATTTTAATGGCAAAGCTGAGGTTTGGCTTTGGCATCTGTTAAAGGTTCTCTCGGCTGTACAGTGTTTGATGTCTTTAGTGGCTCAGCCACATTACCTGATTAAGTTATGCAAAACCTTTATAAGTTATGCTTTGCCCTTGTGGCTGGTAGAAACTAAAACACAGCTCTTTGACTTGTGCTCTTAGAAACATTTTTCAACATAATATAGTGAGATGGTATTTTGGTTGGGTTAGAAGGCCCTTTACACTGAGAGGATGATGTTTTCCTTCAAAGTCAAGTTAATTGCCATATGTACAAGTCCATGTGTGCACAGATGTAATGAAAACCTTACTTGCAGCAGCATCACAGGCACATACCAGCATATAAGCAGCACTCACAAGAAAAACATAAATTAAGCATAACTTATACATGATTTTAACAAAAAAGAACACAATTAGAACAAGAAAAAACGAAGTCCATTTTAGTACAAAGTGATCAAAGTGGCCATAGTGTTGCTAAACTGTGGTGATGAGGGTTTTGCTGGTTGGTTCAAGAACTGAATGGTTGAAGGGGAGTAGCTGTTCCTGAACCTGGTGGTGTGGGACTTCAGGCTTTTGTACCTCCTGCCCGATGGGAGCTGTGAGAAGATGTCACGGCCTGGATGGTGGGGATCTTTGATGATGGATGTTGCCTTGTTGAGGCAACACCTCCCGTAGATACTCCCGATGGTTGGGAAGGATGGTGCTGATATAATAAATGATAATATTAAAGTCTTAAACAAAATAGCTATTTAGATAGTTAATACATTTGTTTTATTTTTTTCAAATTCACTAGATTCAGGGAAGGTTCAATTAGTTTGGAAAATAATGATTCTAATACCTTTATTCATTAAGGGTCACAGAAAGTAGGAAACTACAGGCTAGTTAGCTTAATATCTGGCATTGAGGAAATGGTACAACTTACTATTAAAGACATTACAGCAGGACGTTCAGAAGTATTAAAAGCAATTAGACAAAATCAATATGTTTTTTTCTGAAACAGAAATCATATATGACCAATTTACGCAGTAGCAATTTGATAAGATGCCACATTCAAAGTTGTTGCAGGAAGTAAAAGCTCATGACTTTGGTGTGGATAGAAGATTGGCTAAATAAGTCCTTTCTGGTTGGCAAGAGGTAACAAGTGTGTCACAGGGATGTGGTTTCTACTTTTTCTAGTTTATGTAAATGACCGATGAAGACCCCAAAGGCCTTCATTGCTAAATTTACTGATGACATAAAGATGGGTAGGAAAATAAATTATAGTTGTAAAATAAGGATAGAGATTGATTAGGTAAATGGACAAATATTTGGCAAATGGAGAATAATGTGGGAAAGTATGAAATTGTTCGCTTTGGCAGCAAATATAAAAACGAAGCTTATTACTCAAATGATAACAGCTCTGATATGCAGAGCGATCTAGGTGGTCAAGTGCATGATTCACAAAAGGCTAATATGCAGGTCCTGCAAGTAATTAAGGAAGCTAACAAAGTGCTATTGTTTATTGAGAGGCAAATCGAATACAAAAGGAGAGTGGTTATATAGATTATGGGTGAGACCACATCTAGACTTCTGTGTGCCTCCATACAAGGCTGAAAGTAACTGTTTTGGAAGCAGGTCTGAGAAGGTTTGTAGATTAAGAGCTGGAATTGTGGCTTGTCTTACGAGGAAAGGTTGGATTGGACAGGTGTTTATCTTGTGGCATTTAGAAGCATAAGGAGGCTTAGACTGAAACATATAAGATCCTGGGCAGTGGATGTAGAGAGGACGTTTCATCTTGCGGGAGAACCTAGAGCTTGGAGTAGCTGCTTAAAACTAAAAGGTCACCCATTTCAGACCACTGAGCTGGAAATTTTTTCTCTGAGGATTGAGAGTCTCTGGAACCCTCATCCTCAAAGTATGGTGAAAACATGATCTTTGAATATTTTTAAGGTAGCATAGATAGATTCTTGATAAGCAAGAGGGTAAAACTCTACTGCGGTACGATCTGATCAGCCATGATCTTGTAGCGGTTGCTACCGCGGAATAAAACAAGACTCTACTCGGAGGATTGCCAAACAGAACTGGTTTTATTTTCCCGCCTTGCGCGGGCCCTTTAAGGGAGAATGTTCCCGCCCAAAACAACCAGCAATGACGTAAGTCCTACGTCATCAGGACTTGCCCGCGCGCGGGTTCTCCCCGTCGCTCGGAAAGACGAGGCCCGCCGCCATCTTGGGCCTCGTCGCTCCGACGCCGCGCGACCCGACTGCCGAGCCGGTTCGCCCGACTAGACGGTGAGTCGCCACAATCTTATTAAATGGAGCTGACTCAAGTTGTGAGTGGCTATCAATTCATATTATTTTGAGTTCTAAAGATCCAACGCATTCAGAGGTGTAGTTTTTGGGGTTCCATTAACTGGCATCGGTTTGCACTGACTTTTAATTGCGAGCGTTTTTGAAACAGTGATGATACATGGTACAAAAGGCAGAGGGTTGCATGGAAGTCCCTGCTCTTTCTTAAGTATGGGTTTCCTGCCTATTTACTTGTAAAAGCAGCAGGAAAAATAAGGTGGTAACCTTTAACATTATGCGACAATGTGAAAGAAATGCATGAATCATTGGGCTTTCTATATCTCTCAAAATGTTTATCTTTAATAAACATAATGGAACTGAAAATTGGCACTGATATATGAACAATATTGTATATGGTCAAAATCAATCCCTAACACTTTGGACAAAAACTTGACAGTTTTTGAAGAAAAACTATCAACTGGCATTGAAATTTGAATGCAAAGTAAAATCTTTTTTCTTGTCCCAAATTAGCTATACTAAAGGTCTAATCCAAAATTCACTACAGATTCTGTTTATCCCACTGTGTGTTTCTAACAATTGCTATTTTTGTCTTGATCTCTTCAGCTATGTAGGCAAATGGCATACATGAAGCAAATCTTTCCATTCCTGTTACTTGCTGTCATCTCCAGACCTGGTGCAACCTTGCAACCCTTCTTCCTCACCTTTGTGAGTTCCCATTGTGGACGTATACTCACCCACTGACAGACAGTGGCATGGCCACTCCTCTGTTTTAGAATCTCATCTTGGAATTGGTATTGGTGAAAAAACACAACATTTGGCACAGATTAAACTGTAAAATGCCAGATGTCTGTGTTTTCTTTGGAAAAGTTCTTTGTAGAGAGTAATATGTGGGCTCATGATGTTCTGAGAACAATCTCCCAATATTTTATTTTAATTTCACAGTTTTGGTATACAGGCCAGTTTTCATTGAGCACACTGACTTTAAATTCATTTGTGTCTTAACAGAAATCCCAGCAGCAAGAAAGCAGGCCAGTTCTCTCCAAGTTGGCCTGGTCCTCTACTGTCTTGGCCGACATTATGACAAGCCCATCCTCAACTATTCTCAATGTGCTAGCTCTAAGACAGTGGTCTAGAAATTGAACTGTGCCATTAGAGGTGCGCTGAAGTGCCGTGTGGCACACCAATGGTCATTTTGGTTGTGGGTTTGCTGGATCAGGGTTCAGTAGCACCTGAGGCCCCAGTGGCTGGGCATTGCTGTTTGCCCATTCCACACTTTCTGTTGCACGCCCTGCATAACACAAATGAAACGACAGCCAGTGTAGTCCCGAGGCCAAACCTTGGAGGTCGTAGGGGAGGGAGAGGTGGGAATCAGGTGCCCAGCTGGGGCCTGTGTTGGTTTGGATGTCAAGAGAATGGAGCCTGTGTCAGAGGAAGGTTGTGAGGTGGTCAGAAATTAGAGGGGGAGTCACAAGATCCAAGTCTGTGGGGTTGTCAGAAGGTCAGTGGACCAAGGATGAAGGGACCAAGGTGTCCAAGATATAAAAAAAGTTAAAGGGAACTGTCTTATTCAGATTCGTATTGCATGGCTGGGATCTATTCCAGGAGATTCCCTTTAAATCACACTGTTGCAAAGGGAACAGTACCACGAAAGCATGCTTGCTTTGGGCATGCCCAATAATGTGTTATCCTTGAAACAGCATTGACTGTTTTTCTGGTCAGAGTCAGGGTCAGAATCAGGTTTATTATCACTGACATATGTTATGAACTTTGTTGTTTTGCGGCAGCAGTACTGTACAAAGACATGAAATTATTATAAATTACAAAATAAATAAATAGTGCAATAAAAAAAGGAATAATGGGGTAGTGATCATGGGTTCATGGATTGTTCAGAAATCTGATGGCAGAGGGGAAGAAGCTGTTCCTAAATCATTGAGTGTGGGTTCAGGCTCCTGTACCTCCTCCCCAGTGGTAGTAATGAGAAGAGGGCGTGTCTCAGATGGTGAAGGTCCTTAGTGATGGATGCCGCCCTCTTGAAGATGTCCTCGATGGTGGGGAGGGTTGTGCCCTTGATGGAGCTGGCTGAGTCTACAACCCTCTGCAGCCTCTTGTGATGCTGTGCATTGGAACCTCATACCAGGTGGTGATGCAACCAGTCAGAATGCTCTCCACCGTACATCTATAGAAATTTGCAAGAGTCTTTGGTGATATACCGAATCTTCTCAAACTCCTGACGAAGAGGAGCCGCTGGCGTCCTCAGTGCTTCAAAGCAGCATTGCATTGGAAATGACGTCATCCCATGCTCAACTGATGCAGATACATAGAACTTAAACCTTGGAACATTTTCCTCTAGCATGATTGAGTACTGAATTTGTAGTCAACTTCAAGAATTCTTTCACCTGTAAGGTAATAGCATGAGCTGCAGGATTCGATCTAAACTACAAAATACATTTTACATTACATATTCACCTTTTGTTATGAGCTGGTGGTTGGAATTCCCTTTCACTGCCTGCACTGTGATCTGGCAGAGAAGTTCACCTGTTGGTTGTGTATCTATTTGCTTTTCAGGTCATTAATTTTCGTGAACTATGACTGGAAGTGTCCAGTTAAATTTCTAGAGAGATCGATTAGCACAAAACAGTCCCTTTGGCCCATCTAGTCCGTGCCGACCTGATCTTCTGCCTAGTCCCATTTACCTGCACCCGGACCATATCCCTCCAAACCCCTACCACCCATGTACCTACCCAAACTTCTCTTAAATGTTACAATTGAACCCATATCCACCACTTCCGCTGGCAGCTCATTCCACACTCGCACCACCCTCTGAGTGAAGAAGTTTCCCCTCAGATTCCCCTTAAATATTTCACCTTTCACTCTAAACCTATGTCCTCTGGTACTAGTCTCACCCAACCTTAGGGGAGAAACCCTGCATGCATTCACCCTATCTCTACCCCTCATAATTTTGTATACCTCTATAAGATCTCCCCTCATTCTCCTGCGCTCCAGGGAATAAAGTCCTAACCTATTCAACCTTTCTCTATAACTCAGGTCCTCAAGTCCCAGCAACATCCTTGTAAATTTTCTCTGCACTCTTTCAAGCTTATTGATATCTTTCCTATAGGTAGGTGACCAGAACTGCACACAGTACTCTAAATACGGCCTCACCAATGTCTTGTACAACTTCAACATAACATCCCAACTCCTGTACTCACTGCCCTGATTTATGAAGGCCAAAGTGCCAAAAGCTCTCTTTATGACCCAATCTACCTGTGACGCCACTTTCAAGGAACTATGGACCTGTATTCTCAGGTCCCTTTGTTCTACTACACACCTCAGTGCCCTACCATTCACTGTCTTAAGTCCTACCCTGGTTTGTCCTCCCAAAATGCATCACCTCACACTTGTCTGCATCAGCCCATTTTCCTAGCTGGTCAAGATCATGGTACAAGCTTTGATAGCCTTCCTCGCTGACCACTACACCCCCAATCTTGGCGTCATCTGCAAATTTGCTGATCCAGTTTACCACATTATCATTAATTTATAGATGATAAACAACAATGGACCCAACCCCGATCCCTGCAGCACACCACTAGTCACAGGTCTCCAGTCAGAGAGACAACCATCTACTACCACTCTCTGGCTTCTCCCGCTAAGCCAACGTTGAATCCAATTGGTTACTTCATCCTGAATGCCAAGCAACTTAACCTTCTGGACCAGCTTCCCATGTGGGATTTTGTCAAAGGCCTTGCTAAAGTCCATGTAGACAATGTCCAATGCCTTTCCCTCATTGACCTTCTTGGTAACCTCTTTGAAAAACTCTATAAGATTGGTTAGACATGACCTACCATGCACAAAGCCATGTTGACTATCCCTAATCAGTCCCGGTCTATCCAAATACTAATACAGTATATCCTGTCCCTTAGAATGCCTTCCACTAATTTACCCGCGACTGACGTCAGGCTCACCGGCCTCTAATTTCCTAGCTTACTCTTAGAGCCTTTCTTGAACAATGGAACAACATTAGCTATCCTCCAGTCCTCCGGCACCTCACCTGTGGCTATGGATATTTTAAATATCTCTGCCAGGGCCCCTGCAATTTCTGCACTAGCCTCCCACAAGGTCTGAGGGAACACCTTGTCTGGCCCTGGGGATTTATCCACCTTCATTCGTCTCAAGACAGCCAGCACCTCCGCTTCCATAACCCGGATACGGTCCATGACCTCACTACTCTTTTGCCTCAGTTCTATAGTCTCTGTGTTTGTCTCTTGAGTAAATACGGATGCAAAAAATTTATTTAAGATTTCCTCCATCTCTCTCAGCTCCATGCATAGATGACCACACTGATCTTCAAGAGGGCCAATTTTGTCCCTTGCTATGCTTTTGCTCTTAATATAGCTATAGAAAACCTTGGGATTCTCTTTCACATTGTCTGCCAGAGAAACCTTGTATCCTTTTTTTTGCCCTCCTGATTTCTCTCTTGCATTTCTTATACTCCTCAAGTGCCTCATTTGATCCCAGCTGCCTGTGCCTGATAGGTGCCACCTTTTGCTTTACCAGGGCCTTGATAACCAAGGTTCCCTAAACCTGTTAGCATTGCCTTTTATTCCAAAAGGAACATACAGATTCTGTACTCTAAATATTTCACTTTTGAAAGCCTCCCACTTACCAAGCATCTCTTTGCCGGAAAACAGCCTATCCCAATCCACACCTGCCAAATCCCTTCTGATGCCATCAAAATTGGCCTTACTCCAATTTAGAACCTCAAGCTGAGGACCAGTCCTATCCTTCTTCATAATTATCTTGACACTAATGGAGTAATGATCACTAAATCCAAAGTGCTCCCCTGCACACACTTCTGTCACCTGCCCTGTCTCGTTCCCTAAGAGGAGATCCAGTATTGTGCTCTCTCTGGTTGGGACCTCTATACACAAAATATATGTTTGTTTTGGATCAAACCCTAAAGCAAATATTGTCATCTCGTAAGTGAAAGAATACTTGAACCTAACATTACTATTAAATAACGAATGCATTAAACAGTCATGGAGAATTTTCCATGGTACTGTTTACTGTGTATTGGGAGATCACAAAGCCCCAGAACTAATAATCTGCATTAAAACTTTACATTGTAAATCTTTTCAATTCTCTACCTTAGAGGGATGTGGTTGCTCAGTCATTGAATGTACTTAAGAGAGAGAATGGTTAGTAAGATGAGATAAGATAAGATGAGGTATCTTTATTAGTCACGTACATCGAAACACACAGTAAAATACATCTTTTGTATAGAGTGTTCTGGGGACAGCCCGCAAGTGTTGCCATGCTTCCGGCGCCAATGTAGCACGCCCACAACTTCCTAACCCATACGTCTTTGGAATGTGGGAGGAAACCGGAGCAATCGGAGGAAACCCACACAGACACGGGCAGAACATACAAACTCCTTACAGACAGTGGCCGGAATTGAACCCAGGTCACTGGTGCTGTAATAGCGTTACGCTAACCGCTACACTACCGTGCCTGCCTATATTTGGAACACAAAAGGAGTATTTGGACTCGGAAGGAGTCAAGACATGCAGGGATAGTGCAGGAATGTGTAGCTGAGGCAGAACTTCAGCCAACATCATATTGAATACCAGAGCAAGCCCGATGCACAGAATTAATTAGCTCTGATACTTTTTTTTTACACGTATTTCTCATGGAATATTTGAAGAAGATTCAGTACACCTGCAAGGATTTCCACTGAAGTTAAAAAAAAACTGCCATGTAGTTATTTTTCATGCTTTTTGCTACTATGGTCATGATGGTGCTCCCCTATTGCCTTTTTCACCAAATATAAAGCATTAATTGAAAAATGTGTTCTTGCAACATGTTCTGGTCACATTTTCAGGCCAATTTGACATTTCTGCTGCTGATTCTAATCATATTTGTGGCTTCTTTGAGTAAGGCTGTTTATGGTCTGACATTTTTGAGATTATGATGCGAATTCACACCTGAACAGTTCACCTATCCTCTCAGGTGCTTCCTGGAACATGTCGACTACAACCTGCCAACGTGCACACACGTGACTGCCATCTGCTTACTCCAGCTTGACTTCTGATGTTGGATTGGCCTTGGTTCCGGAGTATAGGCACCATAGTTGAACAGTTTCTACAGCAGGCCTGCAGATGAGCTCCACTCCTGTGGGAAGCTTGTTGAAGGTGACATGCAGTGTTACCGTGAGGAAGATTGAAGAAATTATCGGGGCAATAACACCTTCACCAAACTGCCCCTCTGAACAACACCACCTACCAATAATAAAGATTCACACCAGAAAATCCTTCAGGATGCCCAGGCAGTCCGAGATGCTGCCTACCAGGCATCGTATGCACCAGAGGTCTCAGTACAATTTCCACCATTGACATTTTATTCAGGCTGCACATTGCCATTGGAATTAATGTTGCTGTCTCACGGCTCCAGAAACCCGGATTCAGTCCTGTCTGAGGTGTAAACATCCTCCTTGTGACCTCATGGGTTTTCCCTGGATGCTCCAGTTTCCACCCACACCTCAAGACCTGCCTGATAGATGGCAGGCACAGTAGTGAAGCAGTTAGCGTAACGCTATTACAGCGCCAGCGACCCGGGTTCAATTCCGACAGCTGTCTGTAAGGAGTTTGTACGTTCTCCCCGTGTCTGCGTGGGTTTCCTCCGGGTGCTCCGGTTTTCTCCCACATTCCAAAGACGTACAGGTTAGGAAGTTGTGGGCATGCTATGTTGGAGCCAGAAGCATGGCGACATTTGTGGGCTAGGGCAGCCCGCAAGGGGCAGAAGATGCATTTCACTGTGCGTTTCGATGTACATGTGACTAATAAAGAAATCTTATCTTCATTGTTCACAATAAAATAGCCTTTCATGGAATTAAGTGGCAAAAACAATCAATGGGCATGCAAAAGAGAATAAGTTGCTGAGCAACAGAGAAGTAAGGAGGGGGGAATGGGCAGATGAGGTTGTTCTGTTGCAAGGTGGCAGGGGTCGGATGGCCTCCTTCTGTGTTGGAATAAACGGTGAAATAGGCACCAACCACTTCCCATACTGTGGGAATCACCTCTCAGCAAAGGCAGCTTCGACGGTGAACTTCATCGTTGCTTTTATGCACCTGCACAGCATTTGGTCAATTGAAGAAAAGGGTGTTTGAAGACCAAAACCTCGGACTTGCACATTACTGATGGTCTACAGGGCAGCAGTGATCCCTGCTACCCAACATGCTTTTGAGACCTGAACCACCGACCGCAGGTATCTCAAAGCACTGGACTGAAACTGCCAATGCCGTCTGCACAAAATCCTGTAAATCCACTGGAAGGAAAAGTAACCCAAAATCAACGTTGTCTCCCAAACCTACACTCCCAGCATCGAGGCCTTAGTTGCACTCAGACACCTCCATTGGGCAGGCCATGTTATTCACATGTCCAACCCCAGAGATCCGAAACAAACACTCCATGTGGAGTCCAGAGTATAGTGTTGGATATAATGGCTTCCTCCACTCAGTGAGTGCTGGACTTCTCCATTCAGCAGCATGTTCATGGAGATCTGAGACTCTCAGAGGTCTCTGACCTGAACAGCCTACAAGGATTCACTCCAATGAAAAGAAACTAGTTTTAGCCTTTAAGATGTAGAAGCTGATTCTACAGTTTTGAAATAATTAGATTTGACTCTATGAAGTATGACTATCTATTGTGCCCATTCTAAAAAGCTTCTAAAATGCAGTTACTATCATAAGCAAGGAGATGCACCATCAGTAATAGATGATTTGACTACACCATTTAATGTCCATGCCCCAGCAACTCATAAATATTGTGTGTTTTTATTTATTTGCATATCTATTATCTATCAGTTATCAATATTCAACTTCTTTTGGATTACAACTTAAGGAGAAACCTATATGCAAATAAAGACTGAAAAGATATTCAATAACATGCAAGATATAGGAAAATGTAGTGTAGGAATTAATTCATATTCATTTTCTTTATATTATCGTTTTACAATTTCTCTTCCCATGCATTTCATTATCAGGTTGCTTTAGCTGGACGTGTACTCATGTATTGTTCATTAGTTGCTCCTTTGTGACTGGTGAGACAGGATTAGACATTACCGATATGATTGATATGGATCTTGCAACATGGATCGTTGCATGTTCATCTGTCGTTGTGTCTTTCTGTGGTTTGGTAGTTTGGGATTCACTCCAAAGGCAGACCCTCATTACACTCAGGGAAACGTACTGATAATCTTGCTTCTCTGCAGCATTATTCATTTACTTTGAAACAAAGAAATCTCATATATGGAGGACCTTTGAGGAAATAATAACCATTGCAGAATTGTAATACTTTTTGTTTCCTTTCATAGTGAACAAATGCTTTGAATAAAATGTATTTAAGCTTGCACTTTCTAGGGGAGAAAGTTGATGTGCCTAAAGCAGGCAGAGAGTCATTTGGCCAACTGCTTACGGCGTGGGTCTACACAGCCCAGAACAAACTTTGGTTTCAAGCTTCATGTGAGTTGTGGGTGTTTTCACTGCAGCTCACCAGTGGAGAACATCAGTGTGTTCTAGTGATTGGGGAGTGAAGACCTGGAATGAATAGTCAGTAGGCTCAGATCTTTGTGTGGGCTTCTCCAAGGTCAACAAAGAAGAAAACTGGAAATATCATAGAACATAGAACACTACAGCACAGTACAGGCCCTTCGGCCCACAGTGTTGTGTCGACATTTTATCCTGCTCTAAGATCTATCTCACCCTTCCCTCCCACATAGCCCCCTATTTTTCTATCATTCATGTGTCTACCTAAGAGTCTCTTAAATGTCCCTAATGTATCTGCCTCCACCACCTCTGCTGGCAGTGCATTCCACGCACCCACCACTCTCTGTGTAAAAAACTTACCCCTGACATCCCCCTTATATCTTCCTCCAATCACCTTAAAATTATATCCCCTCGTGTTAACCATTGTCGTCCTGGGAAAAAGTCTCCAACTGTCCACTCAATCTATGCCTCTTATCATCTTGTACACCTCTATCAAGTCACCTCTCATCCTCCTTCTCTCCAAAGAGAAAAGCCCGAGCTTGCTCAACCTATCCTTGTAAGACATGCTCTCCAATCCAGGCAACATCCTGGGAAATCTCCTCTGCACCCTCTCTAAAGCTTTCACATGCTTTCTATAATGAGGCGACCAGAACTGAATACAATACTCCAATATCCGTCTCACAATACACAATATCCTTCGCCATATTGAAAGACCGGCTGCCTTTGATGGCCTCAAGTGATATAGAACATAGAACAGTACAACACAATACAGACCCTTTGGCCCACAATGTTGTGCCGACCTTTAAACCTCGCCTAAGACCATCTAACCCACATGTCCCTCCAAATGCTTATCTAGTAATCTCTTGAATTTGACCAATGGGAGATGGGTAGGCAGTGCACCAGGCCTGAATGTGACTTCAGATAATCCTTGAGCTATCACCCCTGTGGGGCCTTCAATTGTTGGGGCACATTGTTGGGGCACGGTGGCGTAGTGGTTAACGCGACGCTATTACAGTGCCAGTGAGCAGGGTTCAATTCCCGTCGCTGTCTGTAAGGAGTTTGTACGTTCTCCTGTGTCTGCGTGGGTTTCCTCCGGGTGCTCCGGTTTCATCCCACATTCCAAAGACGTACGGGTCGGTTAATTTGGGTTTAAAATGGGCGGCACTGACTCATTGGGCCGGAAGGGCCTGTTATCACGCTGTAAATAAAATTTAAAATTTATTTTTTAATTTGATTTTTGGAGTGGGTTGCTCTGTGTGAAACATCATAGATGGTGGTATCATAAGTAACAGGGGCTGGAGTTCCTCGGGAGTCCAAGTGCAGTTTTCTGCTGCCCACACCTGACCAAGTCTTTTAACCAAATAACAGGTTCTAATGTACTTTATTAGCACTGTTTTGTTTGGCAAATAGACTGAAATAAAGGTTTGCCAAAGACATCACCTTTTGTTACCGTAGTTCTGAATCTTGTGTGCTATTTATCAATTCTTCCTGCTTCCTGTGTAAGATTGACCATTTCTTTTCATCTTCATATTTGAACCGTTCTGTAAAATTGACTTATTCACTCTTCAGAGGAGTGATAAGGTTTTTAGTTTTGCAAATACGGTGAATGATATACATAAACTAGTTCTGCATTCTAAAACCATAGGCAGCCCTGACTAAAGATCTGCATGAAGCCATTCTTTGTTTTTATTCTAAACCTTTTACAATGGGAGTAGGCCATGCAACGTTGCTGCCACTTTGTGCCTTCAGATATTGACTTGTCCCCGTACCTCAGAAAATGATTAACCGACTGGCTAGAACAGTTACTCCAATTCAGAGTGTGCATTATTTTGCTGCAGGCTTTGAAAGATGCTGAATAAATTGCATTAAAGATGCCTGATTGTGATTTATTCCCCTTCTAGCTGTAAGAAATGACAGAAACAAAAAGAAAAAGGAGACGCCAAAGCAAGAATGCTCAGAAAGCTACACAATGACAGCAGAATTAGAGGATCTAATTGAAAAGATTCGTAAAGCTCACCAGGAAACCTTCCCTTCTCTCTGCCAGCTGGGGAAATATACTACAGTAAGTATTGGGCCACGGGATGTTTGTTGCTATTAGCTGTGCATTCACATTGTTTAATTGGGTCATATGATTGAGAAGAGGTCTATATATATTAAAGATTTAATTCACTGGTGATTGTGTTAAAATCAGAAAATCTAACAATGATACTGTTTCACAGATGTGGGAGAATAAGAAACAGAAGCAGGTGCAGGACGTTCAGCTCCCTGTATCTGCTCTGCCGTACTTCCCTGCACTAGCCCCATAGCTCTTGATCACCTTAGTTTCCAAAACACTTACCTACCCCTATCCTGAAAATACACAGCAACTGAACTTCCACAGCCCCTTGGAGTTGAGAATTCTCATCTCTGTTCTGCATGACCAGTCCCTGATTTTGAGATAAAGATCTTGATTTTGGACACCCCAGGCAGGACAAACATCAACTCTGCTTCTGCCCTGTAAGACTTCTGTTCACTTCATCAGATCACCTCTCACTTCTCTAAACTAAGCTTGGTCTGCTTATGCTGCCCTCAGACAAACCTGACATCCTAGGAATCGATCTAGTGATTCTTCACTGCACCCCTTCTATCACAAGTACATCTTTCCACAGGTAGGAAGACCAGACCTGTGGCCAATATTCCAGATGTTGTCTATCCAGGACTTTACATAATTGGAGCAAAATGTCTCTACCCCCGGACTTAAATCCTCGTGCAATATAAGCTAATGTACCATTTGCTTTCTATATTGTTTGTTGAACGTACATATTAATACCCGTGACTTGTGTGCAAGGACATTCAGGTCCTTCAGAAGACCAACATCTTTAAATCTATCTATTTGAAAAATGTGCTGCATCTATCTAATTTTTTCTACAAAAATTAAGAGGATAATTATCTTGATGGGGAATTGTCCATATGGAATTGAGGTTGGAACTTGCTATGCCTGAAGAAAAGCAAATTTTCCATGGAATCTCAACTGCCTGTCAGGTGGTGTCACATGTATTACTATTAGGTGTTGGGATAGTGAAGTTCAGGAGTATTCATGCCCTTACAAGCAACAGCATCATTAAAGGGGAACTAACAATGAAAATCTCATGCAAGAATTATATCAGGAGTGACACAAAGTTCTGGAGGAATTCAGTGGGTCAGGCAGCATCTGTGGAGGGAAATGGACAGTCGACATTTTGTGTCTGGCATTTTGTGTGTTGCTCCAGATATCCAGCATCTGCAGTCCTTCTTCTGTCTCAATTATATCAGGAAGCTGGTTATTCAGATTATTTAAGATTTTTTTTTAAATTCAGCTGCTATTTCTGTTCATGAGAGTATAGTAATCTCTAATGATGGTCAGGAATCAAAAATGTCCCCGGCATTTTAAGGTGACCACTCACTGTGAACGTATTCATGTTGCTCTGCCAGGCGTGAAAATAACATTTCATCTAAGACCTTGGGTCCTCCTGCAGGCAGTTCTCGAGAAAACTGTTAAATGGGTGGCACTGCGTCATAGAGTCATAGAGTCATACAGTATGGAAACTGGCCCTTCAGCCCATCTGGTCCATGCTGACCAAGATGCCCATCCAAGCTAGTCTCATTTGCCAGTGTTTGGCCCATAACCTTCTAAACCCTTCCTTTCCATGTACCTGTCCAAGTATGTACCCGTGTGACAAGAAGTAGGTAGGGAACATGGAAAACATCTCCAGATGTGCAATGTGTGAAAGCAGGAGGTTATTGATGCCATGATGAAATTTTTCCTGTTATCCCAGTGGCTCAGAACATGAGCACTTTCAAGAGGAAGTGTTGGATACCTGCTCTCTCAGCAGTTGTCGACAGTGGAGGGAGCTTGTAGTTGCTGCCCCTGGACTGCCTTGAAGTATGTTATGTGGGAAAGTAATCAATGTGGCCTCCATCAGAAACTGAGAAAAGACTTCATGCAACAATTGTTAAAGTATTTATACTTGGAGACATCTGACATTCATTTGCATGTGATTTAAAATGCTTGGTCCAAATTCACATGTTTTGTGTACTTAAAATATCAGAGTCATAGAGTCATACTGCCATACAGCATGGAAACAGGCCCTTCGGCCCAACCTGTCCGTGCTGACTGAGGTGCCTACCTGAGCAAGTCTGCATTTGGCCCATATCCTTCAAAACCTTTCCCATCCATTAATTAATGATAACCAGCTTAGAACCCACCCTCAATCTGCACAGGCATTCAAGCCACTGCTAAACTGGCTTGTTGCTTATGTCTTTGGCAGCTGAAATAAGCACAGGCCTCATTTCAAAAATAGAAAGAGCTCTTCCACTCATTTCAGGTCAAGTCTTCTAATTTCTTTCCATTAGAAGTAGTTTGCAACTCTTTAGCATTTAAGCTAGCCCTATCCAGTGGTCCTTAAAGGATCCTCTAGAGCACATTCAATAATGGAACAAAAACATAAAAGCTCTATTGTATTCCGCAGAGTTGGAAGTTGAATTGCTTTTCCTAGCTCCATAAAGCAACTGTAGGATGCTGCTTAACCTTTTCAGCTTTATAATTCATATTCTCATTGCACTACATGAAGGAGACGTGAAGTCATAAATTACCAGTGGATTGCATTTTTGAGAACTTTCAAAATTCTAGTTGTCTGCTGCTCACCAATGAGTGGTCACATTCAGAATATGTAGGACTTGAACCTTTAGGTTTTAAACAATAAAAAGCAGATCAAAATGTAAAACTCATTTATTCGTTATGTGGCATTCAGCACGAATGTATAGACAAATGACAAATCTGCTTTGTCTGTGGGATACCTGCTCAGTGAAATGACAGTTGAGAAAAAAGGAAAGAGTTAAAAGCACATGCAGAAACGGGGGGAGAAAAGGACTGAGTGCAGGTCAATGGGACTAGCGGAATAAAGTTTCGGCACAGACTAGAAGGGCCGAATGGCCTGTTTTCTGTGCTGTAGTGTTCTGTGGTTCTATGGTTCCCTTATACAGTGAGATGGACTATGACCTCACGATCTACCTTGTTGTGACTTTGCACCTTATTGCACTGCACTTTCTCTGTAGCTGTGACACTTTACTCTGTACTGTTATTGTTTTTACCTGTACTACATCAATGCACTCTCTACTAACTCAATGTAACTGCACTGTGTAATGAATTGACCTGTATGATCAGTTTGTAAGACAAGCTTTTCACTGTACCTCGGTACAAGTGACAATAATAAACCAATTTACCAATACCAATGTGAAAGAAAAAGGTTTAGCTGAATTCATTCAGTTTGAGGCATTTAGCTCCAGAGCACCGAGCAAAACTTCTATGAATGGTCTCCAGTATTCAACCAGTATTTGACCAAGCACCTACAAAATCATCATGTAGTTTGGAGAATCAATCCACAGACATTTCATATCAGCCTATGACTTTGATATTTTGATTTAGTTGCACTAAATGGGTCCAACACTTGCAACGTTAAATATAATCTGTGGCCAATTTGTTAACCTGTGCATTTCCTGCTGAATTTGCTAAAATACTCTTTCTATTTTTATTTAGTCAGTAAATTTTGGTAGTTTGCCCAGTTGAAGTTGTATAAGACATTGGTGAGGCCAAATTTAGAGTATTGTGTGCAATTCTGGTCACCTACTTACAGGAAAAATTCAATAAGCTTGAAAGAGTGCAGAGAAAATGTACACAGATGTTGCCAGGACTTGAGGATCTGACTTATAGGGAAAGGTTGAATAGGTTAGGACTTTATTCCCTGGAGCGAAGAGAATGAGGGGAGATCTTACAGAGGTATACAGGGTATAGGCAGGCACGGTAGTGTAGCGGTTAGCGTAACGCTATTACAGCGCCAGCGACCCGGGTTCAATTTCTGCCACTGTCTGTAAGGAGTTTGTACGTTCTCCCCATGTCTGCGTGGGTTTCCTCCGGGTGCCCTGGTTTCCTCCCACATTCCAAAGATGTACGGGTTAGGAAGTTGTGGGCGTGCTATGTTGGTGCCGGAAGCGTGGCGACACTTGCGGGCTGCCCCCAGAACACTCTACGCAAAAAGATGCATTTCACTGTGTGTTTCGATGTACATATAACTAACAAAGATATCTTATCTTAGGGTGAACGTATTGCAGGCTTTTTCCCCTCAGGTTGGGTGAGACTAGAACCAGAGGTCATAAGTTTAGGGTGAAAAGTGAAATATTTAAGGGGAATCTGAGGGGAAAGTTCTTCACTTAGAAGGTGGTGCGAGTGTGGAACGAGCTACCAGTGGAAGTGGTAGCTGCAGGTTTGATTGTAACATTTAAGGGAGGTTTGGATAGGTACATGGATGAGAGAGGTATGGAGGGATATGGTCTGGGTGCAGGTAGATGGGACTTGGCAGAAAACCTACCCAGATAAGTGTGAAGTTGTTCATTTTGGTAGGTCAAATATGATGGCAGAATATAGTATTAATGGTAAGACTCTTGGCAGTGTGGAGGATCAGAGGGATCTTGGGGTCCGAGTCCATAGGACGCTCAAAGCAGCTGCACAGGTTGACCCTGTGGTTAAGAAGGAATACGGTGTATTGTCCTTCATCAATCGTGGAATTGAATTTAGGAGCCAAGAGGTATTGTTGCAGCTATACAGGACCCTGGTCAGACCCCACTTGGAGTACTGTGCTCAGTTCTGGTCGCCATAAAAATAGTGCAGAGGTGATTTACAAGGATGCTGCCTGGATTGCAGAGCATGCCTTATGAAAACAGGTTGAGTGAATTCGGCCTTTTCTCCTTGGAGCGACGGAGGATGAGGGGGGACCTGATAGAGGTGTATAAGATGATTAGAGGCATTGATCATGTGGATAGTCAGAGGCTTTTTCCAAGGGCTGAAATGGTGGCCACAAGAGGACACAGGTTTAAGGTGCTGGGGAGTAGGTATAGAGGAGATGTCAGAGGTAAGTTTTTTACTCAGAGAGTGGTGAGTGCGTGGAATGGGCTGCCAGCAATGGTGATGGAGGTGGATACAATATGGTCTTTTAGGAGACTTTTGGATAAGTACATGGAGCTGAGAAAAATGGAGGGCTATGGGTCTCTAAGGTAGGGAGATGTTCGGCACAGCTTTGTGGGCCGAAGGGCCTGAATTGTGCTGTAGGTTTTCTATGTTCTAAAACCAAGCTGGCATGGACTAGATGGGCCGAAGGGCCTGTTTCTGTGCTGCAGTACTCTATGACTCTATGACTAGTCCCAAAACCTAATCATTGAGAAATGTGATGCTGACATTAACTCTGGGTTCACCGTTGCTTAATCCTTCCAGTCAGATGGTTGCAGCATAATCATCGCTCTCAGTCTTTAAGCTAATTGTCCATCTGTTTCTCATTTTCTCCCATAGCCTATGTTTTCCTGACCCACACGAAAAATGATCCAAGTTAAAATCAACCACATTATGGGACAGACAATGGTATTAATGAGGTTTAAAACTTTGGGATCAAACTTTTGGAATGAATTACATTTACATGTGCCGTAGATCTCACCAACAACAGGAAAGTAAGTTGAGCACCATACAATTCTAGGGAACAGTTTACTGCAGAAGGCCTCTTTAATAAAGAGAAATTCCAGATTTTTGGGAGGTTTTTTACAATTTTGCTTTGGCTTTGTTGCATAATTTTCCATGTACAGGTTGGCTTTGCTAGTTATATCATATAAACTGGTGAACAACTCCCGCAAAATATTTCCTAAAGCTGGCACTAACCAAGGACCTGCACTCATTAAAACCAATCTCTTTGATCAAACATTTATTCATCTCTCTTGATAATTCCTTTTGTGGATCTGTGTCAATTTTCTTCTATTAGCACTCCTACAAAGCACTTAGTGATGCTTTGTTACATTAAAGGTATGTATAAAGATATGCAGGCAATACAGCATTTAGTGCTGCTGTCTCATGGCTCCAGAGAGCCGGGATTGAACCTGACATTGGGTGTTGTCTGTGTGGAGTTTCATCAGTTTCCCTGGCTGCCTGGGTCTTCTAGTTTCCTCCCACCTTCCAAAGATGTGCTGGTAGTTTAATTGACTACTGTAAATTACACCTTAATGTGGGCTGATGGCAAAAAGAATCTAAGTGCAGTTGATAGGCATATGAGAGAGAATAAGCTGCAGGTCTACGTGGAAAGTAATGAATGAGACTGATGGGATTGCTTTGCTTGGTACTGGTGTGGACCTGATAGACCAAATAGCCTCCTTCTACGTTGTAATGAGTATGTTTATGCTGTTGCTCTTGTCTCTTTATGATATTTGGACTCCATTAGAAGAACGTGAACTTAGGATGCAATTTGGGGAGCTTAGAAGCTTTGGGAAAGATTTGATAGAAGTTTTCAAATATTAAGGGGAATTGATTGACAAGAATGAATGAGATCTTTCTGCTGGTTGGTTAGCCTTGAGCCAATGAACATAGTCTCCAAATTAGAACCAGTCCTTTCAGAAGTGAAATTATGAAACACTTACATACAAGGGAGAGAAGTTTGGTGTCTTTCTTCCTAAAGGAATAATGATGCCAACTTAAATAAGATAAGATTTCTTTATTAGTCACAAGTACATCGAAACACACAGTGAAATGCATCTTTTGCGTAGAGTGTTCTAGGTTAAATGTTAAATGTGCCGTTAAATGTTAATTTTGTATCTATAAAATTGATATACTTTTGTTAACAGAGATATTAAGGGATATTGGTATGATTTTAGAATTAGGTCACAGACCAAATATGATTGCGTTGAATGGCAGGACTGGTCCTATGTTCTTTCCAAGAAATACCTGCATATCTTGCTATCTGTAATGTAAAGTGTTATGCTTGTCCTGTGGTAAGGAGGCAACATGGGTGAGAAGGCATAACTCTTTGGGTCTGGTACAGTTCCCTGAAAAATGATGTGAGTCAGACAATGATCCTATTCACTCAAAGCATCCTACAAGTGTCTACGTACAGCAGTGACTGTAATGCAGGATATAGCCATGATCCCTTCAATTTGCATCATCCCTTGATTATTTGGAGGAGAATAAACCTCACCACCGAGCAGTATCTTAGCATCGATATCTTCGCATCTGATTGCTGTCCGTTAGTTCCACCCTCACCAACCTGAAAAGTGTACTGCATGCAGTTTAAGTGCAATAAAAAAGCTTGTTCAGCAGAGCAATGGCTCTGCACAAAACTTCATGTAGTAACTTGCAGTGTGCACAGTAACTCCCAACTTGGTTTTGCATAACCTGATTCCACTGTATACAGAATAGTTCCCCTAACCTTCCTTTCAATACTCCCTTTATTTGCACCCAGATATTTTGATGGCATAGGTTTGGTTCAGTGTTCCTCCAATATCCAGCAGGTACACCCCACTCTTCAAGTTCAGACAAGCACCGTCGCCCACATGTCTCCACGTTACCATTGTGAAAATCTTTCTCCAATTTTATGCACAATTGGTTTGACTTTTTGCAAAAGAATAAGCATAAGTGGGCGTAGGAATTTGAGTTATTTTGGCACATCTATTTTGTTTAGTTACTTTAACCGCACCCACTACAATGCTCAGTCTTAGGCTAGGCTGGAATTCACCATCTCAGAGGGGACAAGGGCCAGATAAATCAGCAGTGGAAAGGTTTTCACTGAGTTTTCCGTTGATGACACATGCTCTCTTTTTTAACTTAACTGTTTTGACAAAAACTTGAATTTCATTTGGGTGAGAACTAATAAAAATCATTAGTGTGTTAATATTTTTGATGATTTTGTAAGACTGATTATAATATGAAAGTTTAAAACTTTGCAAGTTTAAAAAAAAATTACCCTGAAAATATGAATTTGCTAATATTGATAATCTATTTGATGTATTGTTCAAATGTACCTATTTTTGTAAACTAACCTTTCAAAGGTAAAATGCTGACTTTATACAATCTGGAGGCTATAGAATTGACTTTTCTGACTATTTTGCTAGCACAAATGTTTTTCAATAATTGATTTACCAGCTAATATCTCATTCAACTTCACTTCATTCTCTCCCATGATATGACTTCAATGCAGGAATGACAAATTCCTTCCTTACTAGAAAGTCCATTCCCTTCAAAAGATCTGCTTCAGTCCTTTATATATCTGCATTAATGCCCAATATCTCACTCCCAAATCTGCTCTCTCTCAGTTACTGGTGGATTAAGCACTGAGAGCTCACAGTAAATATTTAATTAGGGGTCACCTGGAAAGATTCATTTAATATGATCTAAGTGCAAAATTAACATTGCTGCCCTCTACCTATATTTACATTCATCGCTGCAGACCTACTTCATCGACGAGGCCAAATGGAGAAGTGTGTTATAAGAGAAGCAAATTAGAGCTAATTTTTAAATGACTGTTGAGGTAAATTAGAAAATAAACTTTCCTTTGTAATTCATCCATTTTGGAGTTCTTGTCACATGCTTTTCCTCTGCATAGTAGACTGGGTGAGTGTTATTTTTCAATGAATTTAGTATTATTCCTTGTTGTCTATCACAGTACAGCCTCTTAGCATCACAAAATATCTCTTTGTTCTATCATGTGATGCAAAGCCACATGGAAAAATTGGCAACCATAATGGTAGGAATAGTCATTGGGAATGTGTTCAAAGCAGTGACCGGATGACTGTGTGAACTGCTGGAGTTTCACTTTTGCAGTTTGATGCAGTTGATGCAGATGCCCACAACCCTTTCTAGTAAGTGCAGCTGCATAAGGCATTCCTGCCCATCCGGTATTCTGTGTTATTTATTTTAAAACAGGATCTGGTTAACTAAACAGTCCTTTTATGATTTACGCATCCTAGTTGTCCTGATACAGTGTTATGGGAAAGCTGGTAGTGTTGAAGGCAAAAGAACCCAATTTTAAACACTGGGTGTTTACAAGAGCTGAGAGCCAGGACATATCTGCTGAACTACGTTTATATTGGAAATACCTCATTGGCACTAACACATGTTTTATGTTAGCATTCTCTATGGCTCTGACATAATCATATTGACGTAATTTATCAAGGTGCTGGCTAGATAAATAATTTAAAACTTAATGTACTTTCTCTTTAGTTTTTGTTTGTATTTTTTGTTTATTCATTGAATTTAAGGAAACAGTTTCATACATCGTTGGTATTTAGTTTTAGAAAACCTTAACAGAGTTGATACTCCATTAATGAATAAAAATGAATCACCTCTACTTTCAGTTCTTCAATTATCTGTTTATTCTGCAGCACATTTAGTTTTAACTTATCTGTAACTATTAATGGACATTACCATATATTCAAAGTGGTGTTAAGTGTTTGGGCCTGAGAATATGACAACATCCCTCAGTTTAGTCCCAACTATGGGTGGAAACCACAACGCAGAAAGTATTTTCCCATAGAGCTAAGGGATAATTGCAAGGGCATCAACCCAAGCCATTCTAACAATCTCTTAGCCTCTGGTTACAGAGCTGCTTTGACAGTGGCCTGGGAACTGGAAATTAACCTGCATAATTAACCACCTGCTAATCTTTTCAACATTGGACAGTTCAGCAGAAGTTAAAGGAAAACTTCAGTGCTATTTTGCAAAGATTTTACAAGTTCTTAAGCACAAATTGGTTCTCATGGCATTGGCTTCCTCCAAAAAGTCAAAAAAGGGACTGATGAAATCTCCAGCTTCTGAGGATGTTCTCAAGTTAATAAATAATGCAGGGCATTAAAGAGAAGTAACTATAGTCCACAACACTTTAATTGTTTCAAACCCACACATGTAGAAGGAATTTTCCATGCCCTTATCATCAGTGAAGCCTTGCATGCAGAGGACTGTATCATACATTGATAGCCATTTTCCATTAATGGCAATGCATAGCAAAATGCAGGTTGTTGACTCAATGGGAACAATTCTGACTTTTTCTGATAGTATAATCCTGGTTATTTGATCAGCCACCTGTCTTACATCTCTTCAACTCTCAGTTTCATTGACCTCATATATACTGCTGGCCAAAATCAAAATTACTCGCCATTGTTTTTCTTTCTGTTATTGGGATCATTTTTAAAACTTATTAAGTGAATCTTTTTCTTCCCAAACCAGCAAATGACGGCACGGTAGTGTAGCAGTTAGCGTGACACTATTACAGCGCCAGCGACCCGGGTTCAATTTCTGCCACTGTCTGTAAGGAGTTTGTACGTTCTCCCCATGTCTGCGTGGGTTTCCTCCGGATGCTCCGGTTTCCTCCCACATTCCAAAAGATGTACGGGATAGGAGCTGTGGGCATGCTATGTTGGCGCTGGGAGAGCGGCGACACTTGCGGGCTGCCCCCAGCACATTCTCAGTAACACAGAAAGATGCACTTCACTGTGTGTTTCGATGTACATGTGACTAATAAATAAATATCAAATGCCAGAGATGTTCAAAAATACACAATTCAGACTGCCTGATCCATTTGACCATGGATGTGATCCATGTAAATAAAGTTATCTCCTACTGACTTCTCAGTCTTTTAGTGGCCAATATCAGATTCACAAATTCCCTCTAGTCAAGTAACAAGAAGACTGAAGCATTGTCTTTGATCCACAACACAATCTCTATTCTTTAGTCATTGGCTCCAGCTCTCTTTCCGGTCACTGTCTAAAATTAAGCCTGATTGTTCATTACCTTAGTAACATGTTTAACATGCAAATCAGCTTTGAATTGCATACCCCCACCTTTTTCACTCCCACTGCCTACTGCCATCTCCGTAATCTTGCCTGAATTCTTCCCACTTCAAATCATCTGTACTAAAATTTACTTTTGTTCCTTAATTACCTCCAGACTTGACTCACACAGCACACTCCTACAACTCTCTTATGTTTCCTTTGATAAACTTAAGATCATGCAGAACACAAAATCAAATCCTAATTCACACCAAGTCCTGTTCAACTATCTCCCCTCTGCTTAATCATTGTATTGACTCTCAGCTAAGCAGTGGGATGGTTGGGCAGTTAAGTGAAACCTCACCCTCTGTCACATTTTAAAATCAGCAGATTGGCTTAGTTTAAATAAATTATATTCATGGTTTTTTCCATTATACCAGAGCTGCTTTTCCCACCCCTTCCTCTGATGTGCAACTAAGAAGTCACAGTGTGTACCAATGTCATGGTAATAAGATGATGTCCATCCCCAACCCCACTCCACCCTTGACATTCTGGTATGGGCAGGAAGAGGGATCTTCTGCACTTCCACTGAAGGAGTTGGCCTTAGTAGCGTGGGCCAAATTTTTAAATTGGTTTATTATTGTCACATGTACCGAGTTACAGTGAAAAACTTGTCTTGCATACCATCCATGCAGGTCAATTCATTACAACAGTGCATTGAGGTAGTACAGGGTAAAACAATAGCAGAAAGCAGAATAAAGTGTTACAGTTACAGAGAAAGTGCAGTGCAGGTAGACAATAAGGTGCAAGGTCATAAAGAGGTAAATTGTGAGGTCAAGAATCCATCTGATCGTACTAGGGGACTGTTCAATAGTCCTATAATAACAGCGGGGTAGAAGCTGTCTTGAGCCTGGTGATAAGTGCTTTCAGGCTTTTGTATCTTCTGCCCGATGGGAGAGGGGAGAAGAGAGAATGTCCGGGGTGGGTGGGGTCTTTGATTATGCTGGCTGCTTTACAGGGGCAGCGAGAGGTGTAGACAGAGTCCACAGAGGGGAGGCTAATTTCTGTGATGTGCTGAGCTGTGTCCACAACTCTGTGCAGTTTCTTGTGGTCACGGGCAGAGCAGTTGCCTTGGAGAATTCTGCCTCAATCCCAGTGGCTTCTTCTCACCAGCAATAGGCTGCAACCTTCACTCGTCACTTTGGAATTTTTGGCCTGTCTTTGCAGTGATTGACAATCTCAGTCCATCACTTAATAGTGTATCAAAGTACAGTGGGAAAAGCAGATGTTTTGATTGTCAGACATTAAGTTGTTTTGCAGAACTTCACTGCCAATTTGTTCTGATTTACTTGTTAATATTCACCCCATTGCCCTATGAATTTGTACATGATCTGTTATAAAAAACTGTGCAACTGATTTGACTTTGAGCTCCATATAGTGCTCGATATTGAACACTCAAGAATATAAAATGGCTGGAAAGAAAAGCAGCTTTTATTTCATGCATGAATTATTTTACTGATATCGGTGAGTACCAACCAAAACATTGTAGTTAGTGGATGAGAGGGGAAGCTTCAATAGTTTTGAAAGGGTGGATATCTGTGAAGGAGAAATCCAGGATACAGAAGTGCAGTTGCAGCCTCAGAGGTGCTTTGATATTGATTTAAATACTGACCTTACAAAGCAATATATATTTTCAATTCACTGGTGTAACCATTCCGCCCTGGGTATTACATGGTGCTTCATGGCTACTATCAACTGCCATATTTGGTAAAGGAATCAAAATATGAAGAAGATATTATGGTAAATTTATCTTTGTGGTTTAGGTGGTAATCTGAAAGAATGGATTAACCATACATTATGAATCCTGCCCCGTAATCATTCCAAAGAAACAATGGAATGATAAATCGGTTGATTCTGTAATGGGTGCTGAGCTTCTCCAGATCATTAGTCATGCAGTAAAGATTCAAAATAGCTCCATAAAATTAACCACACACACAGGAAACACTTTGGAAGATCACAATCATTTTATGGGGAGCTTTTCATAACACTTTAACCTTTCTTTCAGATTTAAAGAAGTTGTTTTACTCTATTAACTATCTGCAGCCAGCAGGTGTCAGAAGGCTGATTGTGGCTGGGTGGGGTTGGCTCCAATCACACCTTGAGAGCCAAGATGTTGAGCATCAGGGCTGGGGGAATTGGTGGGTGAGAAGGGTTATCAAGAGCTTGGGGGTTGGTGAGGATAGGCACAATGGATTGACATCTTTAGGGGTAGGCTTAGGTACAGGTGGGGTGGGGGATTGGGGACTTCCAAAAAGAGTCAGTAAGTAAATAGTTTAGAGGGGACCCACCTAAGTTGATTTTCCAGGGCCACGTTGGGACCGGCTCAGGGTGGTCCTTCTAAATCAGCACAATTAAAATCTGAGTGTTCTAGTAGTTCCCAGTGGCAGGTGTACTTTGCCACAATGTGGCCTGGTTCCTCAGACAAAGCTCTAAAGGAGCTTTGCTTGGTGAATGACCTTGTTTTACATGCAGCTGATATAGGAGTTAAATCATTGGCCCAAGCTGATGCATGATCAGAAGTGCCTGGTCAAATTTCCAGGTTGGCAAGATTTGACCGACAGATAACCCCAGTGCCATTCAGCTCCAGAAATGAACAATTTTCATCACCTAACATTGCATCCAATCCCACCCCCACACCTGCCCCCTGTCCACCCCCCAGTTCCCGGAGCATCTATCAGGTTCCTAAGCAGCTCCTGACTGATCTCCCAGTCAGTTATCTCACCACTGATCTCCACCTCCATCTCACCAGCAATCTTCCATCCCAACCCTCCGCCAATCACTGACTCCTAGCAGCCAATCACAATCCCAGTAGTCCCCCAATCCCTATCGATGATCCTGCCTGATCTTCCTGTTTCTGTTCTCAACCCCTGTTGACTGACGTCACTTCCGACTTCAATGACCCTGGGCTTCGCACCCCTGAAATTCCTGCCCTCCCACCACATGTGCAGCCTGGACCTGCTCTTTCCTGATTCCCTGCAATTTGCAACATGGAAGGCCGACTTTGCTCTGGCATGCCACAAACAGGACACATTGATCTGCTGCGCACCATCCCATTTACTCATATGTCTTACGAGTTTCAATTGATGAGGCCAGAGTCCTAAGAAAATGCTGACAATGAAACCCCCCCAAACTAGTTCAACTTTTGAATTTCCTCAGCTCAGTGGGTATGCTGCAGTTAAAGTCAAAGTGGAGTTTATTGTCAGATGCATAAGTCCATGTGTGCACGGGTGCAATGAAAACCTTATTTGCAGCAGCATCACAGGCACATAGCATCATATAAGCAGCATTCACAAGAAAAACATAAATTATGCATATTTTTACAAGAAAGAGCACAATTAGAACAAAAAAAAGTCCATCTTAGTCCAAAGAGAGCATAGTGTGGCTAAAATGTAGTGATTAGGGTTTTGCCGGTTGGTTCAAGAACCGAATGGTTGAAGAGAAGTAGCTGTTCCTGAACCTGGTGGTGTGGGGACTTCAGGCTTCTGTACCTCCTGCCCGATGGGAGCTGCGAGAAGACGGTGGATGGAGCTTTGGACCATGTTTGGAAGACCACTGACCAAGGATGGAAAGATACGCAGCGTGCTGTGATGAAGGAGAAAATGAAGCCTGATCACCTCCTTCAAGATGGGCATCTTCTATGTAAGAAAATGAGGAAAATAAGAGCAAGGGTGAAATCATTTTGTTTTACCACTGCTTTAAATACCAGCAGTTAAAGATTGAAGAGGAAAGAAACAAAGCGACAAATTGACACCTATATGCCCAGCAAAGAAAAAGGCCAGTTAAAGTGATGGTTACTGTGGCCACTTTGGTTCCCATCCTATCCCAGACATTCCTTCTATTCTTTCTCTTCCTCCCTCTTCATAACCTGTTTCGCAACCTGCTTTCATAAGGCACGCTCCCCAATCCAGGCAGCGACCTTGTAAATCTCCTCTGCACCCTCTCTATGGCTTCCATGTCCTTCCTGTAGTGAGGTGACCAGAACTGAGCACATTACTCCAGGTGGGGTCTGATCCGGGTCCTATGGCAGGCACGGCGGCGTAGCGGTTAGCGTAACGCTATTACAGCGCCGACGACCCAGGTTCAATTCCGGCCGCTGTCTGTGAGGAGTTTGTATGTTCTGCCCGTGTCAGCGTGGGTTTCCTCCGGGTGCTCCGGTTTCCTCCCACATTCCAAAAGACGTACGGGTTAGGAAGTTGTGGGCATGCTGTATTGGCGCCGGAAGCGTGGCAACATTTGCGGGCTGCCCCCGGAACGTTCTACGCAAAGGTGCGATTCACTGTATGTTTCGATGTACATGTGACTAATAAAGAAATCTTATCTTTCACTACAACTTAACGGACACTTGTTTTCTCACTTTTCCAGTTCTGATGACGAATCACTGACCTAAGATGTTGCCTCTACTCCTCTCCTCACTGATGCTGTCTGACCTGCTGAATGCTTGTGACATTTTCTGTTGATGTTCCAGCTTTCTAGCATCTGCTTTTTTTTATTAGTTCCATTTTTTCTGTCGACTGTAGGGTGGAGCTCACCTTCAGACTCTTTGTCTTGCTTGTGACCAAGCCCCTTCTGCATTTGATGCTATGAAAGTTATTGAGGCACAGAAATGGTCCCGTTGACCCACTGCGTCCATATTGATCTCTTTGCCTAATTATGCTAATCCCATTTGCCCGCATTGTGTGTATATCCCTCAATGCCCTGCCCATTCAAGTGCCTGTCTAAAAGCTCTTAAAAGTAGTGATTGCATCCGATTCTCTGTGTAAAAACTTTCCCCTCTGATCCACTTTAAAACTCCTCCCTCTCACCTTAAACCTAGGCTCCCATGTTGTTCATATCCCTGCCATATTTCTTGATTTTCCCCTCTTCTGTCCCATTTGGTGATACAATCCTGCAAATCTGTGTTTATATTAAAGTAGGAGGGGCGTTTGTGCTGCGGCTTCCTAAAATAGTATTGGTGTGTTCAGCGATCGATTGACTAAGATAGTATTCAACTAAACACTGGCTGTAACAAATGGGATTAGCCTCACAGTGCAACTCTAAGGACTTGTATTTCAATGATCTAGCTATACCAGAATTCTACTTGCCCCTCTGAATCTTACCCACATGTCTTGATATTAAGAACTGAGAGTAAATTGCTATTATTGAGTCATTTGCAGAAGCTCCTAAACTTTGCTAAGTCTTTTTTGTCTGATGAACCCGCTGCCTCTGCTGTATACTTATGCCACTCATTCATTCCTTGCAGTATATCTGCATCCTGGGAGGAAACAGTTGAAGACAATGGCAGATATAGAGAGTAATACTCAATTTTTGGATGGAGAGTTAAAAGTTGCTGAGCAGAATAGATTTTCTGGCAAAATGAGGAAACTGAATTTCTTAGAGCAAATAAGGAGATTCGGGAGTTCCATCTGAGATTAGAAGAGATAGCAAGACCAAGAATACCAGTATTATTTCTATGTTGCATGTTGAAATTAGAAACCTACTATTAAATTAAACAAGCCTGCCAATCCCCTGTGAAGTTATAGTTCTTTAAAGCTAACTATTTAAAACATAATCAATTTAGCCTTTCAATAGGAAAGTTGAATTGAATTTAATACCAAAAATACTTACCCTTTCGATGGCCTACGGCTCTGGGGAATTAAAGGCTCCATAAACCAGCTTTTATTGAACTCACAGTAATGTTGAACATACCACAATATTATCCACAGTAGCTTTATTATCCACGGAACTAAAATGAATTCTGGAAAAACAATTGTGAATAAAAATAACAAATTTTAAACATCTGGTCATACAACTTCATCATTTCTCCAATTTCTTCTTATTATTTTATTAGCTTTGCTTTACTTTTATTTCAGACCGATATACTAGATTATGTAATTTACATATTTTGTTGCTCTCTCGTTTTTTTTCTGTTTGCCTCTGCAATGTGAAAAATTAACATCTGGAATTTGGAGCCAACAAAGAGGCCAACATTTAAAAGCATTTTTTAGCATCAAGCCCAACAAACCATGTTAACAGATTCATGCCTCTGACAGTTTAATCATACCCAGATGAGATAACATATCTCAGATCTCCTCAGTGTTAAATACTCAAATGACAAGGAAAGGAGTTTGTAATTCTGCGTAAAACATCACTCGGAGCAGATAAAAGATAATGCACAGTGCTGTCCTTTCTTATTCATTTTTGTTGACAAGGTCAGCCTTCCTTGCCCTCCCCTAATTGCCCTTGGAGCAATAGAGGTGGTGGTGAGCTGCCTTCTTGAACCTTGAAGTTACACCCACAGTGCTGTTGGGTAAGGCATTCCAGGACTTAAACTCAGTGACAGCGAAGGACTGGCAATGTATTTCCAAATCAGGAAATAGTTTGTGGTTTGGGGAACCTGCAGTAGTGGTGTTCCCACGCATCTAATGCCCTTATTTTCCTTATTGGTAGTGGTCATGTGTTTGGGAGATGTTGTTGGCATAATGTAGGTGAATAACTGCTGTGTATCTTGTTGACAGCACACACAGCAGCCAGTAATGGAGGGAATGAATGTTTAGGACAGTGGATGCAATGCCAATTGAGCAGGCTGCCTTGTCTGGATAGTGTTGAGGTCCATGTGAATGTTGGAACTGCACACTTCCAGGCAAGTAGAGAGTACTGCACAACACTCCTTACTTGTGTCTTATAGATGGTAGAAAGGCTTTGGGGTGGCAGAAAATGAGCCTCTGACCTGTTCTTTAGCCACAGTGGCTGATCCAGCTCAGTTTCTGGTCAATAGTGTCCTCCAGGAGATTTATGGTGGGGCACTCAGTGATGGGAATGCCATTGAATGTCAAGTGCAGGTGGTTAAACTTTTTCTTATTGGAGAAGGTTACTGGCACTTTTGTGATGCAAATGTTATTTGCCAATCAGCCCATGCCTGAGATATTTCTTTGCGTATCAGTTTAGGACTTTTTATTTAGGATCTATCTCTTGCTTGGCAATAGAGGAACAGTAAATAAATTATTAGACAAAGGCAGCTCATACATAAAGGATTAACTGCCTTGCCATTGTAATATGCAAAACTTGCACAAGGAAGTAGATGACATGACATTTACTATATATAGCTCACGTTTCAAAAGCCTCTTCTATAATGAATTTTCCAAATGAAATTTTCTAAGGAGCTTTAAAAACCTGTTTTCTACTGGAGTACAGATACATGCGTTGTGTTTAGATTTTAAACAATGTAATAGCTTCCCACAGATGGACAATTTAAAAAAGCTGTTTTCAATTTTTGAAAGCAATGTGAAAATTGTTGGTATTGGAAAAAAAAACACATGGCTACGTGCTCATCTGGCAGTAGCTTCTTGTCCCTGCCCTTGTTTGCCATAGTCAAAACAATCAATGCAGGCATTCTGCTAAATAACAGGAATTACTGCAGTGGCCAAGCACGTTCTGCTCCCTCAGGGTTTCTGCTGTATACTGGATTCTGTTTCTGATAAGAGTCAGCTGGTGGCAAGCATCAGAAACTTGCTTCAAATCTCATGCTTTCCAAAACAGCTCAGAGTTATTTTTCAGATCACATTATAAGCTCCAGGTCAGCTGACAATGGCAGTACTGCATTAACATCGCTTGGGTTCACAAGCTCCACTGAAACAGATCCTTTCGAATCCCAGGCAGGAACTTTGCCTTGCACAACATAATCCTGTGCACACCTTATTGAACTGTCATTGAGACAATGTACCGAGGAATTCATAATAACTCTTACAACCAGGCAAATGCTGCTGAAGTTCGATTGTTAATCCCATGTTCTTTTAACAACTTTCTGACAATCTCTTGTGCTTCTGTGACTCATTCTATTAAAGATAACCAAGAACTACTAGTGTAGTTCAGGAACAGAAAGTTCAGAGCAACTCTGATCGTAGGGTTGGAGGGTGGAAGGGGAGTCTTGAATTATGGGCAGTTGAGGCTGGCTGGGGTGGGGTTGGGTAAGAGCACTGGAAAAACCTCAGAGTGTCAGAACCGTTGAAGGATAAGTGTGGGGTGAAGAATTGGTTCATCAAGAGGATTAAGTGAGGTAAGGAAATTACTTTACAGGGATTTATTTTAGTTAATTGGTAAATTGGTTTATTATTGTCACATAAACCAAGGTACAGTGAAAAATTTGTCTTGCATACAGTCCATATAGATTATTTCATTACAACAGTGCATTGAGGTAGTACAGGGTAAAACAATAACAGAATGCAGAATAAAGTGTTACAGCTACAGAGAAAGTGCAGTGCAGGCAGACAATAAGGTGCAAGGTCATAATGAGGAAGGTTGTGAGATCAAAAGTCCATCTTATTGTACTAAGGGACAGTTCAATAGTCTTATAATAGCAGGACAGAAGCTGTCCTTGAGCCTGGTGGTACGTACTTTCAGGCTTTTGTATCTTCTACCTGATGGGAGAGGGGAGAAGAGAGAATGTCTGGAGTGAGTGGGGTCTTTGATTATGTTGGCTGCTTTACTGAGGCGGCGAGAAGTGTAGACAGAGTCCATGGAGGGGAGGCTGATTTCCGTGATGGTCTGAGCTGTGTGCATAACCCCCTGCTGTTCCTTGCGGTCCTGGGCAGAGCAGTTGCCGTACCAAGCCGCAATGCATCTGGATAGGATGCTTTCTGTGGTGTATCGATAAAAATTGGTGAGGTTCAAAGGGGACAAGCCAAATTTCTTTAGCCTCCTGAGGAAGTAGCAAAACATGCTTATCTCAAATTTCCTTGCTGGAGCTTTACTCCAAAAGGAGCACTGCACAGGAAATGACATCCTCCCATGAGTGTGTGATGCAGAAGTTGTATCACTCAAGCATGGATGTCTCCGTCCTGGACAAGCCACATTGATTTACTGCCATGACATGAAACAACTGAGGAACTCAATGTTACACATTTAAATTTCTCTGCCCCTTGAGAACATCTGAAAATATGTTAGTGTATCCAGGAGGGCAAGTAAAGCACTAAACCAACACTTAACAAACATCTGCACAATGATTCCCTTTCACCAATTTGTAGCAACATTGCATTTGCATCCTAGTTAAAGAAAGATATCACAAGGCACTTCACAACGTAGGGCTTGGAGGGATATGGGCCGAATGCAGGAAGTTGGGACTAGCTGGGTGGGCACCGTGGTCGGCATGGACTGGTTGGGCCGAAGGGCCTGTATCCGTGCTGTATTGCTCTGTGACTCAGTGACTCTATGACTAAAGCAGTAAGAGAAACAGGTGCTGAGCCAATGAATAAGTGGTAAGCAAAAGCTTGGCCAAAGAGATGAGCTTAGAGTAGGGGAAAAAGGTGGAAGTCAGATAGACCGCACAGTTGCAGGTGGGTACAGGAAAGAAAACTGTTTCCCTGATGCAATACAGCATGCTCTTCTGTGGCTGGAGTCAGACACATTACTGGCTCTGACCAGGATAGGCTCGGCTCCATCACTGGCCATGCTTACTTTTCCTCTGAGGATCTTCATACAAAAATCATTCCAGAAGTGAGAAAGTGTTTCATTCTGCAGCATGAACATGTGGTATGTTGACAGCATAACCCATCACTTGTCAGTGAAAATTGTGATCTTCTGCAAATGCATCCATCCACTTGAGACTTTTCACCTTCTTCATAGTTTGGAAGGAAAAATATCCCAATGCCCACTTGCAGCACATTAGCAGGCTATAAATTTGCATTCTGAGATTGTGGAACATTTTGAAGTGATGTGCAGGTTCAGCAGCTTACTAATTGTTAAAGCAGGAGAATATCATTGATATGGTACTTGGGTTTTATTTCACTGCTATGATCAGAGTTGCTCTGAACTTTCCATTCCTGGACTTTTCCAAACTGCACATATGCTGGCCTTTGTACACTTCCTCCAGCCTGAATCCTCACCAAGACAAATGAAATCTCGCCGCACAATTTCCTCTTTCCCAGGACCTTAGGACTGTAGTAGAGTTTCTTTCCTCCCATAATTTGCAGGTTTTTATATCCCAGACTGCTCATCACACGACCACAACTCTGTAACTTTTCTCAATTGCTCTTAGATTTCTCTCACTTTTCAAAGAAATCATGCTGCACAGATTTGTCTTTTATTGAGTAGATTTTAGTACTGCTCTTGGTTTATGTTACAGGGTAAAGCTGACAGGCTAGGTTAAGGTCTGTTTCAAATCCAGTAACAATGAATAAAGAGAGTCTAGTCTCACTGACTCTCCCATGCTTGTCCTGAGATCCTAGGAACATGCCAAGATTTCTAAACTTGTGTTGATAGCCTCTGAATACATCCTTTTGTCAAATATTATTCATCAGTCTCCACCTACTTGTACTGCAATCCTAATACATGTTTTCACTTTACAGCTACACATTCAGCAATTAACCCCGTGTGTGCTGAATTCTTTGTACATTCTGAAATCTGTTTTTCATAATTTTGAAAAGAGACGCAGGTAAACTTTGGACATGGATGTGATATAATTAAAATTGAAACAAATTTACCATAGACTGGTTTTTACCTTAGGGCCTGGCCTAGTGGAAAATAGCCATTGAAAGGAAGGAGATGGAAGTAACAATATGCCAAAGATAACGGAGGTAATTATGTCAGAGGAGCGTCAAAACACTGTTCTTCAATCAGCTTCTGGAAATTGATCTTGTTACTAGAAATTCATTCAATTTCCAAAAGAGAGCGTTACACCATTGAAAGTCTTCCTAACCCGGAGTAGAGCAATTTTGTGCACACTTCTTGCTGTCGTTGTATTCAGGAGGAAATTAGTCTCCTCATTTTTTGTGCACACTTCTTGCTGTCTGTTTAGGAGGAAATTAGTCTTCTCATTTTTCAGCAGGATTTTCATTCTTCCTGGCACATTTTTCCAGCATAAAATTCCTCCAAGTGACATCCACAGTACTGTAAAATAAAAAAATCATCGGCTATGAGATTTTTAAGCTCACTGTTCAGAAAAAAAACAAATTTTATCTACTCATAGATCAACAAGCTTTAGCTAATCGTGTCTCCCCAGAAACTCTGCTATTTAAAGGGCCAACATCCACACAGCATTCTTTGTCCTCACTGTGATCTCTGGTCTCCTCCTGCTTTGATGTCTCATGTAAGCTCATCTATGTGTCTTGACTGTTTTGTCCATTCAGATCAGAGTCATGGACACACTCTGTTTCCCAGCCTCAGGATCATTTCAGGCTGCTCTGCTGATGGTTTTTGCTGTTCATTATTACATACGACATGAGCAAAATTACCAACATTGAATTTCAACTAGAGAAGATTTCATCTACTTTTCCTTCAGCCTGACAGAACAGGCCTGTATGTTCACTAAGCAATGTGAGCGTTCACAGATTGTACTCATGTCCTTGCAGAGACCTTCATGGCAATGGCAACCTCCTGCAGGGAGGGCCTGGCTGTAGCCCTCAAGGGTCTCCATGGCCATCTAGCACAAAGAATATCTCTCAGTTCCTCAGCAGCTTTTCAGGGTCCCACTGACCCTTTGGACTTTCCCACCTCCCTGCCCATCATGACACAGATATTTATCTAGTGGCAGCACTCCACTGCAGTTGGAAGAGTGTTGCCCCTCTCAGATCAGGCAGCAAAGATCACAGCTGCTGTGCTACATGTTGAGGACCATGAAAATTTGCAAAATCTCAATAAGGAAAGCTGCACTGAACCTGTTAATGATGTGTAACACAGAGAAACCTGATAACATTGTTCAATGAATCTTGCCTTTGCCATTCCTGTTCTTTATGCGCCTTCTGCAAGCAGCATTAGGGTGAACCACAGAGGTGCTCTTATGCAATAAAAGGGCACAGAACAATTTCTAGGCCATTGTATATGTAGTATTATCGGAAAACAAAGTTCTACATGGATGCTGGGAGATAAGAGGAAGATATTCAGATTCAGAGTCAGAATCAGGTTTATTATCACTGACATATGAAATGTGTTGTTTTGTGGCAGCAGTACAGTGCAAGGCATAAAATTACTAAAATTACAAAATAAGTAAATAGTACAAAATGAAAGGAATAACGAGGTAGTGTTCATGGGTTCGTGCACCATTCTGAAATCTGATGGCGGAGGGGAAGAAGCTGTTCCTGAATCATTGAGTGTGGGTCTTCAGGCTCCTGTACCTCCTCCCCGATGGTAGTAACAAGAAGAGGGCATGTCCCGGGTGGTGAGGGTCCTTAGTGATGGATGTCGCCTTCCTGAGGCACTGCCTCTTGAAGATGTCCCCGATGGTGGGGAGGGTTGTGCCCATGATGGAGCTGACTGAGTCTACAACCCTCTGCAGTCTCTTGTGATCCTGTGCGTTGAAGCCTCCATACCAGGCGGTGATGCAGCCAGCCAGAATGCTCTCCACCACATATCGTAGAAATTTGCAAGAGTCTTTGGTGACACATTGTATCTCCACAAACTCCGAATGAAGTAGAGCCACTGGTGTGCCTTCTTCATGATTGCATCAATGTGTTGGACCCACATTGCTGTGATTGCTTTGCATAAGATAAGATAAGATTTCTTTATTAGTGACATGTACATCGAAACACACAGTGAAATACACCTTTGCGTAGAGTGTTCTGGGGGCAGCCCGCAAGTGTCGCCACACTTCCAGCGCCAACATAGCATGCCCACAACTTCTTAACCCATACGTCTTTGGAACGTGGGAGGAAACCGGAGCATGCGGAGGAAACCCACGCAGACACGGGGAGAACGTACAAACTCCTTACAGACAGCAGCAGGAATTGAACCCGGGTCACTCGGGAACCTCCTCTGATCAGCACTTCTCAATAAGTCATCCAAAAAGGAAATATTGCAAAAAGTATCAACTAAGGCAAATCTTCTTGATTAAAAAAAGATTTTATTAATATATTTGCAGGATTTTTGCATACTGTAACCACAGCAGCTCTTCCCTGTGGAAATTAGATTGCATCTCAATGATTTACAAAGCAAATTAGGGCAAGTTTGTGTCATGTTGATGTCACATATTGACAGAAACAAGATGTGTTTTAACTCTGTTACCCCATTTAAAATAAATTGCTGATCTACTATCAATCTCTTCACCAATCACACAATCAATACCTACCATCTTGTATCTTATGCATTTATTCTCTCGAAACGTCTTCCAATAGATTTTAGAATTTCACATAAGTCTGAATCGTGAAACAATACAGCTTCATACATACATCAGTGGTACATATGCAATTAATCTGTACTTTTTTCATTGTATTTGCAACTTCAGGGAGTGTGCTGGGATGATTTATTAGGGATTTGAGAAAATGATATTAATTTTCTTTTTAAGCTTTATGCACATTAGCTTCAAGCAACTTTGAATCGTTCAGTCTTCAAGATATACTGGTTATTGTTTGTCATAAAAAAGGGAGTCAGATCATTGAACACAAAAGCAGGAAAATGGTGTCAGGAATTGGACACCAGGCTTCTCAAACCTGCCCGGCCATTCAATATGATCATGTTTCAAGTCAGTTCCCCATAACCCTCAATTCCTCAACCTTTCAGATGTTTATCTATCTCCACCTTAAATATATCTAGTGGTCTGGTCTCCACCACCCTCTGGGACAGAATATTCCAGAGATTCCCTCCCCTCTGAGACAAGGAAGTTCTATGTACCTCAGTTTTAAATGACCAGCCCCTTATCTTGTAACTATGTCCCCTTATTCGGGACTCTATTAATTGGAAAGTTTGAATGAGAGGGTTAAATGTGGTCAGGTGAACTAGTGGATCTAGAGGATACATTGCAATTTTGGTTCCAAAGCCCAAAACCCAATGGTTCATCTACATAACTCAACAATTAGAAGTATTTGTGTTCCTCCAATTCTGAACCCTTTTGAATCCCCACATTTAATCTCTACAATTGGTGGCTATGACTTAAGCTGCCAAGTCACTAAACCCTGGCATTATATTACTCTGCCTCTCTCCCTCTCCTTACTTCTTTAAGATGTTCTTCACAACCAGACCAAGCTGTTGATCATCTTAAATGTCTCAGCATCATTTTTTCTTTGCTTGATAACACTCCAATGAAGTATCATAGAACCATAGAACCATAGAACCATACAGCACAAAACAGGCCCTTCGGCCCACCATGTTGTGCCGTCCATCAGACCACCCTCACACTACCTAACCCCTTCCTCCCGCATATCCCTCTATCTCACATTCCTCCATGTGCCTATCCAACAAGCTCTTGAACCTGTTCAATGTATCTGCCTCCACCACCACCCCAGGCAGTGCATTCCATGCACCAACCACTCTCTGGGTGAAAAACCTCCCTCTGACATCTCCCCTGAACCTCCCACCCATAACCTTAAAGCCATGACCTCTCGTCTTGAGCATTGGTGCCCTGGGAAGGAGGCGCTGACTGTCTACTCTATCTATTCCTCTCAATATTTTATGTACCTCTATCATGTCTCCTCTCATCCTCCTCCTTTCCAGTGAATAAAGCCCTAGCACCTTAAACCTCTCCTCATATTCCATACTCTCCAATCCAGGCAGCATCCTGGTAAATCTCCTCTGCACCCTCTCCAATGCCTCCACATCCTTCCTATAATGAGGCGACCAGAACTGAACACAGTACTCTAAGTGTGGCCTAACTAGAGTTTTGTAAAGCTGCATCATCACCTCGCGGCTCTTAAACTCAATCCCGCGACTTATGAAAGCCAACGTCCCATTGGCCTTCTTAACTGCTCTTTCCACCTGTGAGGCAACTTTCAATGAACTGTGAATATGAACCCCCAGATCCCTCTGCTCCTCCACACTGCCAAGTACCTTGCCATTTACCCTGTACTCTGCCCTGGAGTTGGTCCTTCCAAAGTGTACCACCTCACACTTCTCCGGATTGAACTCCATCTGCCACTTGTCAGCCCAGCTCTGCATCCTATCAATATCCCTCTGTAAGCTCCGACAGCCCTCCACACTATCCACAACACCGCCTATCTTAGTGTCGTCCGCAAACTTACTAACCCAGCCCTCCACCCCCTCATCTAAATCATCTACAAATATCACAAAAAGTAGAGGTCCCAGAACCGATCCCTGCGGGACACCACTAGTCACTGCCTTCCAATCCGAGGGCACTCCTTCCACCACAACCCTCTGCTTTCTACATGCAAGCCAATTCCTAATCCACACAGCCAAGCTTCCTTGGATCCCTTGGCCTCTGACCTTCTGAAGAAGCCTACCATGAGGAACCTTATCAAATGCCTTACTAAAATCCATGTAAACCACATCCACCGCACTACCCTCATCAATCTTCCTGGTCACCTCCTCAAAGAACTCTATCAGGCTTGTGAGGCAAGATCTTCCCTTCACAAAGCCATGCTGGCTGTCCCTAATCAGTCCATGATTCTCAAGGTGTTCATAAATCCTATCCCTTAGAATCCTTTCTAACAGCTTACCCACCACAGACGTGAGACTCACCGGTCTATAATTCCCTGGCCTATCCCTATTACCTTTTTTGAACAAGGGGACCACATTCGCAACCCTCCAATCCTCCGGCACCACCCCCGTAGACAACAAGGACTCAAAGATCCTTACCAGCGGTTCAGCAATCTCCTCTCTAGCCTCTCGAAGCAGCCTGGGGAAAATCCCGTCAGGACCCGGAGATTTATCTGTCTTAATATTATTTAACAACTTCAACACATCCTCTCTCTTGATATCAACAACCTCGAGAACATTACCCCTACCAGCACTCCCTTCCGCATCATCAAGACCCCTCTCCCTGGTGAATACCGAAGAGAAGTACTCATTGAGAACTTCTCCCACTTCTGCCGCCTCCAGGCAAATTCTCCCACCTTTGTCCTTAATCGGACTTACCTTCACCCTAGCCATCCTCCTACCCTTCACGTACGTGAAAAAGGCCTTGGGATTTTCCTTAACCCTACTAGCCAAAGCCTTTTCATGTCCCCTTCTAGCTCTCCTCAGCCCTTTCTTAAGTTCCTTCCTCGCTACCCTATATTCCTCACGGGCCCTGTCTGAACCTTGCTGCTTATACCTCACGTATGCTACCTTCTTCTCCCTAACAAGTCGTTCCACCTCTCTCGTCACCCACGGTTCCTTCACCCTGCCATTCCTTCTCTGCCTCACCGGGACATATTCATCCCTAACATCCTGCATAAGATCCCTGAATATCGACCACATCCCCATGGTACATTTTCCTTCAAAAAGGACATCCCAATTTACACTCCCAAGTTCTCTCCTTATAGCCTCGTAGTTAGCCCTTCCCCAATTGAAAAACCTCTTGTCCTCTCTGCACCTGTCCCTGTCCATGACAATTTTAAAAGTTATGGAGCAATGGTCACTGTCCCCCAAATGCTCACCCACCAATAGATCCTTCACCTGTCCCGGTTCATTTCCTAAACTAGATCTAACATGGCATTCCCTCTAGTTGGCCTGTCAACATACTGCGTCAGGAATCCCTCCTGGACACACTTAACAAATTCCGTCCCATCCAAACCTTTGGCACTAAGCAGGTTCCAGTCTATATTTGGGAAGTTGAAGTCTCCCATTATAACAACCCTGTTATTTCTGCTTCTCTCCAAACACTGCCTGCCAATCTGCTCCTCTATATCTCTACTGCTACCGGGGGGCCTATAGAATACTCCTAGTAGAGTAACTGCTCCTTTCTTGTTCCTTAATTCCACCCATACGGACTCTACAGATGATCCTTCTACAACATCCATCTTTTCCACAGCTGTAACAGTGTCCCTGACCAGTATCACCACCCCTCCACCTCTTCTCCCCCCTTCCCTATCCCTCTTAAAACACCGAAAACCAGGAATATTCAATATCCACTCCTCTCCTGACGTCAGCCACGTCTCAGTAATAGCCACGATATCATAGTCCCCCATACTTATCCGAGCCCTCAGTTCATCCCCCTTATTCCTGACACTTCTTGCATTTAAGTAAACACACTTCAGTCCATCTACCTTACTACTTTTATAGCCTGTATTCTGCTTCTCCTTCCCCAAAGCCTCTCTACCTGTTTGATCTAACTTTTCCCCATCCCCTTCTTCCTCTGACCTACTCCTCCAGTTCCCTTCCCCCTCACAAACTAGTTTAAACCCTCCTGTACCACCCTAGCAAATCTCGCCGCAAGGATATTGGCCCCCTTCTGGTTCGGGTGTAACCCGTCCTCTCTGTACAGGTCCTTGGAACAATTTTCCTGAATTTAAAAACGAAACAAAAAGGAAAGTTGCTGTTGTTGTTGGAAACAATCAGAAAGTGACCTGGGTTGCAGGGATAGGGGTGGGAAAGGATGCTGGTAATGGGATGATTTTTTCTTATCAGCTCGGGAATATCGTTCAACTCAAAATTTGTTGAAAGTATTTAACAGGACCATTTTTCAGTGGGCCATTAGCCACAGCTGCTCTCAGTGGTGGGGACAGCACGTGTACCTGTTTGACCACTAAAGTTCCCTGAGATCCTCCGTATGGCTTACGAAGTTTTGGATGGGATTATGAAATACTTACATTT